>NW_011888785.1:4393772-4427331 GCF_000151845.1 Pteropus vampyrus | reverse complement strand
CCCCCCAGGTTGTTTTAGTAGGGAGAAATTCGGATAACGCTGGCGGTAAGATACTGAAATATTTGTATGCCAAACAGTATAAAAAATAGCCTATTTTAGCCCCTATAGAACTGCATTTAACTACAATAAAGCCTTAATAGCCATTGGAGGTTATAAAATTTTCACTTATGTCAACAGTTCAATTCTAATCTTTCATTGTTCTTGAAAAGGGACAAATTTTTCACTAATTTAGTCCATAATCAAATATATTTATATAAATAATATGGGAAACTACCTCAAGACATTATTTTTCTTACCCGAATTTTTTCTGTTCTAATAAATTGATCATAAATGGTGTGTGTCTGTTAATGGGGTGAAAGAATTTCTAAAACTATAAGTTCTCAATACTCACTTTTCTTTTCAAGAAGCTTTGACAACTAAAGAAAAGTCTATTCTCATACCCGAATTTGAGTATTAGATTTATATACTTGTCATTCCTAACTTTCATAAAAATTTGTTTTATTTTTCATGTCAAATGTGACTTTGTATTTGGATTTCTACAATTACTTTGTGATAATTTTGAGGAAACTCAGTTACTATTTATAAAATAAAGATACTGTATATAGGAATAATAGCAGCTAGTACGTATTGGGCGGTTTTATTTTAAATTAGTTAATAGTAACTCATTTAATCGTAACCATAATCCAGTAAATTAAGTATTGTTATTAGCCCTGTGTTTTACATGAGGAAATTTTAGATGAGGAAATTGAGATTTATCAGGATGTTATAACATGCCTAAATTCAAAAGTAGGCAGTGCAGTGGAGGTATAACCCCATTTGTGTTTCCAGAGACAAGGGTTCTGAACTGTCCATTACACCATCATGTCAGAAGGGTTTCTAGTTTTGTTTTGTTTTGGAAATCCAGACTCCAGAATTGTCATTTCAAACATGTCCTCGATACGTTCTAAAACCATGAAAGTGGAAAATTCTATTTACCTCAATAATTTCATAGTACTTTTTAAAAATCATCATGCAACCAAATATTTTCCTTCAAATCTGAACCTTTCCCCTGACTAAAATATTCATCCATTATCTCAAAATTCTGCCTCTTATATTATACATAAAGCTTAATGTTTTTTCTTCAAACTTTTTTTACATAAGGAAAAAAAAAGTTTTTAAATCTTACCACAGAAACTATCTTTTTTTCCTACTTTCTAAACCAAGATATTTTGCCAAAAGTAGAGACCTCTGAGTAAAAATACATAAAAAGATTTTGATTTGAAGTATTTTGAAAGAACTAAATGTGTTTTAATTGAAGTCTTCACATCAATAAGGTTTCTTTTTCTTCTTGTTTCAGTTATTTTTACTTGAGGACCTCTATGAATATTGGGATCGAAAATGGCTCTTGGAAATCATAAAGCAGGCAACTGAGATTTCTGGTGATATCTATATTTCCGAATATCTTCATAGTATCAACACAGATTTTTTTTTTAAATTAACTATAAGATCTTCAAATTTGATACTGAAACACCAAATAAATGTCAGCCACTCTTTGTTGTTGATAAAGAAGCCATTGGATTCGGAAGCACTACTCACTACTCAAATCCATATTTTACAACCCTGTTTATCATTTCAACAGAAGAGTTCTGAGTGTAAAGCATGTGGGAAGAATATTTATCTTATTTTTACAGATCGGAAAGCTGATGCATAGAGATTAAATTATATTTAAGAGGTCAATGAAAAGATCAACAGAACTGTGATGAGCCAAATCTGCATTCCAGAAAAAGTCTAAAAATAAATTGGATTTCTATGTGATATGTAACTAGCATTTTAAAACATCTCATAAAATTAATGTAGTCATATATGCATGCCTTTCATTTCAGCTCTAAGTTAGGCTATCAACATTTTATCAGATTTACAGGAAATTCCCAGCGCAGTCTGCCAATTTATTTAAGAGTATAAAGTTCAAAATACATACTTATATGTATTTTTTTAATTTACAGGATATATATCTATAAAATGCATATAAAAGTACTAAATTTACAACAGAAATACAAATTCTCACACTTCTGAGCTCAGTTATCACAGCTATTTTTTTGGCCATTTTAATAATGCTACTAATTGTCCAGGATGTAAACTTGGGTGAAACTGCATTTCTTTTTGGATATTTGTATCTTTCTTCTAATCATTTAGAATCTTAATGATTCTAATAGAAGCTTGATTTGTTCTTTTGGGTACCCATATCAATAATTCCTATCTCTTGCTGAATTTAAGTAGAATTGTTAGATATATTTTAATGAAAGCAAATAGCATTCTCTACCTATTAGCAACTCCAACACTGAGAAATAAGGTCCTGATCAAACATATAAGCAGGGTCTAATGATATTCTTATAAATTCTTCCTGAAATTTCATGTTTGAATTAAAGTTAAGAAATTAACATTTATAACCTTTCTCTCAAATACACACACACACACACACACACACACACACACGCGGGGGGGGGGGGGGGGTGGAGATTGAGAAATAAGCAAATAATCCAAAAATAAGGATTTTGCAGACGAGCCTCAGATGGATGCTTCAGAGACTTTTAGTTCAACTGCTGTTTGTCCAATTAGCATATGATGTGTTGTGTGTAAAAACTCTCATATATAACCAGGAATTTGAGCTCAGCAACACTTCTGCTTACTTTCTCTTCCTCTCCCCTCCCTTTCCAATGTCCTTTACTTCCTAATCTGCCAAATCAAATGCTAAGTCAGGAGCAATAGCCTACAATTAGCTTTTTCAATTAAAGTATAGAGTTCAAAGTTGACTCCAGAGTGAGTAATTGCCTTTGAAAACCGCAACCAGCAGGCAGCTGCCAGATTATTACAACAGTTTATTTAACCTCAAAACATCTGATCAATTTTATTATCTCAGCAGAAGGCAGATATCCTGGAGAGTAGGGTTTTAAATATACTACCCATCCTAGATGTCTAAGAGGAAATAAAAAATTCTTCAACGCTATAAATATCTTTTTGCCATCACCTTGCTGAGAAAACAAACCAAAATCACATTTTCTTCATTCAAAAGTCGACAGAAATAAACTGAATGCACAAGCATCGTGACATCAACTGGGGCAGGAGTGTGGGGGAAGGGGGCCACAAACAGACAATTTACAAAATTACAAGGTTTAAAAACATTCAAACGACCAGCTCGTGATGTTTGGGGTTTTTATTCTTCCAGAAAAGAGACACAGAGAGGGCCGCCAGCTTCACCGAAACAAAAAATATCACGTTTCCAGAATCCTGATTTGGCTGCCTCCACGATGCCGAATTTATTATTCTGAAACCTGCTCTATGGATTGAGGGAAGGAGCGGGTTGAAATCTCATTACACGAATGGGCTGAACAACCCTCAGATCTCCTACTTCCAGGCAGCAAGGCCAGCAGTGCACACACGATTATAACTCTCCCGGCCTCCACAAAATGGTGCCACTGGGGACTTCCCCCAGCTCTGTCCCCCTGACCTTTCCATCCTCATCTGCCAGGCCTCCCCTACAGATCACTGGATTTAATCTCCTCCACTGCTTCTGCAGGCCCATGGCAGCCTACCACATGAAAAGTGTTGTGTTGATCCCTAACCTCTTCCAAGAGGCAATATTTGGTAAGAATGTTGACTCTTTAGCAGTCTTCCTGGATTTCAGTACCAGTTCCACTATTCACTTGGGCAAATTACTTTATTTCCCAGGGCTCAGTTTCCTCACCTATAACCTTATCACTTTGTTGTAGGGATTGAGTGCTGATGATGTGTCAGGTGCTGAGAATGGGGCCTGGCACATAGGAAGTGCTTTGTTTTAGTTGTTTGTTTTTATTGTTCACGCAGGATTCAGTCATTAGTTCCCTTTGGCTCAGGACCTTGCCTGTGGGGCAGTTCTACCTACTCTCAGGCGCAGCTCCCAGCTCTTGGAAAGTCTCTTCAAACAGCAAGAAAGGGGAGGTCAAACCTGGATGGTTCCTGTGTCCTGACTTTGGGGTTGTGTTATAAGAAAGCTTTAATGCAATCACATATCTCTCATCTTTCCAGCAATTTCGCCAGCTGGGACAATGTCCCAGGTAGACCCAGAATACGGTAACTCCCAACTATAGGCAACTACAAAGTATACCATCATCCACACAAGTATAGCTAGATACTAAATCCCATCACTGCATTTGAGGAATATGAGTATTGCATCTTTTCCGCTCATTTCAGTAACTGCTGACTTGAAAGAAAAAAAAAAAACATTCAAAGAACAAATCAGTTTAGAAAGTGTTCATGGGAAATAAACCAATCATTTTTACAAAAAGACATTATCAGTATACCCCCCCGCCCCAAATGAAAACACTGTTTAAATGCTTATTCTTTTTTTATGTTTTATTTTCTGTCTTCTATGTCTATTCCCCAATCTCATTTCACTCTTCCTTCTAGAACCATACTAATGTATTTGACAGCCTTGAATTCCCAGGAATTCCTGTATAATACATAACGTTTTGTGTATTGCATTGATTTATAACATAGTAATCAATAAAGGTTATTGATTTATCAAAATTTTGAGTCATTCAATTTATTACTTATCTTCCAACAGTGTTTTTACAGTATATTCATGTTATTTCGTATACATCTAGTTTGTTGTTTTTAATTACTACAAAGTACTCCAGTGTGTGTGCTCATGACATTTTTACCTACCCACTCAATGCTTGTTATTTAATTAACAATGACAACAAAAATATTACTATTCAATAGTTAATCTCATATTTGATCAAACTGATCTAAAGTCATGGTGATTCTGGTAATTTACTGAGGAAATTTTTTCTGCCAATCCTTTGCACAAGAAGTTTTCCACCTGAACTATAGAGACAAATGATTGTCTCTTTCACTTTCTAGTAAAGATTCTCTCAGAGAAATTAGCATTTTGTTTGTTTGTTTGTTTGTTTTGAAATCTGATTGTTGGCAACCAACATGCTTTGTTGGTAAAAGTAAATATCTTTCAGAGACACAGAACAAATAAAACACAGACATCTTAAAAGCTTTGTGGAAATAGTCAGGCCATGAATAAAAAGTAAATAATAAGCCAGCCATGTTTTCAACATCTACAGCATTTAATTATAAAAATGTAGGATATGCACAAGATCTCAAAGATGTTTATTCTAATTTCTGCCTGGCAGCACTATTTGATATAATGCAATACTGGAAACAATTTAAATGCCTATCAACAAGAAACACAGTGTAAGGGACTTTATGCAACTAAAAAAATGAAGGAATTCTCTAAGTACTGACACGGAAACATCATAAAAATACATTGCTAGTGGAAAAAGAAAGCCGCAGAAGAGTATTTTTTCAGATGATTCCATTCTTGTAAAAAAAAAAGTAAAGGAAACATACATGTATAATAATGTGCATATATACAAGATCATGTAGAAAATATCTGGGAAGATTCAAATTGCACAAAGGGTAGCGAAGCCCAAGAGAAGGAGAAAAAATTTTACCTTTCAATTTTTGTCCTTTAGTACTGTTTATACGTGTGGTTGTTTACAGCAAGTATTAATTTCATACTAAACTTTTCTAAACATATATAAAATAAAAACATAATGAATAAGGCTGGCTTTTGAGGAAGGTTTTATTTATAAATACAGTAATGGAGGAGCAGACACAGTGACAGCACATCCAGGAGAGCAGAAGCAGATGTAAGAAAGGAATCAAAGAACGTATCAAAAAGTCACCCTTACCCCAAATCTCTTACTAAACATAACATAAAATCCATTTCCACTCTGACACATCACTTGCAAAGTTTTAAAAAATTTTTATTGCGATGGAGAAGAAAAAGAAAAAAATTCAAATTAAATAGAAGTAATAACTTTTGGTGAACTGGGAGATTAGAAAAAAAACCTTCATGGCCATTGATGACAACAGAAGGTAACTAAAAAAATTAAATCAGAAATGTTTTTAAAATAGTTAAGATGCTAAGAAATTAAAAACTTCCATTAAAAATTTATTCAAAATAACATATATGCACTTTTTCCTTGATGAAAATGATGTAAATACAGGTTAAAATGTATTTTGTCAATAAAAAGCTATCTCAATTTTCATAAATATTTTACTTTTGAACTTTTAAAATGATGTTTTAATGTTCAATACTTCAAAAAAGATTATAAATTACTTTGTTTTTTTTCTTCAAATATTCAAACAAAAACATTCAATTCAAAACAGAACCTGGAGACTTATGTCAAAATTTGACTATATTTCAAATTATTTACAGGAACTGGGAAAAATGTACGAAAATTTTAACAAATATAAAATTAAAAAGAGATAAATGCAGAACCATTCATCTTAGAATGAATAAGTGGTACTTTTATCCCTGAAGAATATCCATTTTAAATTTTCCTAAGATAGGTAAGCACTTTTCTTAAGAATTAAACATTAATTTTGTTACTATTCAATCAAACCATTTCTTCAGTGAAGAAGTTTATCTTAAATGTCTGGGAAAGCTATAATAGAAAATAGCAGGTAACTAGTAGAATTAAATCCACAGCAAATAAAACAATAACAACAGGCCTAATTTGGCAAAACATGCTCAGTGAAAAACTAAGATGCTATACACTGATAGTCACAAATAATTGATCTACATTCTATTTCCACACAATGATTTTAAGGTCTGACTTCATAAATACAAATAAAAATATCAATATACATACTATATACTACACTAATTTTTGAGCAAAATTTTTATTTGTTTATCAGAATATTTCATGAGATTTCAATGAGAAAACTATTAAAGAGAATATGAAATAAATTCCAGGCATTTGCACTTGAATCTTGCTTTCCTGCACGCTTACTAGAAGCAAGGCAACAACTGAAAGGAAATATTTATGGTGTTATACTCCCCCTAGTGGGCATTTTTTAAATGAAAAGTTTAGCAACTTCCCTACACACTTCAATGTATTTTGAGCCTCAAGATTCTCATGATCCTTAATGGGAAGGATCTTTGCAGATTGTCTCGCCAACCATCCCTGTGACGCAGGAACCTCAGAGGCAACCAGCTCATGCTTGATCTAAGTTTCAATCCTTCAAGAAAGCTACTGTTTCTACCTTGGGATAACTATCGCTAGCAAGTTATGTTTATATTGAATGCAAATTCCACTTTTCGCAACAGGCACTTTTGGACCTCTTGAGGAAATGGAGAGTTTACATTCTCATTTTACCCATCTTTAAAGTGTATTTAGAAAAATCTCATCATAAGAGTAGACATTAAACAAGTAAAAAACAATGGCATTAAGAAATCACTTTAACTACATATTGTTTCAGGTAGGATTAACAAAATAAGAACATATCATATAATACCATCGCCCATCATATCCTAAACCGAGAGTTATACCCAAGAGCAAGACAAATATGTCCAATAAATGTTTGTTAATTTGCATTTAAAAAAAATGTTCCTTCACTTGGTATGAAAAGTACATAATTCATTTCCTTGGGATGGAAGATCTAGTGCAACTGATTATTTTTGCTAATCAGGGGTAGAGGGGCTCTGCATGGAACCTAAAAGACCTCGAGGGGCATATAGCTTAAAGAGTAAAAAAAATTTCTGTACAAAGTACCAGAACTTAGTCACAGTAAAGGTACTCAAAGTGTACCTATCCTACATATGCTCAAATCCATCTCCCCAATTTAAAAGCCTTCATACTGACATTCCAACCATTGTGTTATACACCCCTTGAGGAAACTCCTCCTGTCCCTTTGCCCCTTTGAGCTAGCACAGAACCTACAACTGAGTAGATGTGTAAGCCATGCCTTCTTGAAGGTGATGAAGATAAAGCTCCAGGCTTAAAGCTTGAGTTTACCAATATTGATTGATTCCTATTCTACCATATGACAGATTAACTTGCCTTTCAGATTATCTGCTGCTGATCGAAGTGCTTTAGAAAGGAACAGAGAGCAATGACAATATGGACGGGTCTTATGATATGATATGGTGAAGAAAGCCTTGGCAGACAGGGCACTGTCAATGTGGGATGGAAGAAAGATATTTAAAGAAGTAGGAACACCAAAGACGAAGCCCAGACCCACTACCCCTCAGAAAAGGAAGTTCGTCCCTTTCCCAAAAGCAAAGTGCCACCTACCACAGAGGAGAATTACAAGACCTTTTCTATAACAGTACTAATTTTATCTATCCTACATCTCCAGGGGAGCATGACTTTGTAAAATCATAACACAATTCCTGGGGCGAGGGGCAGGTATGAGGTTGAGGAGAGGTCCTGGGATATGACAGCTAGATGGTAGAAGATTCCTTTGCAGATTCGATTGCTCGGACAATGCATTGATGTTTGCCTAACGAAGCAATTTATATGTGGGTGGGGTAGGAGAACCAGGAGTGGGGGAAGGTAGGCTCTAAACTACCAACTACCATGGGAAAAACCATACAAAAACTTTTATAAACCCCTCAGAAACTGCCATTTGGAGACTAACATGCCCTCTCAATTAGATGTCTCTTCTGTATGGGAAAGGAATTTGGTTTCTTGGACTAAGCACTAGATTACATAGTTGTCTAGCTTTCAGAGGCCATATTGAAAAATATTTATCTTTAAATTCTAGAACTATCTTAAACTTAGAGAAATTTTACTCTGAGAAGCCCCACGTAAAACTGAGACCAGCTGAAGAAACAGAGCCTTTAAATCCTTCTGGCTAAACTAGAGAAAGTGCTAATCAACTGAAAAGATGGATATACTGATTTATTAGTACATTCACTCATATACTGAGCAGCTGCTGTATATGTGCTGTTTTTAATGACTTGAATATCAAGGCAATGAGTGAAATTTGTGTGATCCTAACCAATGAAAGTTTGTCGTACTTCCAGAAATAGCTTTATGAAAAATTATGAGCTTAATACGAGAAACTTTTCAATGGCTATTTTATTTTTAGGTTGATACTTTAAAATGTAATAAGGATTCAAGTTAAGTGAAAGAAAACCTTAAGGACAATGAGGTGGAATTAAAGGGATGAGTTTTAATTATTTACAGGTGATAACAGAAGGAAAGTAAACACTATATTTTTCTATAGGAATGAGATCTATTTCAAAATTCATTTATAAGGGCCACGGCTTATCGGCCTATTTAGTCGATGTTATTATTTAAATGTAATACAGTCGATATCCCAAATCATTTCCTTATAAATCTGGCAATTGTAGTTCTGAGAAGTAGCTTACTGTGAGGTCTACTTACATGAAGATCTGGGTCTGGGGGCTTGACTGTTTTCTATGTTCCTTGAATATGCGTAACTGCATTATCACCCCATACATATCTGACAGCCAATGCGCCCATCGATACCATATATAACTCTCTTAGAGGGTTGCAAAATTCAGCCGTTTTCAGGTTCAAAATCAACAGAAAAAAAAAATCTTCCTAACAAATTTCATATGTCTCAGAAGAAACTGCAATAGTGTGGCCAAAGTGATCATAATTAAAAACATATTCTCCATTTCTAAGGTCAACTGCTGGGGTGTGAAAGGCCTTTGTGAATTTATGCTTTTATTGTTCAAGCACTATTTCATCATAAACCTAGAATAGTTTTGATATAGATTTGCTTTTTGCTGTAAGAAGTGCATTTCCAAATTGGAGAAAATATTCTACCATGTATTTACATAAAAACACTTGCTGTGTGCTTAAATCCATCTCTATTGATAAATTCTCAATATTCTGTTGTCTAAACTTTCACATTTAACTCCTAATCCCTCAATTTAGCTGGACTATACTTCCTTCTCAACCCCTTCCATAATCTACTTTATTCTCAAAGATACATATACTATGAACTTGAACCAGAGTCCTTACATCTATAGCACCACTGGCTGTGGCCTTTCTACACCATTGGCAAAATTACCTTTATTAATTTGAAAAATTGCCCTATGTTATTTTTAAATCTAAGTAATCTATGTAGAGACTATGGGAATCTTGGGGAAAATAAAAGAAATTTTATCTTTTGATACCTCTACTTATCATTAGTTCTTGTTACCATACGTCTCTTATCTGCCAACTCCTGCCTCCCTGCCATGCTGCAGAAGCACCGTTCTTTAATCATGACCTTCTCTCCCTGCTATTTTTGGACTAAGAATGAATTAGAATAATTATCGTCAAGACAAGGGAGAGAATAGAAGAGAGCAGTAAGAATCTTGCATTGTTCTAAAAATTACGTTTTAGTATTATAATTTTCTATCTTGAAAAAAATTCATAATAAAAACTTCAGAGAGCAAACTTAAACTAAAACGTCTTTGCTGGTACATTAGTTTTTCACTGTTGCTGTAATTAATTATTCTAAAGTTGGCGCTTTAAAACAACTCAAATTTATTATCTCACGGTTCTATAGGATAGGATTCCAACATGGATCTCTCTGAGCTAAAATCAAGGTGTCAGCAGGGCTGCAGTCCTAGAGGCTGCAGCGGCACACCTGTTTCCTTGCCTTTTCCAGCTTATAAAGGATACCTGCATGCCTTGGTTTGTGGCCCCTTCTTCCATTTTTTAAGCCAGCAATGTTGCATCTCTCTTGACCAGACTTCCATAGTCACACCTCCCTGATTTTCTTCCTGGCTCCATTTCTACTTTTAAGGACTTTTGTGATTACACCAGCTTAGTACTAATATTGACTGTTCAGGAGGTGGTTTTAATGGGTGAAGATGGCAATTATTCATTTGTGTAGGAGCCTCAATTTTAGCCTTAAATCTTTAGCTGAGTTGTGTGACTCTGTCGAAGTCACTCTGTCAAGAGGGCAGTTTCCTCTGTGAAATCAACAGTTGGACCCGATGATACCTAAAAGAACTAAAATGACCTCAAAGTGAAAATCAATCACATAGCTTCAGATATTTCCCAGTCCAGGAATATTTTAAAGAAAATGAAAACTTTAAAATGAACATCAGCCAGTAGGTAGGAAAGGTATTCCTTTTCTTTAAATATCATACCATTTGAAGTACATCTATTCTACCACTGGGGCGATGTGCAAAATTATAGAGAAAGCAATTTTGTACTTTTTGTTTCAGTTGTTTCCTTCATATCTTTGGTGGTTATTGACACATCTCTCTTCTTTTTTTTTTCCTTTCATTAGACTTTGAATGAATCAGACAGGCATCAAAAGTAAACAACAGTGATAAATGCTAATGCCTACAGAAGCCAAGCAATAAAGAAAATGGGGGTGGAGTGTGAGGCAGTAATAGGTAGCAGAGCTTATGGATAATCAGAGTGTGTGCCACCTCAAAAAGGTACCTACTCCTCAGGTTGAGATCACTTGCCTTACAAGAAAAAGGCCCTTCTTTGCTAGATAGCTATGTTCTAATAATAAAAATTCTCAATTTTCAAACACAGGCAACTATTTCATATTTTTATACAAACATAAAAAAACATCTGCAGTTAAATGCTCCTGGACGGTTTCCAGTGTATAAATTCTGGCTAATTTTCTATCCGTTATAAAGTAAAATTCTGCAAAATGTCACTCAACATAAAGGATATACATAATACTGCTCTCACATGCTTGTGAGAAAGAACACACTCCTGTACTGAGCAAAGGTTTAGACTCTCCAGCATTAAGATATGATTTGAGTTAATATTTTTAAACATTTCTCCATTTTATTTTTATGATTTTATATGAATCATAAAAGGCTTTAAATTCTTCCTTTACCATCAAAGCATAAATTAAGTATCTTTGAAAAGCAATTTTGATATAAGACAAAGATAGGAGGAAAGACTTGGTTTGTGATTATCACAATAAGATTATTCTTGTCATTACAGATAGCTCAAACGTAATGAAACATTTGTAATTATCAAATGCTGAATATCATGTTTTAAATATCAATGTCGGCAAAATTAATTAGCATATTTCCTAACTTCTGTGACATAGGAAAGGCTGCAAAACAGACACGCATATAATATGTATGCATATAGATAGGTAGATTGCAGGCTAGGTAGACAGATGATAGGTAGGTAGGTAGGTAGGTAGGTAGGTAGGTAGGTAGATAGATAGATAGATAGATAGATAGATAGATAGAGATAGATGGATGTATTGAGATTTTGTTTTCCTGCTGAACTCAGATCTCAATGAGAAAAGCAAATTCTACCACCAGGTGGAGCTTAGCTTCCATTAAAGCAGCAGATATATAAAAAAGATTTCAAGAGATTGTTTAAATTCTTTGTGTATATTAAGAAAAGACTGAAGTAAAAGGTAAATATCAAAGGAGCTTAAGCATTTTAAAAGCCTGTTACAAATGCCAGGTAGGAAGGACTTTAAGCATTCTTCATGAGCCTACTCGACAGATCGGGTGCTCAGTGGCCACTCATAAATAATGTGACAGCCGACTTCCTTTCTTGTTCTTTTCCCTTTCTTTGTATGAGAACACTTTTAAATTCCTATACATTTAGGTGCTCGCCTTTAAATAAAAATCACAGACACTACTATAGGCCCTATTATAGGGCCTAAAAAGTAAAATTACCAAAAGGAATGGCTTACATTAGGGACAGATTAACCTATTTATGTTACACACCCAAACATGTATTCTCCAGTAGATGAAACGAAATTCAGTATCTAATGCAGAGCCTGATTATTCAGCTGGTAATACAAGTTACTTCTGCTATGTTCTCAAAAAAGACAACCATTTCCCTACAAAATCAATGTTTAGGTGACTATGAAATGTTCATTGTGTGTTCAAAACATTTCTAGGCCTTGTAGAGCAGCCAGATGCAGACTGAGATATGGTGTTTGTCCTTAAGCAGAGGAGAAAATATGCTACAGAAATTAGCACGTAAACTAAGTGTTAAGGTGTAAACTTACACCTTGGACGTACAATAAGAATAAAGAGAGGTCAGGGAAGGTATGTTAGTTTGGCCGAAACAGGAATTAATATTGTAAGGAAAATGAGAATTACATTGACAGAGGACAGGTGATGTGTTCCAGGTGAGAGCGAGTCAAAGTGCAGAGCAGGTGTATGGTCAGGGTGCGACATGTTTGATTCCACTGCGGGTGCTTTTTGGCCTAAGGAGTAGAACTAGATTGCAAATAGTGAGGCGCACTAAGATGATGGGCCATAATAAAAGACAAATGATGGATTTACTTGCTAGAGAAGTAGATCAAGAGTTTTTGAAGACTGTGGGTCAGAAATGCAGAATGAGAAGAACATTATTTACGTGGCTTATAAAGGGAAAGAAAATTTGGGAGGCTCATTTAGTATTAAGCCTGCCTGTCTGCCTATAACTTCTTTTATACCTGTTACTAATGTTTAATCTTCCAGATTCAAAGAAAATAGACATGTGTAAAACACGTGCTCTACTCTTAAGTTGTCTAATGGTAAAATACTGTAGGTTCTATAAGAGTGAGAAAATACTAAATACATATAGATATAGAAGAAATAAATGTGTGTAAAAAGATATAATAATAGAGCACATCAGGCAGCAACAGCTGTTCAAAGGCACAAGGCACAAGAACATAGTGAGATTAGGAAATTCTAAGTGGTTTGCTGGCCTGTGTGGTATATGAGGCGTGAGTGGCTTACAGTAATGAGGACATAAACTGAAGCGATGGCAGGAGAAATTAAGGAAAAAGCCTAGACTTAGTGAATAGTTCAAAAAATGATAAGCAGTCGTATAGGGAACAAGGTTAAACGAAAGGGTCCAAAACTACAACAGAGGAAGAGCATCGAGCACCGGTAACACTGACGTGAATTTGGGGAACGAGACAAATTTGGGGAGAAATACAACTTCAATTTTGATTAATAGTAAGATATCCAAGTGTACAAATGTTGTTCAGTAAGCAGTTGGTGATGAGATTGAAGTTCATGTGATATGCAATGGGTGGGGGAGGGGTTCGGGAGAGACCAGAAAAGTGCACTGAAGTGAGCGGCATTCATCATGTGTGTCCTTCATTTAATGCTTAATATATGGAAGCCAGAATTTCTTGAGTAACTTGTTTGTGTTTTACTCTTTGTGCTTGTTCCTCCCTCTTATATTCTGAGCCAGCAGCCTGGTTTTATGGTTCCTTATCGCCGGGATTCTGGGAGGGAGGAAGCTGGAAGGACCTAAAATTACAGGTGCTACTATTTCTGGTGTGAAAGTCAGACCCCATTAGATTTACTAATGATCCTTGGGTAAGGGAAGAGAGGAAGGACCACTGAGGCAAGAAGAAAGAGACCTGGAGACCAAGAAGGGGATGATGGGACCCAAGACAACGGAGAATGAGATTTTGTTACTGGCCCTGTAGGGACAGTGGGGACCAGGGGCCAGTTCTGATGCTTCTTGAAACCCAGGGTCCTTTTATATTCCTGATGTAAGAAGAGTCTCAAGAATGCTTGAGGTTGATTTTATTCCTACTCCATGGGATTGGGGCTTGAAATTAGAGGTGAGTTGATTAAAAAAAAAAAAAAAGATATCTTTGGATACAAAAACTTATGAATTGAGATTTCAACAGATTACATATGCTTCAACAGAGTCTTAGATATCACTTTATCTACATTTAACCCTCTGTACCCTCGGATTCTGCATTGGTGGATTCAACCAACTGCAGACTGAAGATAATTAAAAAAGTTATTTTGTTGCTGAAGTGTACTGTGTAGTTAGTCCTATGATATCAACACATGAACACATGCAGACTATTTTTCGTGCTCATTCCCTAAACGATATCTATAACAACTATTTATATAGTGTTTACATTGTATTAGGTATGATAAGTAATCTAGAGGTGATTACAGTATACAGGAGGATGTGTGTAGATAAAATGCAAATACTATGCCATTTTATATAAGAGATTTGAACATCTGCAAATTTTAGTATCCATGGGAGTACTAGAACGAATCCACCACAAACATCAAGGGATGACACTATATATTCTGCCTTCCTTACTAAGCAAGTCTGTAAGTTTCTAAAGAGTTTATATTCTAACAGATAAAGGCTTAATTAAAGAACTGTTGATACTGCTACTGTACTAAAATTAAATTTTATGCCTGAAAGGGGCCTTAGCGGATTATTGTTTCGTTTAATGAAAACTGAAGCTGACCAGATAGGTAATACTTAATGCTTAGCCTCAAGGAGATTACATCATAAAAAAGGGCAGAGACGTATAAAGAGAACATTTCAATTTAATATGTAAACAGTAAGTGAAGGTATCCATACCAAGTGAAGGTATGGTGCTATGTGAATATCGGAGAAGGATGTGCTGCGCTATTGGCAAGTTTAGAGAAAAAAGTTTAGTAGAAACCTAAGTGAAACCTTAAAGGCTAAGGCCATGAGGAGACAGAGGATCCTCTACTTCAAACGATCGAAGCTTCTCTCCTCTGAACTCCTATCACTACCTAATGATACCACTTATTTCATTTTTATCAGATCATCTTCTACTGTTGTAATTTTCATTTGTTTTTCTCTTCTTTCCAGAACAAAAGTATCATGGAGAATAAAAGTCCTGCCTTTTATCTCTTTGCAGAATTTCCATAGGTCCCAGAGGTCATGAACATAAGAGATGCTCAAGAGTTAGGAACCTGGGTTTGATCTGCTGCTTAGTTTTCATCGAATGACTCTCTCAAGAAACACATTTGCTGCTTATGGCCCACTCTGCCAGCTGGCCTGGAGTGCACAGAAGAAGGAGAATCCAAACAAAAACTGGAACACAATTGAAACAGTTGACTCTAAACATTTTTATCACCAGATATATTATCATTCATTTCTTATTGTTATTTAAGATCATTTTTAGATCCTATTGATGACAAGCTGTGTAGGGGAATTAAAAAAAAAAATACAGGATTTAGGTATTGGCAGTGCCACTTGACAAGCTGTGTGATGTTAGGATCCTCCCTTGGCCTCCACGAGCCTCAGGCTCTTCTGTAAAATATGGATAACTGAGTGCTCAAGAAAGTTCTATCAGATATGTGAAAATTATTTGGCAAAGAGTGAAATGCAACTTAATGGTAATTATTATTAAATAGCTAGTTTGTCTCCAAAGCACTCTACCATAATAAAGATCACAGAGACTTTACAAAGAAAAAGAGCAAAGTCTTTCTTTTACATACTTTGCCCATACTTGTGTTACTTTATTAAGTCTCATAAAATATTTCTCTCAGTTAGATGTTTTTTTGAAAAAAAAAGAACAAAAAAACAACAAACCCATATTTTGAGTGTTACAAGTTGACCATGGCTAAGACTAAAAAAAAAAATCCAGATCTCGAGAAATGTTCAATATTCATGTGATTTTGTGTTTAATTTGGAAACATGAGCATTTCTCTTGGAGAGAATGGATGATTGTCCCACATTCTGGGGAGTATCTAATCTTAATATAAGAAATAAGTCAAGTCCTTTGGATAAGAATGTAGTAGAGAGCAGGCACTGCTAGCTCTCTGGCCCAGGCATAGCTGGGCCTCAAATTCCATGAACGTAAAGTGTTACTGATAGTGAGCCCAGTGGAAACGGGCCAGATGCGAGTGGCAAACCTACCTTCACTTCTCCTTGATGGCAGCACATATTCCTCTAACAACAGAAATACAGTGGTTTCAGGGAGAGTCCAGCCCCTACTGCCTTGAACTGCATGCACCCGAGATCAAGCTTTCTGAAGGAGCTGGAAGAGCATCCAAGACTGATACCCGGAACACAGGGGCGGTTCCTACTCTGAGGCTGCAGTGGGACACACAGGGACAGTTAAGCCTGGAAATGGCGGAGCCCGGTAGAGTGGCCTTCTCATGAGGGTCATGAGCAACGGATGTAATAGCATGGCGACAATGAATAATAAAGGATTAAGGAAACTGAGATACTTATTCTAGAGCATTGCTGGGGAAGATACTGTGAATTAGATTAGTTTTCGGCAGAAACCATGTAGGTTCATGTTTTAATAATTTGGGTTTAAAGAAAACAAGAGTAAAAACAAATCATTTTTACACTACAGGCTAGTGAGGCCACCAATATTAAAGTTATACAATCACTTAAAAATTGTGTTGAATCTGTATCTGCATTGCCAAATGAGCATTGTTAATTATGTATAATTATTATGTATAAATATATATTATACATATGTAAAATATATTTTCTCTATTTTCCTGATTTATTTTCAAATAAACTTTGCTAAATCAGTAATACCTAATCTCTGTAAGTTCTTCTTGTATGTGCACACAAAGCACCAGCTCACAACACAATTGTTTTAGAACAACTCTCTCAAGAAACTGTTGATGTGAAAAAATATATATTTTTTCTCTTTCTCTACATTTTCTCTTTCTATACACACACATATACAGAAAATCAAGAGGAAATTAAAAGAGATATATTGGTAAAATTAAACTTATGAGTTGTCTTTCGTTGTCTTTCTTAAGAGAAAGTTTTACATTTAGGTTTTAACTCTCAAGTCAAAGGAAATAAAAAGACCATAATTTTCAATTCCTATTCTGAGATAGACAGTTGCAAGAGTGTGTATTAAAAAAATCTCTACAGGAAAAATCCCCAATCCATCAAACTGCTCTTCACTATATTCACAGATTTATGTAGATGTGTAAAAAGAGTCACTAATTTTGTATTAATAATAAACTAATAATTTACATATTATATGTTTAGTTTGCTAAAAGAATATAAAACAGTAGTTGAAAGATTGTTTGATATTAAGCAAAAATTAAAAGTTAGTAAAATAAAAATAAAATTCCATTTAGGCAACATATACGAGTTTTGAAAGAAGTAGTGTTATGCATTACCCCATAATTAACCCCAAATCTTGTAATGTCCATTAAGGATCCCAAACCGGAGCCAAGAATATCTAGTCTATAGTTGCTTCCCCTGCTATTTTATAATAGCATATTGCACTTATCTTAAATTCCTGATTTATGGTACAACTTATGGATATTCCCACTGGGATTCTCAAAACTCTTAATTTGTTTACATACTTTGGCTTCTGTCCAGATTTATGTGAACAGTAACTGATCCAAGAAACAAACAGGCGGAAATGTCTTTGAATAGCATTCTTTCACTATCAGGTCATACATAGCTCCATTCAGTAAAACAGGCAACTGAATTCCTGAACTGGGCAGTTCAATAATACATTTTTAAAACTCAGGGGGGGATTAAGGAGAGCGGTTTTCTATTCAAACAAGAACAGAAAAAGGAACTATGAACTTAACAGGGTCTTAAAAACACACACAGGATGGAAAAGAAATTCCTCCAAACTATTGAAAAAATTAGTAACACGCAGATTTTATCATCTACTTCCTCCTCCTCAAAGGGATGTTTTGTTATCCACTTAGACTGAAGAGCTTGCTTTCAACCAAATTAAGGGCTCGGATGTAGAGAATAGAAAAGGAAAAAAAAAAAGAAAAGAAAAACCTGACATACCAAGATGCCAACCAATAGTCCATTTCAATAGTCCATTTTATAATGAGGTAGAACAAAGAACAAAATGGATAGCACCAAAATGGCAAAGCTCCAGAAACCTCATTCAGTTAATCTATTAGATGCTTTGCCAAATCTTATCCAAATAACCCAATTATTACAGTCTATAGACTACGGGAAATTCTTACAAAATTGGCCTCCACTTGGAATCTCAAATCATGTCTCCACTTGGGTCAAAAAGATCACTACGATTGCCTTGTTGAAGCTTTTGCCTCTAGGCTTAACTGTAATTTTGCAAAATGGAAAATGAGGGAATGCATCCAGGTAAAATTCTGGATGTGGATTTAAATCAGATTTTTTTTAAAAAAATCTTAAATAAAGAACAGTCCCTCCTCATTGTAATCTAATTCCCTGAAAAAATGTGCCTTCAAAGTAGAGGCAGAAGTTCTAGATTTCCAAATTCAGTTTAGCTTCCAGTGTACTGGGTGATCATGAGCTCTTAACCTCTGCATCTGCCTTTTTGCAATCGTCATATCACAAGGTTGATACAGATCTACCTCACAGAGACCATGCAAGGATTAATTAAGGTTAAACAGGAAGAAAAAAATTGCATTTGACAAGCCAGGCCTCATCCATGCTGCTAAATAGACTCAGATGTTTTAACAACTGTTCAGATTATTTGGTAGCATCCTAAGTAAAGAATAAATTTGCATAATGCATTTTAGCTGTGAAGGCATTTTTAAAAATCAAAGATTCCAATATTTCAAATGGGAAGAGAGAAACAATCTGGCTCCATTCAGGTCGAACCCATCACACTGGGCACCGTTCACTCCAAAGTTTTCTGATCTATCAAACATTGTGAACCTTACATTCTTAGGAGAGTCTCATGGCAAGGGAAGACTTCATACTTCCTCATGCCTAGGCATTTATCTTCTTTTCTCCTGTAAAGATGGTGAAGGGATTTCAACTTCTCTTTTCATGTCTTTTGCATTGCTGAGGCACTAATGGCTACATGCAACTCTGACTGATCAAGAAAGCATTTGTTTCTACTTTTTCATCTTACGCTTTTGTTATCCAAGTATGTCTGAACATTCATTGCCTGAGGAAATCCCAAAAACTTTAGAGCTCACAGAGATGGCACTGATAATAACTGAATGTGGGTATCAGTTTTTGTAGCTTTTACTGGCACACACAGACCCAAGGATGTTCCAAAATATGTTTGTGTGTTGGGAGTGGCAATTGGCAAAGGAAAGGAAGCATATAGAAACATGGAAAGGTAATGGGCTTTACCATTTTCCTTCTCTTGCTATTAAAGAAAAAAGATACTTGAGATTCCCATCTTTGAGGGTCGTTCTTTAAGGAATCTTAAAATAGTATCTTTTGTAATATTGTACAGCATCATACTTAGGAACATAAGCTCTAAAGTTAGATAACCAAATTTGAATATCATTTCTTCCACTTGCTGTCTGGGTGACCCTTGAATAAATTGTTCAAAATGTATGTGCCTTGGTTTCCTCATCTTAAAGAGGGAGATTGCTATACTACCTAGCACATAAAGTTACGATAAAGGAAAAAAAAATTATGTACATGTAAAGCAGAGAACTTCTGGAACATAGTAATCATTCAATAAATGTTAGTTATTTTTATTATCTATCACTTTAAACACCTATATTTTAACTCAATATCATTTCAGGTCCAAGAAAGTTTAACCACATTTGAAACTTTTCTAAAAAATTCGGGTGTATTTTTGTCTTTTAATGACAAAAATAGGGAAGAAGGCAATCCTCAGGACCTTCCAGCACCTTAGGATCATTGCTCTGATCAACATTCTCCTTATAAGCATTCTGCTTTAGCAAAATGTGTGTCTCCAGCTACATCCTAGACTTGTGGAGGCAAATACATTGCACACTGCCACAGATCTTTCCTTGGTTACCGAATGATGTGCCATAAAAAGATTCAAAACTCCTTACTATTAAAAAAACAATGAGCATTTATTTAACTCACCTGTCTCCTGGAGGTCCACTGAACTGGGCTAGGCGGCCATGCTGATGTCAGCTGGGCTTGTTCATCCAGTGGTTGATGAGCTAGAGATCAGCTGACCTGAACTTTTTTCTCCTTTTGGAAGCAGCAGGCCAGGCTGGGCATGTTCACCTCCTGGTGGTAGCAGAAGTAGAAGAGGGCAAGCAGCAACATGAAAGGTCTCTTAGGTCTAGTCTCAGGGGTACACTGCCATTCTGACTCACTGCAGTCAAAGCAGGTCACATGATGAATCTCAAAGTCAAGAGGTGGACAAATATTCCTCCTAGGGAAGCTAAGTGGAGGAAAAGAATATTTCTGAACAATAATTCCAACTACCACACCCATACAGACACTGTTAAGTGATCAAAATACTCTTTTCCAGTGTGTCTGAGTATAGTTTTTATATCCTTAGCAGCCATAATAATCGCCAGGAAACCTGCTAAAAATGAAGGAAAAAAGAAAAAATCTAACTGAGACTTTGGGTTTTGCAAATGTTTAATAAATTTATAGAATAATAGATCTGGATCCCAAATTCTATCTATAATATAAAACATTACATTGTTATATTTCAGAAAAAAATGTTATATTTATTTCATTGGTGACTAAGTTAGTTTGAAAAAATATGTACGTATGCAATAAATATCAATAAAAATTGCCACTGTATTTTAAAACATCAATAATTTTAGTTATTTATCAATCATTTATCTTGTTTTATAAAGAGAATATTCTGAGAATCTTTAATAGTAGTTTGTTACTTTTCATTGAAAAAATATCCATATGTTTTTCACAATTTTGAAACTAAAAACATGTAAGAACATATATAAATGTTACGGTGCCAAACCACCTACACAGCCACTTCTAGTTCACTTATTTTAAACCATACTAATACTAAAATCATATGTATTTTTCATTTATTCTGTTTATTTTTGAATTAAACTTTTAAAATAACTTCATTGTTTTCTTATTCCAAATGGCTTTCTTAATATTTTAATTAAAATATTATGATTTATGCTTCCTTCACATAGTTTAAACATTAAAAGGAAGTACAATTTGCAAATTCAACACAAGAAACTTTTACTGCAACTTGACTTTTATAAAATGATTGTATGCACATTTATACACATAGGAAAATCTGATAGTTGTAAAAACCTAGCATGGGGAAAGAGTTTTCCTGTTAAACCAATGCAAAATGCTAAAAGTGACTATAGTAAAAATGGGTCCAGGTAGAATATGGGGGTCTGATTTTAAACTGAAATAAGTCTATTTGCAACACAAGAGCTCTGAAATTGGCCACTTTTATGAAAACTACTACCTCTTACCAATATCAGTCATTAATCAAACCATTGATCACACTGTTAAATTCCTAAAAAGGCTATCTTTAAATTTCATTTTATTAACTAGCACATATTTAGAAAGAAAATAGTCTTTTCATAAAATTTTCTACAGGTAGAAAGCAATTTCAGCAACCCTGAGGCACAATTACTATTCTTTTTAAGGGATTTTAGAAAATAAAAGTGAAAATAGACAGTTCTCATGAAAGCAATTAAGTTTATAGAAGTAGCAATAAAGATATAATTGTAAAGTTACCTCTGGATTTCTTAAACAATTAAAACAAGTAATTTATCTTTCTCTCTTGGTCAATAATTCTCTCCATTCCCTTCACCCTAGGTTACAATTTCTGTATGTTGGAAAGATGTTTAGAGAGCCTAAAGCTTCAAGACTTTCCTCTGGCGAATGGGCCAGTCTGTCCCTCCTCATCCCTTTCTCCAGTGCCCTGGCTTATTTCCCACAGCCTCTCTACTGGATGTCCTTTGCCAGCAATCAAGTTTATACAGGGAGATGAGCTTAAAATATTATCAGTGGTCCTGAGTTTAGGCCCTGCCTTTTGTTACGAGGCAGCCGAATGGCACCGGGCAAAGCAGTTAAGATCCCTGCCCATCACTTCCCATCTAAACAATAAAAGATGTGGGGAGATTTCTTTAATTTTTTTTAAAATCTGTGAACCTGTAGACTATAAAGGAAAAAAAATAAAATTAGGATGATCGTGGTGATTAGTTTGGGCACAACTGAATATTTTATTAACTAAATTTTATTACACTAAATGTTTCCAATTACATAGGGCAAAGTCATACTAATTGCTCCCGGATAGATTCTCATCTGGTATGACATTCCATTATGAGGCTGATATGTAAGAATTTAGCTAGCACTCAAGTCATATACAGTGATTTTGCTGTGCCTCTAGATATGTCCAGTTTCCTGTCTCATACACCCATCCTCTCTTGAAAACCTTGATGGCATTTCCTCATTTGCATTTATGAGCAATTTCTAATTCTTAAAACATGTTCGCCTGAAGACTTCAATATGCGCAAGGTGCAAACTTCTCACAAGACTGCCAACCCAATGCCTCAACGGCATATACTTTCTAACCAAAATCTACATATTGCCCATATTGCCCATAAGATTTGAATTAAATGATTTATTTTACATTTCTTAACATTTCTGAAGAGACAAAGACAAAGAGGCAAGCCCGAGAACTTAGCTTCAAACTACAATGAAACAACGCATTTCATTAAGGAGAATTGTAATAATTATTCCATGTCTATTACTTCTACTCACTATTACTTAAATGTAAAATATAAACTCTCCTACTAATATAGATACTTGAGACCTATAGGAAAAATCATCCAATGTTAAGAAATTCTACAAGGTAGATATTTCATAGAAAACATTTCATGCAACCTTTATAGTTTCCACATGCAGTCTAAGTGCTGAAATAATCTGGTCTAATGTGTTTCTAAAAAGTAAATGTGAATATGAAATAAAAGGCATCTCTAATAACTGGATGTACATAATCGTAAAATATAATGTAAGGAAAAATCATCAATATTTAAGATGTATATACCAACAGAAATTTGAAAAAATAAGAACTTGATTTAAAATGAGAGCAGTATCTGTATCAAAAGAATAATTAAATTCAATATGGATGTATACACAATGAAAATTGAAAAGAATAAGAACTTGATTTAAAATGACACCAGTATCTATATCAAAAGAATAATTATGTTCTTGGATGTGCAATGACTGTGCCTTTTAGAAGAACACTAAAATTTAAGATTGATCAAAATAATTTTATTTTTATAAAGCTTTCCAAGTCTTCTTTTAAATTTATTCAGAAAAATCAGGTCTTTTAAAATGAGTCAAAATTATGTATCGTAAACCAAGGAAACAGAAACATCCAATTTTAAAACAACAGAAAACCAGGAGGAGGTTACATCTCCATTAGGGATTAGAGTAATATGAGGCCAGTGGTGAAGATATCTGAACCAGAGTTCCGTGCTATTGTCTTTTTTAAAAAAATATGAAAAAGTCAGAACACAATATCTTATGGTAGAGGACAATTTTAGAATTAAGAATAATTCTGAATCTCATTTAGTTTCATTATAGTGTGATTTACTAATTAACACAGAGATAATAGTTCAAGTTTTCTAAATTCTTATTCCTTGGTGGATTAGCTCATTCATCATTATATCTATTTGATCTTTCATGCCTTTGTGAAAAGATTATGAGACAATTACCTTCCACTTCTTTATTCTTTTCCAGTTCAGGCAATTTAATTTGACATGCACAAAAGTAAATTTTTTTTCACAGATATAAACATTGATCAACTTTTATAACCCAAGCATCATATCCTACAAATCATAAGACATAAAACAACTTAAACATTCTACCACATAAAATAGAGAGGAAGCACAAAAGAGATACTTAGGTAAACATTTCTAAAAACTCAGGAGGTAACTGTCTCTGTGTTTTTCATGCTACCAGTAGCTGACCAACGAGTCCAGAATTTCTTTCTTTGATTAAGTTGGCAATAATAATGGCACCTTGCCTTAAACTGTCCTGTAGTTTCTGCTTCTCCTAAAAAGAAAGGATAAAACAATAATTACTTTAGAAAGAAAAGACATCACACGTTAAATTTAGTAGAGTTACATTTCTTTTTTAAGTTTGTTTGTTTGTTTTTTTTATTTTAAAGTACCCCCAGGTTTACAAAGATATAACTGACACATAATGTTATGTAAATTTAAGGTGTACAACACAATGATATGATGTATGATATACATATATATCGTGGAATGATTAAGACAATAGTTATCATATCTATCATTTCATACACTGACCGTTTGGTGGGAGGGTGTGAGGACATTTAAGATCTACCCTTTCAGTAACTTTCAAGGAAACAATATTGTTAACTATAATCCCCATGTTGTACATTATATCCCCAGAACTTATTTCCTTTGTAACTGAAAGTTTGTATCCTTTGACCAATATCTCCTCCATTTCCTCTATCCCTCAGCCCTTGACAATGAGCCTACTACTCTCTTTCTATGAGTTCCAGGAACCACTTTTCAATGCTTTCTGGACTCAGCATTCTATAGAACCCAGATCATAGTCACAAGGATAGACTTGGTCCCTCAAATAAAGGAGAAATTCTCTTGCAAGCACTTTTCATTATAGACAAAAAAAAAATTTGATGAAGATATCAAGAAAAACACTGATGCAATTTCAAATGCTAACAGTATAAAAGATTATTTTCATTTAATCCAGTATCTGACCAACTTTCACTCTTCCCTGAAGTGTGAATATTTCATCAATGACGCAAGTCTTTCTTTGCCTTGTTTCTGAATGTCTCTAACAACAGACTTATAAACTATGAGTACTGGTGTGTGGGAGGAACCTGCTTGTTGTTTGTGAAGAAAAGATCAGGCAAATTTGCGAAATTCGTGAAATCAGTTATCTCACAAGTTGCTAAACTGTGGTTTTGCCTTTGAAATCATATTGCCTATTAAAATATGTTTATTCTAATTATTGAAGCTTCTTGAAGCCATGAGGGGATGATAATATGAAAAAAAAGGGAAAGTGGAAACAGAGCTAATATCGCTAAGGTCTCTGTGTTATAACTGTGCTATGTTAAAAAAAGAGGGCTCTAGTAACCAACCTCTAAATTTGGCCTTTTCCTTAATACCTTATCCCCATGTTCAATATATTACTAGGACCTGCTGCTTCTGCCTCTTTCACATTTTTTGAATCCATATATTCCACTCAAACTGCTGCTGCCAGCATAAGACCTCTGCCTTGAATTATTGGAACAATCTCGTAACAGTCTCTCTAAAGTCTTATACCATTCTACCCTATTTCCTACACAGCAGTCAAAATATTTATTTTAAAATATAGATCTGTTCACATCACAATCTTGCCTGAAATCTTCTGAAGGCCACCTTTAAACTTCAGGATCAAGTCTGAGCCCTTTACCCGGTAATGGAAAGTCTTATCCTTCCAGCTTCTCCCTTAAAACCACTCAAATCTCCAAGCCACACAGAAGTGTTTACGATTGCCCAAGCAAGCCATTTTCCTAACCTTTCATCCCTTTGCACCAGCTAATCCCTTTGCCAGGAATGCTGTCCCACTCCGTTCCCAGCTTAGCTGAGTGTAGTTTCTCTGTGGTTCCACCCAGATATCAGCGACTCTTGAAATCCATCCTGGCTCCTGTCCTCCAGCCTCTTTTGGGTGAGGTGAGGCTATGTTTCCACAGCTGTGAATTCCTTAACACACTGAATTCTAAGTCTTTTTAGTTGTCCATTTATTCCACCAGATGATGTTTCTTGATGTGAAGAATTTTTCATTTTATCTTTGAATATGAAACACTTAGCTCAATGCCTAACACATGGTAACACTCCATAAATTATAACAAATTCAAAGCAAAGGAGGCTCTGTGATAGAGGTATCATCACCCTTTCAGTTCAAGTCATTTGCTAACAATGGCCATTATCTGGTTACTTTGTTTACTCCTATTAGCATATTTAGCCAGAAACCTCAACAATAGTACAAAGAAGAATGTTCTCGAAGCTTTACCACTGCCACCACCAGGCCTCCACCAGCCCCAGCCCTGAGTTTCTCATACATGAGGATGGTGGTGAGAGCCCACCTCTGTTAAGCTACTCTTTTCCATCACTTTCTCTGGTGAAGCTGGGAAAGATGCACAAGGGGCTGGATGGTGGCTACTTGGCTTCTTTCATGTTGGTTTTAATGACATTTCAATATTGGATTTCAAATGGTCTACTGGTTTCTAGAATATCACAAGACTTAAATCATATAAAGATAAATAATTAGAAAGCCAAATACATTTGGGCTTAAAATGTGATTCATTTATATAGAATAGATATCATCCATGCCATGTTGTTCATTAAAAAAAAAAAAAAAAAGTATTCTAAAACTGAACAAAATACAAACCAACTATAGGTATGTATCTGTTACTCTTAATGATTAATTAATTACAATGTCACAGGGTTAATAATATACATCTACCCCTCAGTCTTATTTATTAAATTAAGACATACAACGGATGATGACAATTAAGGTTTCCCCTTCAAAAATAAACAAAAAAAGGCTATCTGTATAGCCTCTTTGAAACCAGTGTATACTTGTCAAATGAAAGCAGCACAATAATAAATGAAGATATGAATAGAAAAAAACCTATTTATGATTCTAGGGCTAGAAAAGTCACATTTCTATATCTTGGAATAAATCTTCCATGCTCATTTTGATAGCCCTATAACTTATATATTTTTAGTTAATAAAAAATTTAAGAATATTCTTTTAAGAATTCAATTACTTCTGCAATTTTTTATTGACATCATTAGAATTCAGTGAGAACTTATGTTAGTCCCCTAAATATTTGTTTTTCCTCTCTGCCTCAGCTCCACTGATCACTTCATTGAGAAATACGGAAATTTAAAAACTGATTAAACGAAATGGTGAGACACACATATACTCAGAAAATTCTGGTATGTATAAAGATCAGCTGGTCAAATAATTTATGGGTTTCAAACTAATATCACCATTCCATATCTCTATAAAAGTATTGATAAAACAGGTTAAAAATGCAAACTCAAATAGATCTTTTAAAAGCATTTCTTGATTCCAGTGGAGATGCAAAACAGTATTATTAATCTTTGAGGAAAGGGGCATCATAAGTGGTCATTTCATTACCATTCACACATATGTATGTATAGATATACATAATACATTCCTTGTGTGTTCCAAATATTATGTAATAAAACATTCAACATTGACACAAAGTAAGCAAGATCAACATGAACACTGAAAATCACGTTGATAATATGTACTCTTGATATGATGTGATACAAATGGCATTTATCTTTGTGGTCTTCCTCTGCAAAACCCATAACTCCAGTCTAATCACAAGAAAAAGGTCAGATGAATTCCAATAGAGGGGCTTCCTACAATATATTTGACCAGTACTCCTCAAAATTGTCAAGTTCATCAAAAAATAAGGGAATTCTGAGGAAATGTCACAGCCATGAGGAGCGTAAGGAGACATGACAACTAAAAGTCATAACGGTATCCTGGAATAAAAAGTTAAAACTAAGAAAATCTGAATAAACTATAGATTTTAGTTGTTAATAGGGAAAATTGGGAATAAGGCATTTGAAGACTCTGTACAATCATTTCAATTTTTCTTGAAATCTAAAATACAAAATCTATTATTTTTCAAAAAAGGTGTGTGTTCAATTGTGGAGTCCAGAATGGACAAGGGATATTTTGGAAACAAGAAATAATTACTAATTTTCATTGTGGCATATCAATGTGATAAGCTAGACCTTCCATTGCAGGAAAAGGGGGTACCCAAATTACCACAATAAAAGATAAAAATTACCAAAATTAAATTTATCAGCAGTTTATTTACTGTCTGTAACTCTAGCAACTTCCATGCTTCAGGTTTACCTTCATTACCTTGATTACTCACCAGCCATAAAGGTCATGAACTATAGTGGCACACCAGTGTTTACACACCCACATACGAAAATCATGTATTTGTTAAATTAAAAAAAAAGAATATATTTAATGATAAGTCTGCATTATTGTCATAATTATAATTACTTGTTTTATTTTATCTGCTCACTTCATAACAATGCCAACCTTTTATAAAATAATAAAAATATAACTTCTAGCTGAAAAAATACAGCATTCACTCTTTTTCTTGGTTACAACTGTATTATATAATAGAAACCAGTCAGAAAAGTAAAAAATAGAGTAGTTATATTTCTTAAAATAATGAGAAGGGAAATATCAAAATGTTAATAAGAGTAATTTTCGGATAACAAATTTATACCTATTTTTATTTCCTCTGTGTGTTTTGCTATATTTTCAAAATTTCCATAATGAACATAATTTATTCTTCTAAAACTAAAATAAGTTATTTTAAAATTTAGTTTCAAGACTTTAAATTCAAGGAGCTAACTTTGTTTTGTTATCAGATTAAATCAATAACGCAGAATATTGTCCAAATTTCCAGGAAACATTATCTCCTTAAAAATCTTCAAAATCTTACCCCAAAAAAAGCATTTTTGGTTGAATATTCTAGTTTTCAATAAAAGGTCCAAGAAAAAATCATATTAATAATGCATACAGTCTTAGCTTTCATGAAAAATATCATGAAAGTCCAACTAAAAGGGACAACAAAGAATATGTACTTAATTTTATCAGTACATTAACAATTGTTCATTGAGACACTGAGATCTTTAAGAGTTTCTAACAAATTTTTAAAATATTAGAAAGAATGTTAGATAAAATAACAATATAAAATAGCTATTTTTAATTTTCTATATCCTCAAACTGATTTAGGATTAGAATTCACTACGAGTTTTACCTAAAATAGTATCATATTTATCTATTTCTCCATTCTTTGTAATTTCAAGAATAGAATGAAATATACCATGCTTAGATAAAATATGAACAAAAGTTCTTATTACCATTATCGTTTAAACACATAAGGTAATTCTA
Organism: Pteropus vampyrus; assembly: GCF_000151845.1. Taxonomy (NCBI): domain Eukaryota; kingdom Metazoa; phylum Chordata; class Mammalia; order Chiroptera; family Pteropodidae; genus Pteropus; species Pteropus vampyrus. The sequence continues at coordinate 4,398,148 of NW_011888785.1, read as the reverse complement.
AATTTACCTGATAGTAATTAAGTCTTGTCAATTGAATCCTGGACTTTGATGTGTGTGTGTGTGTGTGTGTGTGTGTGTGTGTGTGTGTGTGTGTGTGTAGGGGGTTTGGCTGATAGGTAGGTTTCCTTATGATGGTTATATATATATTTCTCATTTTCAGTAGAGGAGTAAAGTCATGCTGCAGAAATTCTCATGGAACTTCTAAATCTTTGGCAAGATTTGGGGAATCAGAGAAAGTAGATTATTATTTTCACAGAAGCTTGAGAATGATAGCAGTACCTCCATAATTCACAGCAGCTCTTTTCCCTCCCCCCACCATCCATCTCATGATTTGCACAAATAAAGCCTGCAGTTCCAGAAGTAAGTTACTAAGAAGTTGCACCTTACACATGTACACAAATGTTAATTTTCTATAATGCCCATGTCTTCAAAATGTCTTACTTACTAACCATTCCTTTCAATTCTCTCAAAGGGCAACTTTTGACAAAACTATTACAAGTGTACATAAACTTGAAGAACTTTTTAAAAGGTATATTTTAAAACATTAAACCCTATCATTGTACTACACAGCTCTCAGTATTTGAATTAGAGATATAAACAAATTTATGGTATGCTGTTAGAATCAAATTTACATGCATTTTGTAGAATGTGGTCTCAAAGAATAGCAGGAAAAGCAATGACGTCATTGTTGTCCAAATCTTTATAGACAGACTGAAAGGAAAACTTTTAGAGATATTCATCCTCCATACACATCATTCCTCAAGAATGCAATGTGCTCTGTTAAAAGGAAAATCATAAAATTAAAATATATGTATATATATTTAGGTTTTAGATGTCTCAGGAGATTACAGAGCCCTCTTGAAGGGTAAACATTACCGTGTCTCAGCAAATTTCATACCTAAAATCTAATTCAATTTCCAAGAGTTACAAAGCTGTCTTGAAATTCAAATGCTTATAATTTGAAATATATTCTTCTTCCATACATTCTTGTTTTGGTGAACTTATGCAAAAATTACCTAAACACCACAAAATTTCAAAGACTCTAAACAAATAAAAGTGTACTATCTATATCTATATAAACATGTAGACCTACATATCTTTCTATCCATACAACATACAATTACAAAAATCCTAAGTTGCAGATTTCGTTACATTTTTAAGATAATATCAAAGTTAAAAATATCTGTATACATTTTGCTGATATGGAAGAAAAAAAATCTAATGGTAAAACACTGTCCCCTAGTGGAGATGAAAATGAATGTTTGGTGTTTGTAAAGTTCTAAAATGCAGGAAAAAGCAGTCAGTCACCTATTGAAAGAGTTTAAGAAAAACAAAAGTCATCTTCCAAATAAAAGCATTTTCCTCTTGTTCATTTGAGTGAAACAACTGTCTCCAAAACCTAGATAATAAAATACTCATGAAAATGCACATGAGTTTAGTTACTAATATAATCATCACACAGCAGTTTTCATCTCCTTTATTCTCTGTGCCTTGCACACACTGTAGGTGCTTGAGTGTTTGTGGAATGAGGTAATTAAGAAAAAAGATTGGTCAATAAAACTCTGGGGGGCAGCACGGTTACTTTGCTAAATAGGAAAGACCCAAACTATCCAGTGTTCAGAGCCAAAGTGCAGGGGGGTAAAACATGGGCAGCCAAAAGCACGAGACGTCTGGGCTGAGAAACAAGCAGTTCATTATTGTGTCAATTATTTCTAGATCTGGGACTTGTCATACTGTCATACTTTACTATCTTACAGCATCATTCATAATATAAATTCTACAACTTAAGAAAGTTGAAAAAGCAGTCTCATACACAATGTCCCTTTTAATTAGCAAAACTGTTTTGATCTTACACAACTCATCCAACAGTTACTAAGTCCTGCTGGTTTTCTCTTGTGACATCCTTCACCAGTCACAGTCTAAGTCTACATCCACGCCATCCTATACCTGAATTCCTCTAGGATGCCCTAACTGGCTACTTCTCTTTGCCTTTGGCTATTGTTCTAACCTCACAACAATTTTTACCATATCAAACCCATATTACTTTCAGCACAAACATCATCTAAGCATTCGAGGCCATCCACAAACAATCTAATCAACTCTTCTAATCACACTTCTCACTCCTTTACTATACAGAATCTACTTTTGTGGCCATACTGGTGATAGTCATTGTTATTCCTTCTCCAGTCAAATAGATTCCTAATCATTGTCTAATTCATGCTGAGTTTCAAAGACCTGGCTATGATGACTTCCTCTTATGATATTGTCTATTTTACTAGACATCAGCAATTTATATGATCACAGACTCATAGTTTCTTATTAATATTTTTATTAGGTTTACATATGTACAGGTCTTATTTTCATAGCTAAAATGTAGATAATAAAAGATAACTCTTCAGAATTAAATCCTAGACGCACATAAAGTATTATATCCATAGCAGGTACTCATTAAATGTTAACTGGATTAATTTACTAACTGATTCTATAAAGATCTGGCTTTATATATAACTATTAAGACATCTTTGAAATATCAAAGTTTTTAGATAAAAGATATATCATTATGGAAATAATCCCTTAAACATAAAATTAAGAAAAAACTTGTACCTGTACCTAGAAACTAGAATTATGTCAAAAGCTAGAATTCTGAGCTAAATAAATTATGTCAAAAGCTAGAATTCTGAGCTAAAAGAATACCTGGTCTGGGAGGTAAGTGTAAGGGACATTGATAAATTAACACTAATATACCCAAGTTAGAGGGATAATAGTAGATGACGAGGTGGGATTCTCTTATATGAGGTGGCTGTATAAGCAGAAAATCTACATACTAGGTGCGGGTTGGGCAATGGATACTGTTTCTACAATGCATGAGAAATAGTAAGAGAAACAGAAAGATCATTCAGAAGAGTTTCTTCTTTAGTGGATGGCCCAGGTGTTAGTAGAAAAACTACTGACAATTTCTCTTGAAGAAGAAAGTCTGGTTAAATTTTCCCATAAAATATAATTTAAAATTTTTAATTATAAACTTAATGCAAGAAAATAATTAAAATGGGCAATTCAAAAATATTCTCCTGGTAGCAATATGTGTGTGTGTGTGTATGTGAGAGAGAGAGAGAGAGAGAGAATGAGAGAGAGAGAGAGAGAGAGAGAGAGAAGAAAAAAGCTCTTCAAAGCTCTTCTTGTTGTAGAATTCCAATTAATAAATTTGGAAAGAATGATGAAAATAGGAAATCACCACTCGAGAAGTACTACCATATAATTGTTCCCAGTAAGAATCATCAGTATATACTAAAATTAGCATGCACAATTCTGATAACTGGTATATTTACATAGTCTCAAGATAGCTCCCCACAAGATATTTATTAATTATATAGGGGAAAAAATAACAAATTTTCAGTGGAGAAATGTGGCAGGCCCCACCTTAACTAAGTGATCACAATTGACATCAACCATAATGAGACACAAGGACATCATATAACCTCTGATATAATGCACTGAGAAGAATACAACATTACTTCTGTAGCACTCTTGCCAAGAATTCATAGCCTGTGTTTATTCATGAGGAAACATCAAACAAACCTAAATCGAGAGACATTATACATTATAACAGGCCAGAATTTATCAAAAATGCAAAGTCATGAAAGACAAAGACTGATGATGTGTCCCAGATTAAACAAGACTAAAAAGAGATGACAACAAAATGCACCATGTATCTCAGTGCTGGATCAACTAGAAAAAATAGTGGGAAAACTGACACAATGTAATAAAATTTCTAGATTAGATAATGGTGTTATATCGTTTATTCCTTGATTTTCATACTGTGATAAGATGTTAATATTGGGGATTCTGGGTCAAGGGCATACAGGAATTATTTGTACTATTTTTCTTAATTTTATTAAATTTATTGGGTTGGCATTTATTGGTTAATAAAATTATATAGATTTCAAATATACAATTCTATAATACCTCATTTGTACATTGCATTGTGTGTTCACCACCAAAGTAAAATCTCCTTTCCTCACCATATATTTGACCCCCTTTATCTTTATCTACCTTTGCCCACCCCCTTTCCCTCTGGTAACCACTAAACTGTTGTCTTTGTCTATGAGTTTTTGTTTGTCTTGCTTGTTTGTTGCTTTCAGTTTTATATCTCACATATGAGTGAAATCATATGGTTCTCAGCTTTTTCCATCTGACTTATTTTCCTTAGCATTATATTTTCAAGATCTATCTTGAATGGCAGTATTTCATCTTTTCTTATGGCTAAGTAGTATGTCACTGTATATATGTACCACATCTTCTTTAGCCAATCATCTATCAAAGGGCACTTTGGTTGTTTCCATGTCTTGGCCACTGTGAATAAAGCTGCAATGAACACA
>NW_011888785.1:4384273-4391412 GCF_000151845.1 Pteropus vampyrus | reverse complement strand
AAAAAAAAATACCAATTTATGTTTTATGACATGAATACAAACTGATGAGAGAATTAAATCTCTTGGATCAATAATAATAAAAACTCTAATTCGTACATTGGGACACTAATTCCAGAATTTGTAACATCCAGACAAAAGGTAGAAGCAAGCATTATTCAGTGACTATTTATGGAGAAATTAAAAAACAAAGTTCTGTAAAACAAATGTAGGGGACATAAAGCAAATATTTATTGAGTCAAAATGTCATTTTGTCTTATAGTTTACATCGTCACACATGTACATTGCAAAAGTAAGCAGGAAGCCTTGTCAATTTCAGGAATTGTCATGCCATAAAACGGTAAGTCATAAAGAACAACAAATACCAGAATCATGTTGCTAGAGCAAAGGCAAAAATAAAAATTTAAACCAAAACACACATTGATTTGACTGTCACGGTTGGATGGGTTTGGCATGATCCCTGGCAGGATCTGTTGTATATTGAGAAGTGATGAATGTTAGCTTTCTCTGCCGACATGTTTTCAGTGAGGTATAGAATATAGGAAAGGCTAAGCAACATTTTTAATGATTGCTCCAGCATTTTAATAAACTGAAAAAGATCTGAGGCGAACACAAAGAAGCAGTGCACTAGAAATCTCCTGTGCACCCTGGAAAGCTTACAAAGGCAACACTAACATGTTTCCATTCACTCAGCCTGGAGCATCGTTCTCCGGTTTCCTGAATATACTAATTTCATGAAGAATAATTTAAGTGTTATATAGAACACACACAATCAAAAGGAAAAAAAGGGCTACAAAATCTTTCTTTCTTTTGTTTATTCGTTCTGATTGGGATTGGAAGACCTTTAAAAGACAAATAAATGCCCGGTGGCTATAAATAATTAAAATACTAGCAAAGAGGAGTAATAATTACAAGAAAAAATGTGTGTCTGGATTATACACGTCTAATGAAAAGAACGAGACACTTGTGAATACTGAACACTAAATCATGAAAGCAAAAAAAAAAAAATGATTGATAATCTTTATATAAATACATTAAAAGACAGTTAAAAGTAAACCCCAGTTCAATGATAGAAAGTGTATATGCATCATTATTATAAAAATATAGTCCTCACAAAGAATGAAATATTTATTGCCATAACTTGAAATATGAAAGGAAAGCATGCACTAAAAAATCTAGCCTGCTCAGATTTGTTTAGTTTGGATTTCAGTACTTTAGTTGGAAATAAGTTCTCATCATTGTGGGACAAAAACAAAGCAAAAACATACACTCACAGAGATTACCTATAAAGACTATAGCTTACAATGGCATTCTTCTAGATATTATATTCCTCATTTCTGAAAGTAAGTCTTGTGAAATTTAGGAAAAGAAAGGTAGGGAAGGTTTGTCTAAGCATTATGGAAAAAGCCCTGGGGTTTGTTCTTCATGTTTTCAATCATCAATTCTGGAGGAACATCCTGATTACAATTATTTTCAATGTGAGGTAACAATTTCACGTACAGTCCTTTATAGCATGTTACCTTTATATCTTTAACTAATTTGTGGTGGATAGAAGAAATAAAGTGGTTTTACAAGGGAAACAAAATAGATTTGTTTAATCAAACAGTAAAAAATGTATTGTTCTCAATTAGGCATATTGTAGACATATGATTATTAGAGAACATAAGACAGTCCAAAGAGTTTTCATTATCTCATAACATTAGTTTGGTTGCTTGTTTTTTAAAAAAAATAGGAGGTATGGAAAGATTTTAAATATAAGTGATACATGTTATATTTTAATATGCTTAGCATTTAAACGCTCTAAGAAATGTCACTAAGCTTCTAAGTATTTCTTCTTCCCTTCAAAACAGTTAGTTGACATTTCCTGCAGTCTGATACATTGCTAATTTCTAGGGCATATCAAACAGAAAAAAAATTCAGCTTAAGTTATAGAGGAGGAATATTGAATACAGATGAACCATAAGGAAATAAAATTTCAGATAAGTCTAAAAGTGAATGATATTAGATCCATGAAGATCTATCTTCTCTGTCAGGAAACAAGATTCAAAAACCCCAGTAACAGAGCTCTGTCTAGCAATATGCACTTTCACAACGACACAAGAGGTCAAGGATATTCTTTTAAATAACTGTTTTATAGGTCTTAGCTGGGGACTGCCCAACTATCTAGCAACCCAGTAAATATCATGTAATTGTGAAGACGAACTCTAATGAATTGCATGCTAAGTTGTGTGGTGTTTCAGAGGCATGGAAAGGAGTCAGTGTGCCACAGCAAACTCTACAGATATCCATGGACTAGTAACTTAAAAGAGATAATGAATTTGTGAGCTTTTAACTGCTTTATTTACAACTGCCTACATTTTAGAAAAATACCTTGACAGATTGAGAATAAGTAAAGGTTTTAAAAATTTGACAAAATAAGATTTCAACAAATAAATATAAATAAAACAAAAAAATAAATAAATTTGACTTAACAACCATTCATCCTAATTTGAAACTGATAATCACCTCTTTTCAAGGGCTACTCAAAATCTTAATACCTGAAATAGCATTTAAAATATATAATTTCTTTTGTATCCTGCTACTTTACTGAATTCTTTTATAAGGTCTATCAATTTTGGTGGATTCTTTAGATTCCACTTCTGGGTAATTATCCTCAGAAAACTAAAACATTAATTTAAAAAGATATATGCACTCCTGTGTTCACTAGAGCATTATTTACAATAACTGAGATATAGAAGCAACCTAAATGTCCATCAACAGATGAATGAATAAAGATGTAACACACACACACACACACACACACACACACACACACACACACACACACTGAATATTACACAGCAATAAAAAAGAATGAAATCTTGTCATTTGAACAACATGGATGGACCTAGAGGGTATTATGCTAAATGAAATAAGCCAGACACATAAAGACAAATACCACATGGTTTCACTTATATGTGGAATCTAAAACACAAATGAACAAGCAAAATAAAATAAAAAACAGACTCATAGAAACAGAGACCAAAGAGATGGTCACCAGAAAAGAGGAGGATAGCGAGATGAATGAGAAAGGTGAAGGAAAAGATAGTTAATAATATTGTGATAAGTTTGCACAATGACGGATGATTACTAGAATTAGCAGTGAACAAATTGTAAGGTATACAAATATTAAATCAGTATACTGTACACTTGAAACTAATATAACTGATATATTTTATACCAATGGTATCTAATTAGAAAAGTATAATATAATATAATTTCTTATTTTCATTTTGGGATAGTTAGAGAAAGCACAAAAGAAAAAGTGGTTCATTTTTTGAAACTAAAAAAACAATCTTTTAAAACTGTGAATAAACACAAAACAAGAGTTTGTATTACTTTAAATATAGTAATTATTCAATTTCCTTTTTTTTCAGTTATAAAACAATACCCAAGCATAGCCGCCACCATTTACTCCGAGGCCATCTAGGTAATGTACAATTCATTTAGAAATAGCTCATTTCTTTCAAGCAACCCAACAGAATAATTTAGAGGCTCATTAAGAATAAACTCAATGAATCAACTAGATAGTAATCATCATAAATTTGAAGAAAATGTGAGAACGATAACAACCAAGACAGGGTGCGCTTTCAAGGACGGGATTATAAGTAATGAGAACTATAATGATGAACTCTCTGGACTGCCACCTCCACCCACTGTTATGTCATAAGTTCCAAACATCTTTAAAGAAGAAATCAATTACTTTTTAATTTTAAAAAGTAGGTTGTCTAATGCATGATGGCTTGAGAATATAAAAGAAGAACAAAACTTTATTTTTGTGAGAATGTCTTATTTTAATAAATCATTGAGAAGCTGAGGACACATGCCCTCCTCATTTTAAATCTCTACAAATGTGCATTAGTGGTGATGGTGACATTAAGTGCACTCTGGAAGTGCACATGTGCAAACACAAACACACATGTGATAATACTAGAAATGAAAGGAAAATGCTAAGATGTGACTATGCATTTTAGAGAATGTTTGAGACATTGAAAAAAGATGGAATCATACTGGAAATAAAAACCATAGACCAAAACATGCACAAGGTAGGGTGCTGCAGAAGGCAATTCCAGGTTGGTTCAAGCTGAGGGTGATCAAATTCCAGGAGCAAAAAAAATTCCTGGGCCAACCTCCAGGGTAACTAGTCATTAACTATATTCTAAGGAGACAACAGGATGGCCCATACTTCACTCCCTGCCTCCATTAAAAAACTGGCAATAAAGATGTTTACTCATAGCCTGAAGCAGATCGGGCACTTGATCCAGAGAAATAACAATGCTTTAGGTTCTTAGCAAATTCCAGAAAGAAAGGGGTGCTTTTCAAGGGAAACAGGCTATCAGAAGTAAATGATTTTAATAATAATAACGTGAAACTTTAATGCCGTGTTAATTAAAAGTTGTGATAATATGAATACAATGTTTTCTCATCACAATACTCTGTGAAAAAGAATAGTTTATACTAAAATTTCAAGTTTGATTTTAACATATAAAAATCTGTTGTGATTTAACACATTAAGAGTAAAGGAAAAACACACTAGGAATGGTTAATTATACGTCAAAAAGCATTTAGTACTAGTCAACATCTATCTCTGAATAAAAAAAAAAAAGAAAAGAAAAAAATCAAGGAAAAATGAGGAGAATAATGTTTCATTAAGAATTTTCCTGAAAGTTAGAGAAAGCACAAGGATAAATGGTATCACTACTGGGTTTCTTAGCTAATGTAACAGGACAAGAAAAATAAACTAAAGGGTTAAATATTAAAAAGACATAATCTATCTTCTTTTTTAAACATAAGGAATAATCATTTGAAAATATAAAAGAACTATTAAAAGAGTTCGGTACATGGATTAGATATAAGATCAATCAAAACAATGCAAGCTTTCTTATATAATAACTATAACCAATTACAAAAGTTAATATTTTTAAAGCTCCTGCTCACGATATTTGGTAGCTCTCAAAACACTGGCAATAACCAATTATAAAAGTAATAATAGAAAAAATAAACAGAATAGCAAAAACATAGAAAAGCCATAAGTGATCAAAATTAAGTCTTGAAAAGTATCAAGCCTATTTTCAGCTCTTTGAATATGTTCTCGTCTATCACACAGCCTTCTTATATGCGGCTTCTTCTCTCTAGAAAGCATTATCGTCCACCTTTACTTTCTTTGGTCTGTCTCCTCAGTTGGAAAAGCTGCCTTTCATTTTCACTCTTCCTCAAGAAAGTCTTTCTTGACACCTCTGCCTGGTCAAACCCATCCATCTTCGGCTCTCATTGTGTTTCTCCTTTTAAGCTCTTGTCTCTGTTCCAATTTTATATTTTTTGTTAGTGTAATTCACTCCTGGCCTGAAGCTCCATGCTATGATAGCAGCTACCACGTAGCCTCGTCTGTTTTGTGCTCAACACTGACTGTACTCTGAGTAACTGTCATGATACCCAAGCCAGAGTAGATACCAGTACTTATTTTTACAGGGAATTAAATATTTTGAATGAATAAATGTGTAAGGGATAAAATTTAGGTTTCTGGCATTGGTTGTTGATGAACTTCTGCAATTCTTTCAGGATGCTTCTTTTGCCCTTTTTCTATTCTAAGTTTCCATTTCATCTCCCTCCAACTCTTTCCCATTACTCCTTGACATCCAATTTCAGTGATCAGGAAAAATGTTTCTGTTTTAAGGTTCCAATCATGCTGGTATATTACCATCCCAATTCTCAGGGTCCATTCTTTCCTGATTGATGACCTAGCTTTATGTAAAACTCGGGACAAAAACACGACTGTACACAATTACACAAGTTAATAGAAAGTTCTATGACTGCAAATCCTTCCTTCTGTGCCACACTGCTTATTCCTAAATGGAGGAACAGATTCCCAAAGGGCAAGTGTCACCTTACTAACACTGACCCCAGTCCTAACTCTGCCAGGTTGCAATAATTGGGAAGCTCCCTACAACTTTCTTTTTCCCTTTTGTATACTGCCAAAGAGTCCAGTAACTTAAGGTAGATGCATGATGAATCTCTGTATCCTATTTTTAAAATTAGGTCCAAACTTAGCATCTGGAAGGTATTCTTAGGAGTTTGGGATTTAAAGATGAGGAGATTCCCTCTTTTCAGAATGAAATATATTTCCTATTTGGGGTTATTTTAATTCATTTTAGTGAATTTTCAAAGAAAAGACATATGTATTTAACTACTCAGCCCTTAATACTCTACAAATCTTCCCGAGGTAAGATTCTGCCTTTTGATTAGTTTGTTTCCAGTAGTTTTCGATAACTTGGCCATGTTACTCCATTCACAGTTACTAAATCTCCATTGTGTATATATACAGTGCTATATAAGAAACTATAAGGTACACAGAAATGTGTTAACAGGTACCATTTTTAAATGTAATATCTGGAAGAGAAATGATCAAAGAGGGACTAGAGCAGAGGTTCCCAACCTTAGCATTATTGTCACTTTGGGCTGGATAATTGTTATAGGGGATTGTTCTGTGCTTTGTATGATGTTTACCATCATCCATAGCCTCTGCTCACCAGACACCCATCACATTGCATGTGAAAGTTGTGAAAAATATCTCAATGTGCCCTGGGGGCAAAACTCCTTCTGATTGAGAACTACCAGATTAGAGGTAGGGAAGTAATTGTTTTTAGATATAAAGTAAGGGAGATCTTTACTAAAGCAATGAGGACTCGAAATACATAATGAAGAACACATATACAGAATTCCCTTATTGATTCAAATTGCCAGTCTTTGCAATGGGAAAATACTACTCAGAAAAGGGACATATTTTAATGAGGTGAAGAGAGGTGTGGCAAAGAGACATGGAAAAAGTGGCTGATTTCCTCAAATGAAATCTAAGTCTAAGAACAATAGTCGATAACTTTAAGAATTTTTTTCTGAAGTTCTAATAGGTAAAAATAAAAATAGAAGTGAGTGATACAGAAAAGGTCTGAACTATGAGCAATCCTGATACTTCTAAACGTGCTTTTAAAAATTATGACTGAATTGCATCCAGGCCATATTCAAATTTACTTGTCAAAATATTAGAAATGTTCCTAAAAAGTTTCACAAAATTAAATCCAATCATAGAACAAAGGTATCTTGAGAAG
>NW_011888785.1:4361360-4383603 GCF_000151845.1 Pteropus vampyrus | reverse complement strand
ACTGTACTCTGAGTAACTGTCATGATACCCAAGCCAGAGTAGATACCAGTACTTATTTTTACAGGGAATTAAATATTTTGAATGAATAAATGTGTAAGGGATAAAATTTAGGTTTCTGGCATTGGTTGTTGATGAACTTCTGCAATTCTTTCAGGATGCTTCTTTTGCCCTTTTTCTATTCTAAGTTTCCATTTCATCTCCCTCCAACTTTTTCCCATTACTCCTTGACATCCAATTTCAGTGATCAGGAAAAATGTTTCTGTTTTAAGGTTCCAATCATGCTGGTATATTACCATCCCAATTCTCGGGGTCCATTCTTTCCTGATTGATGACCTAGCTTTATGTAAAACTCGGGACAAAAACACGACTGTACACAATTACACAAGTTAATAGAAAGTTCTATGACTGCAAATCCTTCCTTCTGTGCCACACTGCTTATTCCTAAATGGAGGAACAGATTCCCAAAGGGCAAGTGTCACCTTACTAACACTGACCCCAGTCCTAACTCTGCCAGGTTGCAATAATTGGGAAGCTCCCTACAACTTTCTTTTTCCCTTTTGTATACTGCCAAAGAGTCCAGTAACTTAAGGTAGATGCATGATGAATCTCTGTATCCTATTTTTAAAATTAGGTCCAAACTTAGCATCTGGAAGGTATTCTTAGGAGTTTGGGATTTAAAGATGAGGAGATTCCCTCTTTTCAGAATGAAATATATTTCCTATTTGGGGTTCTTTTAATTCATTTTAGTGAATTTTCAAAGAAAAGACATATGTATTTAACTACTCAGCCCTTAATACTCTACAAATCTTCCCAAGGTAAGATTCTGCCTTTTGATTAGTTTGTTTCCAGTAGTTTTCGATAACTTGGCCATGTTACTCCATTCACAGTTACTAAATCTCCATTGTGTATATATACAGAAACTATAAAGTACACAGAAATGTGTTAACAGGTACCATTTTTAAATGTAATATCTGGAAGAGAAATGATCAAAGAGGGACTAGAGCAGAGGTTCCCAACCTTAGCATTATTGTCACTTTGGGCTGGATAATTGTTATAGGGGATTGTTCTGTGCTTTGTATGATGTTTACCATCATCCATAGCCTCTGCTCACCAGACACCCATCACATTGCATGTGAAAGTTGTGAAAAATATCTCAATGTGCCCTGGGGGCAAAACTCCTTCTGATTGAGAACTACCAGATTAGAGGTAGGGAAGTAATTGTTTTTAGATATAAAGTAAGGGAGATCTTTACTAAAGCAATGAGGACTCGAAATACATAATGAAGAACACATATACAGAATTCCCTTATTGATTCAAATTGCCAGTCTTTGCAATGGGAAAATACTACTCAGAAAAGGGACATATTTTAATGAGGTGAAGAGAGGTGTGGCAAAGAGACATGGAAAAAGTGGCTGATTTCCTCAAATGAAATCTAAGTCTAAGAACAATAGTCGATAACTTTAAGAATTTTTTTCTGAAGTTCTAATAGGTAAAAATAAAAATAGAAGTGAGTGATACAGAAAAGGTCTGAACTATGAGCAATCCTGATACTTCTAAACGTGCTTTTAAAAATTATGACTGAATTGCATCCAGGCCATATTCAAATTTACTTGTCAAAATATTAGAAATGTTCCTAAAAAGTTTCACAAAATTAAATCCAATCATAGAACAAAGGTATCTTGAGAAGTTCTATATGTAAGTAAAAACTATATCAAACTTCTGAAAAATAAAGAATAATTTTGTAGTATGATTACTTCCTAATATGCCTGCTTTGGAGTCTGGATTTTTATATTGTATTTCCTTAAAAGTGGAACACACTATTAAAAATGTAAATAAGTAATACTAAGTGTCTTTGGCCAATATCTCAAAACCATTTTAGTCCAATATACTTAAGCAAAGATGGAGGATTTTCTGCCTTTTGATGATCATGTTTTCATCATTATAGTCAGATGCTCTTGGAAATGCTCACAACAAAACAGAAAATCTGTAAAGGGATATTTTAAATAGACATAATTTCACATGTATGCCCAGAAGGTTTTAATAAATCTGAACAAGTACAGTGTCAAGCAAAATGTTAATCTGTACCTCTGTGAAGACCTCTGTTTGACTGGTTCTTCAATATTTTGTGGTTAGGTAAGACTTTATTATATAAACGGTATATTGAGCTTTATGCCTTGTAATTATGTTAAGTGTTATTTGTGAAAGTTCCTTCAACTTATTTGGAATTTCATTTCCTCAGCTGGCAGCAATTACAGATTCAAAGACCACCAGAAATAATCCTTCAGCCCCTTTCAGGATCCACAAGCTTGTTTTGAACACGTAAGCAAGCGTGCAGGAACACTACACTCCGATTATAACGAGGCCAGAGGGAAGGTTATTCTTTCCATTAAAAAACAAAAAAAAAAACAAAAAAAACCCCCAAAAAAACCCTGCTCATAAATGATTCAAAAGCCAAAAGAGAAATGATAATTCTACCAACATATACAACTTTATCTGAAATCAGAGCTGCCCAATGCAAGATTTTGAACTTTGAAAGTAACAGCTCACACAAATTACTGACTACTTCTGCCCAGTCAGTACATTCATCTAACAAGGCCATTTCCATATGAGCAACCACAAACATTTCTGGCTTCGGTTGTTAATCTCCCATGAAAAACTATTTCCATACTATTTTTAACTTGTATATGGCAATGATTACCTGTTTATCTCTGAAGCATATAAACTCTTACAGTGTCCTTTATAATGTATTTATACCATTTTCCTTTCCATGTCCTTGGCAGATGGAAGTATTCACATCTCTCTCCCAAGAACAAAAGTTGAGAAGCACATTGCTTCTCCTTCAAAACTGGCTCCTCTTTGTCTCCCAAATTCTTACACTATTAGGTCCACTTCTTAATAGCTTTTCAAATTCAACTTCTTAGATTAAAAAATGCAATTGTGTGATACCTGAAGCCAATTGATATAAAAGAGTTGATTAAATGGCAAATGAAATTCACAATTCACCTTGAACATATATATATATATGTATATATATATATATATATACACATATATATATATGTTAGGTATTTAATATTATTATATATAATATATATTATATTATAATATATAATAATATATATTAAATGTATATACATTAGGTATTAATGTTTTACTATATATTAAATGTATATACATTAGGAAGCATAGGAATCCTTTCAAGATATTAAAATAAGAGATCTGATTGTAAAATTTCTTACATATGTTTTACCAAATGTTTTAAATTAACTCATTTAATATACTTAATATCCATATGATATGAGTATTCTTTTATCTTTACAGATGAGAAAAATAAACTTTAGAAAAATTAAGTATCTCATCTTAGTTTACAGAACAAATAAATGATGGTCCTGGGTATTAAATCCAGTTCAATTTGAATTTCAAAAATAACTTTTTTCCTATGATTCTGTGCTCTATCCTTTTTGAAGTTCAAAAAGAACCCAATTACCAAATAGACTGACTTCTAATAGGTAAAACCTAAAACAGAGTTATAAATTAATGCAAATAATTGCAAAACAACACATGGTCTTTATTCTTAAGGAATTCATAGTTTGGTGTTGGAGACAAAACTTTTTATTTCCATGGTGTCTTTTAGAGTTGTCTCCATTGCATCAAATATATGGAATGTCAACACTACAGAGATAAGGTTTCAGGGTAGAAAGTAGATATCCATGGTTTATTGGGGTGAAGTGAGAGGAGAGTAGTGGGAAGAGATATATATATGTGTGTGTGTGTGTAAATATATATATACACATATACATATATTTATTTATAATTATATTACTATTACTATTACATATAAAATAAAATTATATTATATTATATGATTTATTTATATTATTATATACTAGTTAAAATCTTAATGACATATAATATAAATATATTATAAAAGCATATATACACACATGTATATACATATGATACATCTTCCCATTACCCTCCTCTTATTTCACCTTAATAAACAATAGACAACTACTTTCTTCCATGAAACCTTCTCTGTGAAGCACTGATGTCCCATGTGTTCGATAAGTGCACACACACACACACACACACACACACATATGTATATGTCATATGTGATCTATCTACACATTACATATATCAATATATGTATGTATGTATCTTATTTTAGAATTTATGTCTAGATTATGATGTCTAAAATTATTCCCTATATCTGAGAGCTCTGAGCTCTATAATTTGGGGCAAATTCGAATTCACTAAGATAATTTCTTGAAATACTATACTACAGAAAACAAGATTAAGATATTGCTTCAGAAAGAACTGAAATGTTTGAGTTTAGTGATCTGTACTATAACCTTTTTGATGTAATTAACTGTGGGAAAGGAGTGCAATGGATGGATAAAAAGGGCCTTTTGCTCTTTAGCAGATATACTTCTATATTTTTCAATTGTTTTATTAAAAACATTGACTCATGTATTAATTTTTTTAATGATAACAATACCAAAGATATATGGCATTCAAAACTACATACTCAAAGGAGGGCTAAATTTTAGAGACAGCTATATAAAAATCTCTCTTTATTGGCATATGATTATAGTATATAATAGTTAAATTTAATTTTCAATCATCTTAATCCAACAAGAGGTTTAATTTTTCATTTTTAACTTAAACTGATAATAGTGTTGAAGGGAAAACTTGAGTTTTTCATTAGAATATCCACTGCTTTGGAGGTTCTATTTATTTTCCATAATCATTTCATATAGAAAAATAACTTGAGGATAAACCTAATGAATAATTCTGAACCAGATTGAAAGATAGCTATGACCTTTGCCTTTTCATTAGCATATAGCATGCAGTATACAAGCAACACATGATGAATTGTATAGTGTATGCTTACAATTATGACCTTGCACACAATATGAACATGCAGTACTGATTAAACTACTAATGCTTTATTAAAACTTTAGGAAAATATCCTGTAGGAAAAATATTTTAAAACATAACCTTTATTCATTTTTGAAGTGACAAAAAAAGTTAATGAAGAATTAAAACAACAATATAACCAACATGTTATAGAAATAAATAAATAGAACATAAAGTATGTCAGCTATTCATATATATCTGACATATTACTCTAAGTGAACCCTTTCTAGCTAAAGATATTTATGTGAAAACAAGATCATCATTTCTAGAGAATGTCTGCCATTTACTTACCATCTACAATAATAATTCAGATAGGACAAATAATTTACAGTTTAAATATCTATAATTTCTTAGAAAAGGATCTGGCTATCGGAAGGTAGAACTAGTAAAAGCTCTATAATTTGGGGTAAGGGGTAAAAGTTAAAACTATCCTTGAGTATAACTTGAGAAATATAAAACAATAAATTTGAAGTACTTTCACAAACTATTAACCAAGAATGTTTTTGAATCATTCCTGAGTCTTTAAGAAATCATCAGAGGGTATTCAAATTATACTGCAAGTTTACATTTACCTGTATTGACCTGTTTCATGTTTTATTTTACATCAATGAGGTGTGTAAGCTTATTATAACTGCAACCCCATACAAGCTCCAAAACATAAACACAAGGAAAAAATGTAACTTAATGGCCCTAAAATACTTTTCTAGTTATATAAAAGCATATACATATTATGAAATCATTTTTAAAAAAAGACAAATTCTTCTTTAAAATTGTGCTGGTCTTTGACTGATGATAGAGAATAAGAATCATTAGTTAAAATATCCACTAAATATTTTAAAGGACCAATGTACTCTACGGGAGGCTCACATCATATGGGGAAGCCATACAGCCGTTCACTGGGAAGAGGCCGCGTAGAGCATGAGCAGGACCATAAGGAGAGGAAATGGGCGCTCTAGTCGAAGTCCGTGAGGTAAGAACACTGTGACCTTGGGTGTCTCATTAAACTTCACCTATTCTCATTTCCTTTTTCAGCTGCAAAACAGACACAACAAACCATGATGTGTCCACCCCTGAACCTGCCTTACCCACACCAGAACTTTTCTAAGATTTAAATGTGAACTCTGAGAAAGTCTTGATGAAATATAACATCTTATGTAGTTGTCATATATGTTTTATCACTGATTCTCTTTATGCTACTGGAGAAAATAAAGTTAAATTAAAGTAATTTATATCATGAGGATTTTTTATATCCTGAAGTTACTCAAATATTTACTATAATTTACTAATATTTACTATAATATTTATTCAAATATTAAAATAATTTAAAATAGAAATATGATACAGAAATCAGATGCTTTTTTCTTTCTTTCAGAACTAGATTACACTTGCCTTCAGATCCCTGGTGCCTGACTCTTAAAAACTGATCAATAAAGGAAGGAAAGAATGCAAAATGTATTTTGTGTTACCCAGACTGACATCTGCTATATGGCTTAAGAGTTAATGTAACTTAAATAATCTCAACTTATAGATTTGGCATAATTTTCTATTTTGGAATTCCATAACTATCTACAGTTGAATTGTTTTTAACTGAGCAGAAAACCTGCTACAAAATAGAGACAGGTGCTATGATTAACAGATTTAATCTGGCCAGGTATACTTCTCATAGACATAATTAAATTTAAGACTACTATTACTCTGTCATCATTAAAATTCATAAAAAAAAATTTAAGTAGAATTATTGCCCTTGGAAAAGTATACCCAAAAGAATACCATACAGACTAAAGAAAAAAAAAGTACCATATTTGTTATTCATCAACTTAAGTATTATCTTTCCTTTCCTTTATTCATGTAGAGTACTAGGCAGAGAGACACACAAAAAAATTAACTGTAAAGCTGAAGAGCCTCAGCTGAAGAACCGGAAAAGAAGGGCAGCAGTGAAACCTTCCTTCTCTGGCCCACTTTCCACCCACAGAAGCCCTGTAAGGAATCTGTCAAATCTTTCTGTAGAGCATAGTTTGAAAACCACAGCTTTAAATTATTTTTTTATCTCAATCTTATAAGAACACCTTTTCTAATTTACAAAGAAACTTTTATGAGTTTTGAATATTTCCCATCATCACCTCCTATATATGTTTCAATAACCCAGGACATGTCTATTTAGAAATCTCTGCCATTTTTAACAAATAGAATTTATCTATTTATTTATTTATTTATTTATTTGTTTGTTTGTTTGTTTGTTTATTTATTTATTTTACATTTAGGGGTCATGAACTGCTGAGATCTATGCATTCATTTTTTTAAACAACTATTTTTGAGCATCTAGTGTGCCTCCGGCACTAAAGACAGGTATGAAACACTTCACGAGAAAAAGGAACCACTGCACAGCATTTTGCATGTTAATGCCCAAACTGGTCAATGGGCCGGAGGTTAAGATCTTTCCTGATTTGATCCTCCCAAATTGCTTGCCCATTTAGTGTCCTGTTTCCTGCATCTTTCTCCTTCTACGTCAGTTGGAATCCTACACCATGAGTCAGCAAACTACGGCCCTCAGAACAAATCAAGGTTATCTCCTGTTTTTGCAATTAATGTACTATTGGAACACAGTCATCTATTCATTTACTATTAGTTGGCTACTTTTGCACTACAATAGGAGAACTGAATACCCACAAAGCCCCTATATCTTCTTTTATCTTTTATAAGAAAAATAAAACTAATTTATAACAACTTACAAAAACTAATTTTGAATCTGTTTTAATTATACAATTTCTTAAATATTTAATCAACACTTGACATTTGAATTTTATACAAAATACCAAGAACTGATGTTTCTATACTTTGCTTCTCTAATTTGTGAAATGAGTTTTAAAAAATAGACTCTAAATGAGCTAATGGCTGTATAGAACTCTTGATTTAGTTTTCTACAAAGACTAACAAATCCAAAACAGTAAGCACAAGAGATTTGAGTGAGCTATGTAAATATGAATATTAAAACACTTTATTTAAAAGGCATACTAAAAAGACATCCTATATCGTCTACCATTCACTATAATTCTTATCCTTCCCAGGCTAGTAATTATCAGAGTGTTAGTAAGATTATTTATTTAATTGCATTTGAAATTGCTTGATAAGAAAATCCCTGGTGAGGCATTTGTATGAGTAATGTCAGGCAAGCTTAAATTTTATTGAGTACAAAATATGCACATACTCATCTACCAAGTTCAAACATTCAATTAATATTCAATATTAATTTAAATACAGGACCACACTTTATGTGAAAAAGTTTCTAATTTTAAGAATAAAGTTCTATATTATATTAAAGAGACTGTATAGGAAGAGAAAGTCTTTATACATTGAGATGCTTGGTAATTTAAATATAAATGCTGATAAAACTGTTGAATTTTAAGCAAGTTGTGGGCACACAATTGTTCCAAAATAGGCCCCATTTCTTAAAGAAAAGTAAAATGTATGATAAGATTTTCCTAGGTTTGCATTCACATACTAATATTTTAAATTTCTTTGGCTACCTTCCCAGCCTACTCAAAATGCAACATCTACATTAATAGTGTAGATCTGTAATAAATCTGCTCTTCAGAATAATGTATAATTCAAAAGTCTATCCTATGTTAAGTTCTAATTAGGTTTTAAGCACGTTTAGATTTTAGCGCATCAATCTATTATAAAATCACCAGAGCAAAGAGTAATGAATCTTGACCTTAGTTCACTTATAACTTATTTTCTTCATGCTCAGATGGGACTGTAATAAGAAGCACAGAGATGATTTAATGATGACTAATAAATGCCTGAAATAGATCAAGAAAAAAATTATAGTAAACATTTGTAACTGGGTAGACTTGGTAGTATTATACTCTATGTGAAGTTCATGGTTGCAAAATAATGTGAGAAAAAATAAAAGATATTCCTTATTTTGTAATTGGCTCAGTTGATGAGTACAGAGTACTGAGAATGGTGCATGGCATGTGGTAAGCAGTATACAAAGCTTCTATCACATACATTACCATTACAACCATCGCTATCATCCCGTCTTAGACATAAAACAACACAAACAAACAAACAACAAAATAATTCCTCTCTAGGAGTGCAACACTTAAAAGTCTTGAAATGTATGCTTCTGTGTATTTAGAGGTGAAAATTTCCACTACTCAGGAAAGATTTTATAAGACATCCAAGGAATTAAAAACTTATGGAACAATTTTGAGACTAAAGTTACTGGAAACAGAAGGCCAGAAAAGTGAATCCTACAGACATGTATAAAATCTTTTTAAGTCAGGGGTAATTAACATAATAAGTTTATCCATGGAAACAAATTCATGACTACCTGAAGAGAAATACAAATAAAGTCACTGGATGTTCAACTGCCACCAAAGGAATCCTTGAACTCTGAACATTTCATTCTGATTGAAGTAATGCTAACAAGGTTTATTTCTCTCTCACAGGGAATGACTAGCTCTGGTTTCTGTAGACAAGTGCAAAGTGCGAATGTCCCTATCATCATTGTCTCTTCATAGTAGCACAATACAGTAACAGTGGTATGGACAATGGGATTAGGAGATGTGGTCAGATATTTTAGCTGGGGGATGTAGGACAGCTTTCCGAAAAGACATTATGAGGGGAACACCAAGGAAACTACTCCAGCTCCTGGTAAGAAGCCAGCAGCACCTGAACTACAGTGGTGACCGCAGGAATGAAAAAAAAAAAAAAGAAAGAAAATGCCAGAAATATAGAATTAGACTTCAGAGCATTGACTTATTAGCTCTAGGGTACTAAGGAATAATCAGGGGTGATTCTTAGAGGTATTCAGGTAACTGAAAGAAAAGTAGCTCCCCTAACAAACAGGGGAGTCAGGAGAATACAATGGTTGAGACTCCTTATCTATAAAATTGGAATGAATACTACCTCATGGATATAGAAAGAGAGAAAGCATGAAGACTGAGCACTGTAGCATACAAAATCAGTCCTTACATATTCTGGCTTCGATTGTCTAAATGGAGTTGATGATCCTTGGGAAATATATTATGATAATATTTGTGATCAAGGGGAAACTGATTCACATAGCTAATTTATAGTCTCGTAGAGTAAACTTTACATCTGATTTATTCAATAGATTAATGTTACAGAATTAAATTAACAGGTAATATATGTAATTATGTGAAATGGGTAGAGCTTTGGAACTTCATCTAAGTTTTACATAAATTATAATTTTGGATTCAAATATAGTTCTATAAAATTATGAGTATCCATAAAATTAAAGATGCCATACACAAATTTTAGTAGAGTTATCACAAACACTGAAAACAGGCAAGTTGGAATAAAATGATATATAATAATAATAATAAGTAAATGTAAAAAAAAACTCATGCAATTAAAGATATGATGAGCTCTAAAGTCTCTCAGAAATACCATAAATACCTTTCTAAACCTCTGTGGTTCTGCACCTGCAAAATGTAAAGAAGGAAATAAAGGAACTAACTGAAAATTTCATTGAATTTGTAAAGGTGCAGGACTTCCTTCCCAATCTCCAAGCCATAAGCTCCTAGACCTTGTTTCCTCATGTGTAAATTTCCAAGTAATGTTACATTGCATGTATTATATGTTTTGTGATAAAACAAACAAACAAAAAGTCATGGTCAATGAAGTGTGCTAAATTCTGGGTTAAACTGGTTTCTTCACTACCTGACTACCCAAAGTCTTTTATATGTGAATACAGTAGCATCATTTTGCAAGGAAATTTCACCATGCAGTTATTCACTTCTTGGGGGAGAAAGAACACAACACATGGAGAATCTATGCTTTAGGTGATTTCACCTAAGTTTCCAATATTTCTGTCATTGGAGCCTCATAACAACCAGGGAAGAAGGCAGGGCAGATGAGGATCCAATGACTAGTGATGAGGAAATTTAAATTCAAAGACGTAATGCAAGCTGCAAATGGTAAGACTGACCTTTAAATGTTCTGAATCTCAATCAAGCACTATAGCTTTATTAACTGAGACAAAATTTCTGATCTCAAGAATACCACCTACAAGTGGGAGAGACTCATGTCTCTTCCAAATATGACATTCTATTCTACTCTGTAAAACAGCCATGGTATAGTTTACTGACTCTAACTTTGAAAAACTTAGGCAATTTGAAACAGGTTTCATAAATTAAGCCTAAATGTGGAGGTCACTCAATGTTATTAAAGCTTGTGCCAAGTAAAGTTTTTGATATCCCGGTAACTTTCTGTGATTATCTAGATTCAAAGTTCTCTTGGAAGAGATTGAGTGGTGTCTGGAAGACCAAGGAAGGCAAAATACTTTCAAAGATAAAATATCATTCCTGAAAGGACAATCAGCTGCTAGCCAGCTCTTCAATGACAACCTACACGAGAGGCTCTTAAAATTCTTGGGAAATTATTAACTGCATATATTTAAGAGACAAAATGTATTTTGCACATATTTCATTTTAAACTGTAAAAATATGCAGTAATTTATTCAATATCTTATGTGAGAGACCTGGCCTCAATACCAAAAATTCCCCCAAAACCTGAAATCAAGGTTCTTATGACTCTGAATAAATTCAGTCTTAAATCCTAACTCTAAAAATCATCTCCATCTCTCTCTCTCCCTCTCTCTCTCTCTCTCTCTTTCCCCCTTCCTCCCTCCCCCGCTTTCTCCTTCCCCACCACCCCTCAGAGACTAGGCCTTTATCCTGGATAATCGGCAATCCCTAAGGCAGCAGAAGACAGTAGCCTAGACCTGACTAATGGTCACAAGGTCTGGATCTCTGACAGGCTAAAGATAACACCTTGACCTAAGTTGTTTCACTTCCTGAGCCCTAAGGTGGAATGACTCCCTGGCTACTTTCCCGTGAAACTGAACTGTCCTCAAGACCTGAAGAAATGATGCATTACTCTTACCTCACCTCCAACCAATCATCTCCAATCCCAGCACAACCCCCAACCCCTAACCCAGGTGTCTTTTGATTTTGCCCTATATAATCTATTCCCTAGAGGCATCAGGGGACCAGGTCTTTAGTGCTAGCTCACCTGTGTCTCCGGACTTGGCACCAATTCCCTAAATAAACCTCTACTTACTTTCTTTGCCACAAACTCCTATTCCGTCTCATTTGGCTGTCTTGCATGCAGGCAAAGGAACTCCTTTAATTCAGTAACAAAACCTCATTGTGATGTTATTTACAACACACAGAAAATTATTTGTATTTTGTTAAAACACAAACCCACACAAGCAGACATGCACACACAGATACACACATTTCATTATGAATTTTAGGAACTTCAAGATATACAAAGATTAGGGAAATCTCTTCACCAAGATCATGATATATAGAACATGATTCCCCAGATTTGAAGTACTTTAGTATACTGTTGATATTCAAATAATTCGTGTGCCAATATATTCATAATCCTATTATTATATTTAAAAATAAGTATATCCCATTTTTGGAATCCCTAAATTACATTGCCAAACTTACCTCATTTTGGTTTGTTTGGTTAAAATTGTTGTTGCTTAATCTACAAGGATCTTTTTAAAAACTGATAATACCCCAAGGCTTTCATTTAGTTATATTCACAACTACTCTAAACAACAAAACTGTGATTTAAAATTATAAACTTACTACACTTGATCTTAGCCAAAAGGCCGAGAAGTGATGTGGGATATGAAACTGAAAGCAACAAACGAACAAGACAAACAAACAGAGATTCATGGACACAGACAACAGTTTAGTGGTTACCAGAGGGAACGGGGGTGGGGGGAGGTAGGTGAGGGGAAAAGGGGTCAAATATATGGTGACAAAAGGAAATTTAATTTTAGATGATGAACACACAATGCAAAATATATATTATTGAATTGTATCCTTGAAACCTATATAATTTTATTAATCAATGTTACCCTAATAAATAAAAATAAGTAAATACATAATAAAATTATTAGATTAAATTCTAGAAATTTTAACATTCCAGTATATAACTCCTTGTGTCATTAATATACAGTACTTTGTTTCAAACCTCTTCTGACAATAACCTACAAATGATCCTCACCACTACTGAATATTGGTGGACTAGTTTTCTGTTTACTGCCATAATTGATTACTACAAATTTAGTGGCTTAAAACAATATAAATGTGTCATCTTAGAGTTCTGTAGGTGAGAAGAATGACACAGGTCTCAGCAGAGTAAAGGCTCTGGGGGAGAATTCACTTCCTTACCTTTCATAGCTCCTTACCCACAGTCGTTGGCTCATGGCCCACTACTATCCTCACAGCCATCAATAGCTGGGCAAGTCGTTCTCACTTCGTATCACTCTGCCTCTCCTGCTCCCACTCTTCCACTTTAAGGACACTTACGATTCCATTGGGAGATTGTTATTCACCCAAATTATTCAAGATAATCTCCCTATTTTAAGGTCAGCTGACTGACAACCTTATCAGTATCTGCAAATGTAATTCTCCTTTGCTATATGAAGTAACATGTTCACTAGTTCTAGGAGTTAGGACCTGGACATTCTTGGAGAACAGGTACTCTGCTTACTAGAGTTGGCCACAAGCTTACACTTAATATGCTGTTGGTCAGTATCTGTGTTTATCAGCAAAGGCATTTTTATTTAAAGAATGTTTACTTTATTCATATAACTCATGAGTCTCTATGAGTAGAATACAGTCATATCATTTTTCAAATGAATTTGACCTTGTAGTATTCACTTCTTAGGGGAGCTTCAAATAACGAGTAAAACTATAAACTGTTTGTTTATAAAAAACTGAGGACGAAGCCTTAAACAATTTAAGATCTTCAGCATAACTTGAGATTTCAGAAATTCCAATATACACAATGAACTTTGCAATTGTCAAGTCTGAAATCATAAAACTAGGATGATCTCACAAGCAACATTCCTACCCTCTCTCATGAAGAGGCAACTCCCTGGCTTCTGAAAAAGCATTTGCCTGATATACACCTCATGCCTCTCATTTATTTCCTTCATAAACTCCCAAGGATTCGCCTTTTAAATGAAACCTTCTGTCAGTAGCCTGATATAAATGTGTGGCTACACCACCGCCCACTTGTACTTCCTAAACACACATGCCCACATGCTTTTGTGCTTGTCTCTGCCAATCATGGTCTTCATGTGGCTGATGCCATTTAAGCAGTAGCCGCTTACTTATCTGTGCTCAAGACTTAATCAAGGAACAAAATTTTCCTTTTCAGGAAAATATGAATCTGTCCTAACTAAAGGAAGTTATACTTTAAGCTCTTTAATGGTTGGCCTATATCTGCCTTATTTCAGCTTTTCACAGGTCCCAGAACATAGTGCAGATACAAAAAATAATAGTTCAAGGAATAAACAAAGGCATATTAACAAGTATCTCAAATCTTCTACCATTTTTGTCCTTACTTGTTGAATGAAGTCTAGTTCTCTCGTTATATAAATTTTGCCCTATTTAAATTCCAACATTCAGTCATATTTTATTTACTAAATGCCAACTATGTGCCTGGCTTGTAATACCGTTTATTAATACAGTGGCAATTTAGTTCCTGCCTTCATTTATATAACTTGTGGTCTTTCAGATTTTTTAATCTTAGTAAATTTAAGATGTTGATATCTATTCCATGAAGCATTTCTCAACACTTCAAGCAAAAATAATGTTTCTCTTCTAGTCCTTAATATTATCTATTCTACATACCATTTACACTGCCTCACACAGCAATTATTTATATACACATCTCATCTCCCCCAATGTATTCCTTATATAGCCCCTTACAATTTATTTTACTCACATACACACACGATATTTCCAGCATTGCTAGACATGTTTTTTCTCTTAAAAATATGACCTCCACAAAATCATAGGAAGGATATGTTATCTGTTCTGAAATAGCAATTCCCACTTTCATTGAATGTAATTCTTTTCTCTTTATCAACAGTGAAATATTTAATATAAATGTATTAAACATAAATATAAAAATATTTAGAGTGTGATTATAAACTAAGGTACTATGGGTAAATATACATTAATTATTATTCTACAGATAGATAATATTCATTTCAATCATCCCTGTACCCTAAAGAAATTAGGTGTGAACATCAAAATCTGTCCTTCCTAATGACTTATTAGCAATGACTGACATTTAGAGCAATCATTAGACTGCCAACAGATTAATTTGATCACACTTTCCATCAAGGAAAGTGAAGCAAAGGCAGTGAAAGTTACAGAGTTATAAATATTATTCAGAAAAACTGCAAGATATATATAACACATAAGTCTATGTTTTTATGCAAAGCATATAGAACTGTTTTGTATAATATTTTATGGTGTTAATACAAAAACTGCACAAAAATTTTGCATGAGCATGACAGGAGTGGCCCTTCTTAGAGTATGTTTGAATCTAAAAAATTAAATTAGATAACAATAGATATGTGAACCAGATAAAGTAGATTGTGCCCAAGAGAATGTAGCTAGTTGGCAAGTGAACAAGAACTTGATCTGGAAATAACTGTCAGCTCTTATTCTAAACCTTTCTAAGTGTAACACTGTCATCTCAGGAGAGGTACTGATGCAGACCTGAAGAGCAGGAACAAGTTCTTTGTGTTTTGGAGATTTGGGCCATTTAATATTTCAGAGTGCTCTTCAAGGTCTTCTTAAATAAACAAGCCTACCAAATACGATAAAAAGTAGGTGATAGGCTACAGAGAAACAAATGAATAAGCAATAAACTACATGCAAAATGTTTCGCTTCATGTACAGAGGAAAAACAATTTCAAAAGGTAAACAAAAATAAAATGCTAAGTTTTTAAAACATCTTAATGTACCCTTTAGGCTTGAAACAATTTGAATCTAGAAAAATGAATATTGTATATCCATTTATTGTAAGGATCAACAAAGCCTCAAATTTAATTTTAAAGTTAACTATTTCCAAGATTGAAAATCTCTTCCATTTTATTTCTTTTAGAGTTAATCGTCAGAAAGGAAAAAAACTCTTTAACCTCTAAGCAGCCTCTCTATTACTATAAGCAGCATTTTATAAGTCACTGAAGTTGTAATACCATTATTGTAGGCAAAGGAAAATCAATGGCAGACTCAAATCATAATTTCATATATTTGCAATGAAACCATATTTGAGAAGAACAAATATAGAATTAAAAATAATTAGGTCTACACATGGTTTGTTTCACTGTCACCAAAAATCAGGTCATTGGTGATTTGGAAGGAATGGAGTTGATTTGGATTCATGGGGTATGAATCCCAGTAACTTCTGTTTTTAAATGTTTTTTTTCGGGGAAGCTATGAGCAGCCTGGTTTGGCTCATCCCTGTCGAGGTCTCAGGTAATGTAAAGGATTTAAATAGTGGAGAAGCTGAAACATTTGCATTCTATTCTGCCACAGCCTGGAAAGAGACCCCCAGCCTATGACAGTATTACTGAATGCAATATCTAGAATAGCACTCAACAGGGAATGCACGGGAAACATGCATACGTCCGCCTCATGCCGCAGCCAGTGATTTCTGATTGAGTCTTGGAAACTGTGATAATAAACATCACATACTATATGTACAGGTAGCATGTTGACTATTGAGGAAATCAAGGCTCTTATCTAGTATTTTACATTTCTTCAAAATGTAGCAGTCAAGCATAATAATATTTTTATTTTAAAAACGTAATCTGTAGCATCCCTATAACTGAAATAGTTCCTTAGGTTACCAGAAAATTGATCCATAAAAATTGCAGTTGAGTTCTAACTACATCTATATAATCATTTAGCCTCCTAAATGGAAATGTCAAGTATTAATAGAAGCTCACTTTACTCATTGGTATAACATACAACTGGTGTTCTCAATCTGATAATAGTCAGAGTGTTTTGGGGCCATAATTACTTAAAAACTTTTACGATTACATTTGAATAAAGATTTCAACTAAATGAGAAAACTGACTTTTTATGACAGTAGATTTAACAAAAATCCTGTTATACAATTTCAGTGGCATATTTAGGGAACTAGGATTTATCTAACAGTTTTATTTCCCCTCAACTTAAGGATAACCAGCATCTTCCTTTGTTACTTCAGAATTTAAAAAATTTATTTTAATTGTTAAAACAAAAACCTCCCTGTCTTATTAAGCTGACTATTGTTAAGATGAATAGATGACTGTTCAGTGGAGGATGTTGAAGTGATTCCTGAGAGAAATCATCGTTAAAGATGCTAAATGTTAGGATTGAACCTGAATGAATCCCTTGACACACTTTGAAAGTATGAACCAAAGCTTTCTAAATAAGTTTTAATCTCCCATTTAAATTTTGGTATAGAAAAAGAAGTACATTCTATTTTGTTATTTTTAGAATTAAAATTAATAATTAAAGGAACAACACCACCCAAAGGGAAAAAAACCATGAGTTGAAAGTTCAGGCTGTCAGTCAGCAGTGTTTCCTCAGCAAGCACCATATGCTGTAAGGAAATACCAAAGGTGCTATTTTCTCATCACTAATAAAAAAGCAGATAGCTGCTTTCTTAGAATTCTGTTAAAGATGCCCAGCAGGATTCACGAAATGGTACAACAGTAAGTGACAATGCCACCTGAGACAGTGTAAGTGAGGTGGGTATTGTGTCTCTAAATGCCTGAATGAGCCAAAGATAGCAAATCATACTATTTGTTACTTTGTTGCCTTTTCCAAGGCAGGGGATATTTTGGTTCATAATGAATATGACAAGAGAACTTCAGAAAACCAGAAACCAATGCCTGAAACCATCAACTTTCTAAAACCTAACTTGGGAATATGCAGTTTCCTGTTCCTTTGCTTAACTGCCCACAAATTTCATGTCGATTTTGAAAAAAATGTAAAAATTCATATTTCAAATTATATGTACTTAAACTCATATTCTGTAGTGAGTGCATGAAAAAATAACCACTATCTTCACCTCCAAGAGTTTGATTTTTTTATTTGTACATCGATACTACCAAATCAATACAAACCTTGTTATATATATATATATATATATATATATATATATATACACACACACACACACACACACACATATATACACACATACATATATACATATGTCTGTATATATATGTGTGTGTGTGTATGTATATATGTATATATATATGCAGTTTTCTTTAAAATATATGCAGAAATATGGATTGGGTTTATTTTCTATCTTACAGGAGTTTTTAGTTTCTAACTAATATATGTTTCCTAGGAAGTTCAATGTATTTTTCAGAAAGAAACAAAAACAATGCTGTATGTTAATTCAGTGCAAGCTCTACTTTGTATATATTATAGTGTTTAATTGTAATTGCCTTAATTAACAAAATTATTGACATTTTTTATTTTATATATTTAGAATTCCAGCTTTTAGGGTAAAAGAGCACTTTACTGGTTGCTTGCCTGACTTTTACATATGCTTAGCTTTAAGTAAAACTGACAGTGCAAATATATATTTATCCAAGAGAATAAAAATTAAAGATTTATTAGCCTATCAGAACGATTCATTGTCAATTTCTTATAATTTCTTAATACATAAATTACCAGTGAGGTATTTAAATTTATACTATTAATATAAAGGATCAGCAAATTACAGTAAGTCAAATCTTGATCTGTGGCCTATTTTTATTCGATCCATAACCTATATTTTTAATTTTAAAGGTTTGTAAATAATGAAAAACAAAACCTCAGATAGAGACTATTATGTGGCCTGTGAAATCTAAATTATTTACCATCTGACTCTTTACAGAAAAAGTTTGCTGACTCCTGGTATAAGTAATCTACTAGCATTGTTTTTTTAATTCAAAAACTTGGGTTTGAAAAAAGAAAAAAAACTTGATTTAGCCAACTTTTAGATTTATTGTATGAAGCAAAGCAAACTGCATATAAACAGAAGGGATAGATAAAAATAATACCAAGTTCTATTTCTTAAAATTTTCTCACACAAAGGAACCTAATTTGTTCATTACATCATAGGTAGCAGGCGGGTATTATATAAGATACTTCACACTAAAATAGTCTCATGTCATTACAATAATGATGGCCATTTTATAGCAGAGGAACCTGAACCTCTGAAAGACTAATTTTTCTTTAGAAAAATGTGTTCACTATGTACTAATATTTTTAAGTAGCATTATATTTATTATAATCTAATTTTGAACTTTCCAACTTCCCCCGTTGTGATTGAGAAAAATAATATAAACAGAGCCATTTCCAAATGGTGTCAGAACCACCATCCCAGAGGAAAGGCCTTGCACGTCTTACTCCTTGAACCTTTGGAATGTTTGAAACGGGCAAATAACCTTTAGATTGGGCCGAATCAACATTGTCTTACATATAACTTTTGTAAAGCTAACAGGCAAGCAGACATTCTGACTACAAAGACTGAAAATTAGACATTGTTTAAAATTAGTACCACCATGTATAGCTAAAGAATAACTCAGCTTATTAGCACCAATAGAGATTCTTTCCTTATTAACACAAATAGAAATTCCTTTTTTCTATTCATATAATTATTCTCCTTCCCTTTCTCATAAAAACCTCTTACTTTCACCCATAATTGAAATACTCTTTAAATTTTTGCCTGAATCAGTGCTGCTTGAATAGCTATTCTTGATCGCACATAAATGCCTGTTGCCTTTCACTTTGACTTTTTTTTTTAGGTTAACATGCTATACTCACCAGGCAGAGATGAGTTATCAACTGCTGGAATTAAATATCAAGCATAAACAATTTTGTCCAGTATTGTATTTTAACTTTTATTAAAATAATGCCAATTTGATTTGTTTTATGTAGCAGAACTTAGATATTTAACTACTCAACTCAAAATATTAATTATATACTGGCATATAGCTTTTCGTTGGGTAAATTGTTTGAAATATAATGGTATATGGCTCTCAGGTGATTAAATATGCTCGAGTAACCCAACAATAAGTGGTGGTAAGTAAGTTCATAGTGGGTAATGGCCTGCCTCTCAGTACTTGTAACTGGGTGAGCCAAAACGAAACAAAAACAGAATTCAAGGTTTCTGTTTCCAGGAATTTAATATAAATACATTTATTGAGCCCTGGTTAAGTTATATGGGCTTGATTCCCCACATGAATTATATGTTGAACGTGAAAGAATGCTTATAAAGAGTTTATCATGTATGAATACTTGTAGTAACAAGATCGAACTTCTGTCATACAAGTGTAAGAATAAAAATGTGTGCCTGAGTATTAAATATATAAATCACTGATAAATTAATTTTTTCTTAGACTTATTACTCAGATTTAAACTAGAGAACACATTGGAGATTTTCTTATTTTTAAGACTTTGTAACAAATCACGAAAGTCTTTTTTTAAATGGTTCTCTTTGATTAAGAATTTTGCATATTATTTTACTAGTGATTCTTATTTTTCAAATTTGAAAAATAATGTTATTGCTCTTTAATTCTAATGTGTTGCTGCTTTTTGTGCATTTTTTAATTAATTTTTACCAAACCATGAGCCAGCTATCACTATCATACATATTCTAAATGCATCAATAGTCCTCTCATTTTAATGGTGCAAAAATTCCTGCAAATCATATTCCTGCAATATCCAGGCAAGTTATCAGTGGACTCATCTCATTGAACAGGCTATAGACCACTTTAGATATTGTTGAATTTAATGGTGTGTGACACATGACAAGCAGCATACTAGGCATGTACAAGAGAAACACAATTATAGCGTGAAGGAAATTACAATTTAATAAAACAAATAAAAATGGGATCTTTAATCTCAGTTTGAGAACTGTGCTCTCATGGATATAAGGGAAGTCAAGGCAAGGAAGCACCATAAATAAGTATGATTAGGTCAGTATAGATACTGTATAAATTTCTTAAAGACTAAACCATTGTTTATAAATTAACTAAGCAAACACAAATGAAGCTAAACTCTGTATATTCTTACTGAGTTATGGAGAAGCAAAAAGTAATCGCTATATAATTTTGCTATCTGGAATTTAAAAAGTTTGTTTGGGTTAGTTTATTAAAGCACTGGCCAAGGTTCAGATTTAAAAATAGCTCTAGGGTCAACATTCATTCTCATTTTATTTCACTTGCTTTATCTCAGTAACTGTCACTTCTCTGTCTGAGTTAGACAAGCTTTTGGCCAGTTTTGCCCTTACTTGTACTTAGCAGCCAATTTCTGTGTTGGGGACAGACACTGGCAGCTTTCTCAAAGGGCTGTGCCAAGGGTTTAACATTCTTTTGTGTGGCCTGCATGAATGAAGAGAAGGAAATCTAAATATGCTCCTAGTCTGAAGAGCCAGCGGGTAGAAGTTTTGAACACACATAGAATGTTCCCTCTGGTGACCTCTGCAAATTCACTTGATTTTCCTCACTCCATCTTCTCCCTCAGAAACCATGCGCTGGGATTTTATTGATGGAAATCTTAGAAGCTAAGAGAGGTATTAAAAGACACAGTATGACTTAAGAGTGAATTATAAAATGATAGGCCTAATCTAAGAAAATTCTATACTATATTATGTGGAGTATTTTCACTGCCATGAAAAGATAGAAACTTTATGGCATGAAATCCAGGCTTCTTGTCAAATGATCAGAACAGTATTGTATTGTTTTTCTTTTAACTTTTTTGGGGTCCCAAAACCCTATTAATCTGATGAAAGCTGTGGATCTTGTAGAAAAGTACTTGCATCAACAGACATTGAATTTTCTTTATAATTTTAGGGAGCTTTCCTTATAATTTTAGGGATCACCTGAAATGAAGCCAACAAACCCAATTTAAGAAACTCTGATCCAATCCAACACTCACACTTTACAAATAATAAAATAAAGCTCCAAAGAAGTGATGTATTTTGCTTAATACAATACATCAAGTTAACAGAAAAAGCATACGAGTGGTTTTTTTTCCAAATCTAATGCCCTGAGGATACTCTTTAATTCTTTTAATAACAAGGACTTCAAAGCAAGTCATAGGAAGTTTCTGAGAAAGAGAAGAAATACTTCAAGTGTTTTTTTTTGTTTGTTTTTTGTTTTGTTTTGTTTTTTTGTAGCATAGGGAAATCAATTGTATCTGTGTCAGATATTGTTAGCTGTCTCCTAAAGACCTTCTCCTTACTCCTGTACAATGGTAAAGAGTGGCCGAGAGATGGCTGCTGGCTGGGGATTGCATTTCCTAGCTCCCTTTGCTACATGTATAGCCATGTGATTAATCCCTCGTTGCTAATGCAGTGTACACAAAAATGATGTGAGCAACTTCTACTTGACTTGCTTAAGAGAAAATCTTTTCCCCAAGGCTTCTGTTCTTTTCTATTTAGAGTAGTGGCAACTAGTGACTTTAAA
>NW_011888785.1:4358807-4361310 GCF_000151845.1 Pteropus vampyrus | reverse complement strand
TGACTTAAGAGTGAATTATAAAATGATAGGCCTAATCTAAGAAAATTCTATACTATATTATGTGGAGTATTTTCACTGCCATGAAAAGATAGAAACTTTATGGCATGAAATCCAGGCTTCTTGTCAAATGATCAGAACAGTATTGTATTGTTTTTCTTTTAACTTTTTTGGGGTCCCATAACCCTATTAATCTGATGAAAGCTGTGGATCTTGTAGAAAAGTACTTGCATCAACAGACATTGAATTTTCTTTATAATTTTAGGGAGCTTTCCTTATAATTTTAGGGATCACCTGAAATGAAGCCAACAAACCCAATTTAAGAAACTCTGATCCAATCCAACACTCACACTTTACAAATAATAAAATAAAGCTCCAAAGAAGTGATGTATTTTGCTTAATACAATACATCAAGTTAACAGAAAAAGCATACGAGTGGTTTTTTTTCCAAATCTAATGCCCTGAGGATACTCTTTAATTCTTTTAATAACAAGGACTTCAAAGCAAGTCATAGGAAGTTTCTGAGAAAGAGAAGAAATACTTCAAGTGTTTTTTTTTGTTTGTTTTTTGTTTTGTTTTGTTTTTTTGTAGCATAGGGAAATCAATTGTATCTGTGTCAGATATTGTTAGCTGTCTCCTAAAGACCTTCTCCTTACTCCTGTACAATAGTAAAGAGTGGCCGAGAGATGGCTGCTGGCTGGGGATTGCATTTCCTAGCTCCCTTTGCTACATGTATAGCCATGTGATTAATCCCTAGTTGCTAATGCAGTGTACACAAAAATGATGTGAGCAACTTCTACTTGACTTGCTTAAGAGAAAATCTTTTCCCCAAGGCTTCTGTTCTTTTCTATTTAGAGTAGTGGCAACTAGTGACTTTAAAGAAGTTATGCATTAGAAATGGCAGGGGCATCACCTGCATGAAACAGAGCTGCTAACTGACCTAGAAGATCTATCTGTACTGTTACTCAAGAGAGAAGTCAACTTCTAGCTTGTTTAAGCCATTTCATTTTGGGATCTCTTTGTCAGAGCATTTTAGCCCTTCACCCTGATACAGTATAAGGCATTAGAAAACTACAAATTTCTGTATATTCCTATACGTATTATATTTTTGTGCAATTTAAATAAATCCTCAAAAAGACTTTTTAAACTAGCAAATATTAATATTTTTTACAAGAAACAAAAATAAACCAACTTTTATGCAAGATAGACACGATAAAATGTCCTATCACAAGGCTCTACAGAAAGGGGAATGCAAAAATACTAAAAAAGAACCATCTGCTACAAATCCCAATAGGTTGATGTTTGCCAAAAATGGTCAAGTTACATTAAAAGTTTTTGAAGTTTGAGTACAACTTCTGAATCACTAAACAAAGCTAAGAAGACAGCTAGTTTCTTTTGTTACATATGGACTATTTAATTATTCATGGAATCTTAGCTCCTCAGAAGACAGAACTGTGAATATAAACACAGGGCAGAATTATTATTTAAAATCTAGTTTTAGCTAATTTTCAAGTTGACTTGATTCAGAATAGAAAGTTCTGGCTCACCTCTATCATACATATTTTATAACTTATTATAGAAATAAACCCTGCAGTAAACTTTCTCTTCTATTTTTATTGCCAAAAGGTACTCATAAAAAAAAAGTCAATTAGGAAAAATTGGAAATTAGAAAAATTGGATTTTTCTATTGGAAAATGTTCAAAGAAGGAGTTCTTTGGTATTACAAATAAATGGATGAAGAAATAAATACATTCTGAATACACTTTCCCCTACCCCAGCATTTTAAATTCAATAAAAAAGATATAATTGACAATTCTACAGCATCATTTCTGGCATTACTTTTGTGACTGTAAATAATCTGGCCTCCTGCATGAAGCAGAGCTTTGCCTCTTTGGGGACAATCGTCAATAGCAACACACTGAAGCTTCTGTGACACTGCTGCTGGTCGTGGCACTGACAGAGTCCCATTAGAATGCTACACCGTGAGATCTTGTAGTTTCTTAAATAAGTAACCCCACTGCATGGGTCCAAAACTGGCTCTAATTCGACCAAATTTCACTCCAAAGTAACAAGTGGTACAATACTTCCTACTCAGAGATTTGCTTGTTATGTTAATGCTTCTTAAAATATGTATGTCTTTATTTCAAAGAGAAAGTGCTAGCTATCAGGTGCTTCCTCGCTTTCTTGCCACCAAGGTTACAAAGCATCTGCATAGGAACCTCTCCTTCCTCCTTGCATTCTGTTACACCCCAACATTGTCCCTCCTCTTCTCTAATATGTTCTGTGTTCTACAGCTTTGGACGTCCTTCTGCTACTGGGCATCACTTCTCTCTCCCACATTCCCACCTTCTTAACTTCTCCTTAACATCAGTATGTTTCCCACCTTAAAACAATAAAAATCTGCTATACCTGCTTGTCACCTTTAGGCCTCTACCTTCCTCCCCTCCCTCTTCATAGGTGTCATACTGTCCTCAAATTCACCAGCTCTCAGTCTTCAACTCACTGC
>NW_011888785.1:4354629-4357778 GCF_000151845.1 Pteropus vampyrus | reverse complement strand
GCTAGATCTGCATGAGCAAAAGCCTTTGGTCAGCAGAGAGCCTCGAGTGAGACCAATTACACCAGCCCATGGCCAAATATAAATTAGATGAAGATGATCAAGCTGGAGGGAAATATGTTCCTACTTCATTCCTATAACTATAGTTTTAAAAAGTACATGTAATTTAAATATACATGTAATTCGAACTTTTCCAAATGAAAAATTGTGTTTGGGAAAAGTATAAATTCATGGTATTAAACATTAGCCCATTTATTTAGAGGGAATAAATGACATGAAAATGCAAAATTCATATAATATTCCCTTTAGTTTAAGATGGCTTAATCAAAGCTGTTTGGACCCATCAGGCCACAAACCGTATCAACCAATCAGAAAACAGCTGTAACAGCTGTACCCAGACCAAAGTCTATTCACCAAGGGAGATACGTATCTGTTCTGACTCAGGAAAAAAGGGTCAGAATAAAGATATGCAGTTCAGGTACCATGGATACATGAAAAAGTGACTTAGGTATAACTGGCAAAATGACATTTTTTTCCCATAACAGGTATACACATGATTAAGGCAGACATTATTACCACTTTATGTTAAATAAGACCAGTGACAGTTTGTGCCTTATGTATGACATTCGATTGGGCTCTTCTGCTCTATAGTCGCTTCACTCTCAAATTCAGTATGCCCAGGATGAAATTCATCACCTGTTCCTTAAAACCTGCTCCCTGCCTGGGGTCAGGATTTCAGTGAAGGACTCCATCATGAACCAGCAGTCTAGCCAGAAACATGGGTATCATCTCTGATTTCTCCTTCCTGACAATTTCCAAAATACTTTTTAAATATAATCTATATAGTGGTTTGATTATAGCAACCTTGTGAAGCTGTATTATCCTTAATTTAAAATGAAAGCACTTATGCTCAAAGAGGTTAAGTGCTTTTGCCCAAAGGGACAGGCAGAACTAATGGCTTTGATGTTTATTTTGTGGTGTCTCACTTAGTTAATATATTTATACACATTATTTCATTTAATCATTAGAACATTCCTGTGATTAAACCTTTTTTTTCTCAAATAATGTAAAGTGTATGGAGAGATTAAGCCAGTCATTTGAGGATCTGAGTCAGGATTTGAACTCAAGTCTATCAGGCTTAAAAGCTCCTCTTAATTACTCCTGTCCTTAGAAAATTACAGAGTAGGAATCTAAATCCAATTTATTTCCCAGTAGGCAATCAATCACTCTATTGACCAGATATCCGATGGGACATTTACAACTTTAATTTAGGCCTAAAAGCTTTATAAGAAACTGTTTTAGGCCTTTTTCTTAAAAACAATTTTTAAAAAAAGTTTGTATATACTCTTAGTTTTGCAGAGTCTATAAAACCTAACTGTTATTTTAGTGATTGAGAAATTTAAAATGCATTTTAGAGTTATTATCATTAAGAACAATTTTCTATAACAGTGCTGGACTTTTATTTATAGAAAACATGGCAGAACATATAGAAAACCTAATACAGAGCAGACCCTGGAAGCTACTCTTCTTCAGAGTGATTTTATAAGTCTATTTTCCTTCTTACCTAAAATCGCATAACTCTTTATCCATCTTCCCTAACCCTATCCAGAAAAAAAAATCCAATCATCCCAGATATTTTTAATTAATAAAGCCTATAAGTTTTATTTATAATTATATATAACAAAGGAGAAACACTGAGAGATTAAATTATCTGTTTAAGTCATACAAATAAACTAGCAATAGTACTAGGTTCATAACATATTTAAATTTGTCTTATAAGCTAAACTCGATTTTTGACATCTGGGGAGAAGAGCCCCACTTCTAAAATATGTTCAGCCTTCGTCAGTTCCAGGAACTAGATCAATGTCCTAAACATACTCTTGCCATTGAAGAGCAACATAAGACTATATATGCTATAGCCGCAGTCTATGTATGGGACCACCACACACAAGGAAAAGTCACCAATTAACTAACTTCCTATGTTCACTGGCAGATGGAAACCACATGTAAAATCAAAAATCATCTTTACATTAGGAAATATTTAGAACGAGGTTTTGAAAATGCTATAATTGCTTTCTTCCACCTCACTCTCTCCTTCCTCCCCCACTCACTGCAGTTAGACTGCTATAAAAACCATTCGTGCCCCCAAATTATTAAAATATATAGCTCATGTTGGTAAACTTGGTTAGGATTCATGTCAGGTATCCTTGTAGAGCCTTCTGTAGACTAAGGGATCAAACTCAGCTTGTCTTCATGTTGTAAAATCTTCGGGATGAACAACCCCATGAAGCTGTAATTACTCTATCCTCACTCTTCATTCATTTAAAAAGTTCCAAAAGCCCATGTTACAGTTTCCTTAATTGAAAGAAAGTGCAACGTTCCTCTGATCCCATTGTCTAAATATGAACTTTTTATGGCTCTCCCTTCATTTACTACCTCTTAAACCTTATAATATCCTTGTTTATAAACAGAATTAAATTTCTGTTCAACGATTTGTTAATTACAAGTTTTGCCTGTTTTAATCTGTAGAGCCTTAGGAAAAAGGAGGTGCATTAATAAATATTTTTCTATGTAAATTGTTCTTTTTTTAATAGCACTGGGGCATACAGATGCAGGGAGGTCTCAAATGCCATGTTTGTAGCCTAAAATATCTTTAACAGACCGTAAGTAAAGAAGATTCTACAACTTCTATCGGTGAAAATACATGGGCCTCTCTACAGCCTCCAGTTAGTTCTTACTATCTAATGCGTCAAATTTCAACTCTTTGGACCACTTTACAAATCTGTCACAGCATGGACTCAGTGGGGCTCCACTGGTCTTGATACCAACCCAGCACCCCTCTGCTATAGGCACCCTGCTCCTTTCCATCTCTTCATCTGTGCCACTGCCCTTCTGTTTGCTTTTTTCAACATAATACAATCCTAAGACTGTTTGTAACCTCTTCAAGAAAGCTTTCTCCATCTTTTCCAACCTACTTTCATTACCAGCGTCACCAAATTTGTAGAAAATTTGTCAGGCCATAGCAAGCTGGCACTTATTTATGTGCTACCCCCTGGCTGGTTGCTGTAAGTCAATGCAATCTTGTCATCTAATTTACAAAATCTGTAAGCACAGGACACATGTCTTATACTTTCTTTGGACATTTCCTGACA
>NW_011888785.1:4291261-4353514 GCF_000151845.1 Pteropus vampyrus | reverse complement strand
TGTTCTCAATGTCATTAAAACTGAATAATATCCAGACTGATACAGCTTATTAAGAGTGAATAAAATAAACACACATACACACACACACACACACACACACACACACACACACACACAAATCATTGACATAGCACCGAAATAAGAACTGCTCTCAACATTCTCATTGAAGTGAGAAAACAAAAAAAAAAAAAGGAAAAGAGAAGACATTTGTTATCACAACAAGAGAGTCCTGACTAGTTAGTCAGAAATAGTTGGGTGTTTACCTAAAATTCTAAGAAAACTCAAACACTATATACAAATAAATTCTCTCGTTCAATTTAGTCAGAGTCAAGGTTAAGGTTAACCAGTACGCTAGAAAGGAAAAAACAAGAAAAAAGAAAAAAAGAAATATATACCATGTGGCTTTATTTACACAACTGTTACTGAAAATAAAGTTTCTCAACAAACAAGTAATGAAAACTACCCAAGCAGTTACAATTAGATTTGGCTGACGGTACTTGGCATAGCGACAGTCCCTGAGGGGGCTTCTCATTTAAAATCGCAACCCCACACAGCTAAGGGCATGTAGTCAATGCCAATGTATATGGCAAGCTTTTGTAGGGAAGTTTCAGGCATGTAGGATTTAAGAAATTAAAATCCAGCTCCCGGAAACATGACTTTCTATACTCCTTGGTTGGCAGAATTGCACAATTTATTACACAAATAAAAAAAGACCATGGAAATTATATCTTATTTCCACTTTAATACCCAGTTTATATCTTCCCTAACTTATAAAAGACAAGACATCATTCAAACGGATAAAAATACAACTGGGGCACATGAAAAATACATGCACTACATTAATTTTAAAAAAAGGAAATAAAGGGTAAGAAATTATAAGGTAGAAAAATTCAATCCACTCTCATTTGAAGAAATAAAAATTTTGTTGATAGATAAAACAAGCTGCAGCTGTACACTTGTCTAACCCTACAATTTTGTCTAATACATTTTTATAATTAAACATTGCTAATCATAATCTAAAACTGAGACTCAGGAAGGAGAATTACATAAATGGAATATTTCTCATAAACTGGTAAAATGATCACCTTTTATAATGTATTAAATATTCTTAGGAAACCATGCTTACTCTGACAAAAAGAATGTAGGCAGCTTAAGGATGAAATACTAAGGCTTTAAAATTCAAGAAAAAAAAAAATTCGATGACATTTAATGTGACATCCAGCTAACTCACAGTGTGACTTAGTCGCCTAAGAATAACTGGTCCTGAACTTGCCCCATGTTGCATCACCATGTCACTAGTGTCTCTCTCAAGGATTACAACAAGAAAAAAAAAAAAAAACAACTATAAAATTCATATGCTTCTTCTTAACGACTGAGAAAATGAAGTTATTTCCAACAATAGTCCTTTTGTCTACTGAGATAATGGAAAACCTTCCTTAGATCCAGAAAAATGAGAGGCTCTGTATTTAGGGAAAACAAAACAAATATAAATGTCAATATTAAATTATAAGCAAAGGATCTAGACTTTCCTGGTAGACATAATAATATACTAGTTTTAGGAAGCTCTAAATTTCTGTGACCAGTGGCTAGTGTTTTTAATTAGTCCATATACTAAGGAGAAATTTTAGGCCCTAAATAAGTTAAAATAGGCTATTAAACCAAAAAATATGGAAGTATAAATTACAAGCATCTCATAAAGTAGGATATGACTATTTGTTAATTTATGGAACTGATTCTTTGTCTGATATCTTTGAGAGCACTATTAAACCATAGTCTCCTTTTTCTTTTGCAGGGGTAGAAAGCAAACATTTAAAACTTTACACAATTAATTAATAAATAATTAAGAAATGGGTAGCCAGATGAGAAATATTGGAACCCAATATCTTTAGAAAATTTTTGCATAATGTACTTTTAGCTGAAAGACATTATTTTTATAAATCTTTCACTATTGCATATCAGGAGGCACCTACACAGCAGCAGCAAACTTTTAAAATGTTACCTCCACCTTTTGTAATAGCACTGACTGCTCACCCTTTTATGATTAAAAAGCTAATTCATATTAAAATTTAGACAATGAAATATAAACGTTTCACATATTTTATATTACTTGTCTCTTTTACATAATCTTTGTTTAAAGTGTATCTTATTAATTTTAACCTCAAAAAGTCTCCCCCAACTCACTAATTGAGTCTAATCAAAAAGTATTTTCCAAGGAAATCTGTTTAGAACAAAGGATGAATTTTCCCTGAGAAATAAATAGTTTCTATCAGTGGTTCTGCATCTTTTTTCCTTGCTAAGACACTGGGATGTATTATAATTTCTTCACAGGTATACTTGCTCATTTGCATCCTCCTCACACCAACCCTTTTGAAAATCGTGGTATAATTTTTTTCAAGTACTTTATTTAAAGAGCTAATAAAGGTGAACTATGTTACAAGCAGTACTATAGATTTCTTCCTTTCCTATTGTGAAAATGCCATTTCAGCCTCATACACTTTCTTCACCTCCCTCCCCAAACCGGCAGAGTATGGCTGCTATTCTCCTTCCTACACACTCTTAATCCGGCAATTAGAAGGTACTATTTCCCAATTTGTCTCCCACCTTAAATGAAGCAGTAGAGATACTGGGGAATTTCCCTTCTGCAATCATACAGGCAGGAGTGGGCAGAGCAGATCTAAGGAGCTTGATACTCACTGCTCTGGAGTTGGGGCTGCAGCCAGAAGGGAAAGTGTAGCTATTTGGCAGCTGCAGAGGGAGGCTCCAGCCTTACAGAGTGGGGACAAGTCAGAAGCAGGGCGGCATATGACATGAGGATTGGGTGGTCAAGTGTAAAAAAAGAGTAAAAGGTAGAAGATAGGTATGTCCCATGACACAGGGAACCGGTAGTAACAGTCCTTTTAGCCAAGAACATGAGTTTGAAATGGCATTTGGATATATGGATCATTTCTAAGTCGAGTTTTTAAACAGGAGGTTGTTAATATTGAATGGTGAGTAAATTCATTTTGATAATGTGATAATTATAGAGTCAATATTTAAAATTTTAATTACTTTAAATATTCATATTCTTTAGA
Organism: Pteropus vampyrus; assembly: GCF_000151845.1. Lineage (NCBI taxonomy): Eukaryota > Metazoa > Chordata > Mammalia > Chiroptera > Pteropodidae > Pteropus > Pteropus vampyrus. Next base: position 4,350,443 of record NW_011888785.1, on the reverse strand, counting down.
GGTTAATTAGTTCTATGGACTACTTGAATGATTCCCAACCTAGCTGCATAAGAGTCACCTGGAAAGCTGACTGATGTCTGTACACTACAGACAGAAAGATATTGAATGTAAGTTTCAAAACAAAACAAAGTATTAAATATAAATATCTAAAAGGGGATGAAGTGTATATAATATGCCCTATTTGGGTCAATTTCATTCACTGTTTTAAAAAGTGATGAAGTGCACTCTGTTCTCCAGGTCTCTGTGCAACACACAGAATCAGAATTCCACAAAGTAGTTACAATTAAGATGTGGAGGTAAGATGATCAGTTAGGTCTGGAGATAAATAGTTGAAAATTGTCTCCACATGAATAAAAGAAATAAATGTAATAACCCAGAGAAGAAGTGAATAAATACATATATATGTATGTTTACCATATATTATTCAACACTAAAAGTTCAAAAGCAAATCCATAACCATATCCATTCAGATGTTCTAATAAAATATTAGATTCTGTCTTATCATTCATTAGTTATCACCACAATCAAACTTACAGGTGGAAAAATACTCACATGATGCTAAACAAGTCAAATTCTTGAATTGTATTACTCTTTAAGTGACTTATTTACCAAATCTCTAGCTTCAAGGTGTAAACAAAACACATATGTGGTATCAAATGCACCAAAAAACACAAATTAATGTTAATTGTCACTGCTAAAATCTAAAACTTGTCAGAGCAGATATTCTTTTTCAAAATGAGATTCTCTTTGGAAAAAAGAGAGCACTTTACTTAAGTAAAAAAAGCATAAATTATTAATTTAAAGCAAGGATGGTATTCTACACTCAATGTGTAATTATATTCCTCCACATATACAAAAGCTTTTAAGATACTATTATACTAAGAAACATTTTAAAATATTGTAAATACTAATTATTAGCAAACGAAAAGCACTGATTATATTCTTTAACAAATATAAATTGTTCCTTAAATGAAACCTTTTTATTTATAGTAAATAACTTATATTTTAAACTATACCATGTAAAATCCATATACATACACATACTCAATGTAATTAAACTAATGAGCAACAGAACTAGTATAATTTTGATTATCAGCAATATTTATTTCTCAATCTATAAACCTCATGTTCAATTGTTATAAAGGATGGTAAACATATTCCACTGAACAATAAATAAAAACATATGTAACTCACACTTTACATTTGTTTCATAAAATATTTCTTGGCATCTGGCTAAAATACATCATTTCAGATTCTTCTGTAAGAGTCAACTAATCGGTGGTAGGCAACTTTAACGGGAATAAAAGAAAAAGTATTTTTGCCTGGTGAAATTATATCAACTATTATATACTTGAAATCATTAGTTTACAAAGTTTTAAAAGTTTAAAACTTTAAAAAAATTATGAAGTGCATAAAATTTTATTAGAAATTTTTAGGGAAGGGCTGCTGGTAAACGAGCCACAGTAAAATTCTTTGTTTAAACAGAAAGTGATTTAAGAATTACAAAGGTATAGATTTGTCACCATGGTCTGTAAACACCATTTCAATAACATTCTAATAAATCAGCCCACTGGTAACAAAGCCCTTTGTAATAAATGTTAAATAAATGGAGTATTTCATAAGTTATCAAAAGGAAAATTCCAGTATTAACTTGACGAAAATAATCAGGAGATAGATAGGACTTTAGACTGCATCTACTACAATCTTCTCATTTTAAGAAAAGGAAACTGGCTCTCTTATTTCCACTTCAAGACCATGCTGACTCACAGCAATTTTTAATGAATTAAAATTCACCCAAAGTTTAATTGTGACTTGTGCCAAGTTTTCCTTCTTATTATTCTTTTGGTCTTCTTCCACTTACAATATACTGTTCTATCTCAAGCTGAAAAAATCAAGACAAATAAAAGGTCTGATGACCCATTTTTACCTTTGTTAAGGGTAAAATGATTGACTGTGCCAATGACACTGAGTCAATGGAGTGACAAAAAAACTTCCGTTACCATTATGTAAGCCACTTTCTGTAAATGTCCAAAGAAAGGCTTCATCAGTAAAGACCTCTACTTCACATAACAGAAAATCCTAAATCACATGAGCTGCTCAAGTTTTAAAGAATGAGGACATTATTATCTCAAGCTCCAAGTGCTTTACAGTCAGAGCACCAGTTTCACATCTCAAAGATACGCTCCATCATTTTGATCATCAAGAAGGGATACGAAAGTATCTTTCTTTTAATTTTAAAAACACTTTAAAATGTGCTTTATTTTCTGAACTATTTAAACTTAAGAACTTTTTTTCCCCAAACCTTCCTAGAATTCCTGTGCAAATCAACAAGATTTAGTTCTTAACACATTTCTCCTCATATTATCTTTAGACCAATATACCTTTGGAACAAAGGATGAGTTGCTTTTGCCTCAGACACACATCTTCATGCAACAGGCATAGATACTGAAGAGAGCCTGGGTTTTGTTAAAAAGAAGGGGATCATGGCTGCTGAGTAGTCAACCACCAATGTCAACTACTGCTTTAGCTAGATAATTTCCATACACAGCCTTATTGTCTTATTTTCAAAACTGCCCAGTCCTACCTATATATCTCTATTCCCTTCCCGAAGGAGACTCAAAGTCTCTTCTGGACCCCACATCAAGCTCTAAATCCAGGATCTCCATGTAAGAGAAATTATCTCCAGTAGGTCCAAATTGCTTAGCAAACTATACCTAAATGCTAAGGTATCTACTCCCTCACACTTACACACCAACCAACAGTGGAATTAAAAAAAAAAAGGCCACCATAAAATGCCAGAAAGAGAAGTCAATAAAAAGCAATTCAAAATAATCAACGGTCCATAGTGAGGTTCCAATTTTCAAACTCTCCTTCAACTTAGATTTAAAGCCACATGCAGAAAGGATCTCTCTCAGTAAAGCCATATTTTTTTCTTCTCAAGTTTCAAATAAGCCAACTTTAGCCTAAGTTTGTTTCTTTATGATGGATTGCAAAAATTGCCAGTGTAATCCAGTATTGTTCATTTTCCCTACCATTCCCTCTAATGCTGCAGACACATAGACAATTTTCAAAGATCTAACAAGCAAAAGTTCTCCAATTTTTTTTGAACCAAATAACAAGGGTCATCTGCATCCTAGCCTATAAGAGTAAGGCCTCACTGGTCAATTCTACATCTTCCATTCACTCAAGTACATTTTAGAGCCTTTTTCTGACAGTTCCACACTCCATAAACCAAATATCATGCCAGAAAGAATGCATTTGGCTTCAAATAACAAATATTCTTTATCTAAATCAGATTATTCAAGAAAGACATCTATTGGCTCACATAACAGAAGTCAGACATAGATATTCTTCAGGTTGACCCATCTTTCAGTTTGACTGTGTCGCCAGTCCAATGTTCAATCTATCTGTCTGTCTGTCTCTCTCTCTCTGTCTCTCTGTCTCTGTCTGTCTCTGACTCTGTCTCTGTCTCTCTCTGTCTCTCTGTCTCTCTGCTTTACGGTCTTTAATGTTGGCTCCATTGACAGACAGGTAGCAACATGGCGATAATGGTTTTAGAAATCACATCTGACACAACAATGTATAGAAAAAGGAGACCTTCAGTCTCTGTCATTTTTTCTCATGACCAAGAAAAACTTTTCCATAAGCCTCCAGCAGAATTCCCTTTGTGTCCCATTGCCTAGGATTAATTTCAATGCCTATTCTTTAATCACTAGCACAGGAAATAGTCTAATCACGTCAATCCTAACAATTTAGGATAGCTTTGACATAGAAAGCAATCCACCATGCCCACTCAGGGTAATATAATATACAATTATGGTGATTGTTTATTACCATCTTTTAGGACTAGATATTCTCCCTGTTATAGCACAAAGCCCATGGCAGGTTCCAAGAACATATGGGACTTGATAACAAATAGACAACAGTTTAAATCCCAGCTCTTGCAGTTATATACTGTTTGACCTAGTGCATGCTGTTTAAACCCCCTGAGGCTCAGTTTCCTCATCAGTTAAATAAAGATACTAACACTAACTCATCTCACAGGGTTATTGAGTTTCAAGCAAAATAATGTGTGCAAAGTATCTACATAGTACTTTGCACATGCTGGATAATTAATTCTTTTCTTTTCTTTTCCTGAACATGATTTCTTCTCATAAATTCCCTCAATTTAAATCAGCCTCTTTCATTCAACAAAATTACTCACATAGATTAGGTTTTAAGGTAAGATACTACATTATCCTGTTAGCAAGGTAGATTCCTATGATTACTAAATTATTTCAAAATCTATTAAAAATATTGTTGTCTATAGTATATTACTGAAATGTACTTCTTTAAAGAAGTAATATTATATATGATATGTATATTTTATATATTTTATATATATAATATTTATCCCACAGATATTTTAAATTGTGCAACATTTTCATAACAGTACATATAGTGAGTCAAACTGGAAAAAGGCAAAACATATCTAAAGTTCCCATGTAGTAAATTTTTTTTTAAAAAAAGTATGTAGTTCCCCAGATTTGTAAAAATTAGTAATTACTAATGCACAAATCCACATTATATATCATTTAATTAATATCAACACTTGATTATTAAAGCAATTCAAGCAAGAAAAAATAACCTCAAGTTTTCCCACACACTTACAGTAATTTTCAATTTATTACAAAACATTATCCATCCAGGAAAGCATAGATGGTTTACCAAAACAATATACAATATTCCAATTTAACAGTAATGCATAAAATCTACACTCTTGTATTGTTTCATCCCATATGCACTTCATATTTGTTTTGTAGAAAAATTTTATTTTACACTCTTAACATTTTCTTGATATCCCTCCTACCTGAGAAGAATCGCATAAACAGCCTCATGTGAACTAAACAGCCTCATATGAACTAAAAATGTAATAGAAATGCAACCATATTACATATTACTCTTAATAAAAAATCAGAAGATATTATCTGGGAAACAATTACATTTTACTGCTTCTCAATGGCAAAGACACCCTGAAAGATACAATTAAAATATACATGTTAGTTATTAATGTTTTTAAAGTAAAACAAATACAGCTTTAAGGAAAGAACATTAAGTAAAGGCAAAGTCTCCCAATCTCCCTCACCATCACACTCTAGTCACTGTTAGCAATTTTATTTTGTCTTTTTTTTTCTAGTGCTTAGGTGGGTTGAGGTTTTTCTGTTTTTGTTTTCATTTATCCATTCTTTTATTCTAGATTGGTTGAGTTTTTACAGCCAGAATCATATGTTTTAATACAATTTTGATTGTTGGTTACTTGGCATAACAAATATTTTCCATGTTTCTCATAACTTGTCACTCGTAATTTTTAATAAATCTGTAACATATTATCGATGTTATTATATATCATTTTGATAACCATTCCTATAGAGTCTTTTAAGTGATTTCCAATGTTTGGGACATTTTTGTGCATATAATTTTCTATACTTACGATAACTTAAATGGGATAGAATGTCAAAAGTAAAATATCCAGATCTAGCTAATATAGATGATTTAAGACTAACATATATATATATATATATATATATATATGTGATATATATTTTATATATATATATATATATATATATATATATATATATATATATATATATATATATATATATATATATATATCTCCAAGGCTCAACTTACTACCCCACATCTTCTCTAATTGTCTAATTGTGGTATAACAAGTGTGGTGACAGTAGAGATTAAAAGAAAAGCTCAGTGACTTTTTATGTGGCTCCCGTGTGACCTCTCTTAATATGGATATATATACATACACACACATATGTAAAGCTTACACTCTGGTCATTTTTCAGTTTTGTCTGAAGGCCAATTGATGATTGGTGGTTCTCACATTTGAAATGCACACTTTATGTTCCATTGGAGACTAAAAAATCAGGCAAAAGTAAGTCCTCCAGGTGTCAAGTTATATAGAAAATGCCATTTACAATTAGCGGCACACGCCACGGCATTAGAAAAGTGAACAAGGGAAAGAAGTGGCGGTCCCAGTAAGAGCTAGCTGTGGTAGCAATGAATAAGGAGGCAACTGTGAAAGAATGCACATGTTACTTAACTTAAAAATTCTACCTTTAAGAATAAACTATTACTCTTTTACAGAAGTAAACACACAAGAGTATGATAGCACACACTCATATACCTAAATCTTCTCTATAACATCAATAGTTTAAGAAATAGTTTACGACAATTAAAGCAAATTATAAACTTAAATATATTAGCATAGAAAGTCCTCCAGGTTATAAAAATCCATATGTATACATATACATAAATATAGACAGATTTGATAAAGCATAGAAATGTATCTAGGTAGATACCTAGTAAAACAGTGGTCCGCAAACTTTTTGGCACCAGGGACCAGTGCTCCTATGAGAATCTAATGCCTGATGATCTGAGGTAGAGCCGAGGCAGTGATGCTAGCCCTGGGGAACGGCCGCAAATACAGACGAAGCTTAGATGGCCTGCCAGCCACTCACCTCCTGCTGTGCAGCGCCTGTGTGGCCTGGTTCCTAACAGGCCATGAACTGGTACCAGTCCCCAGTCCACGGCCCAGGGGTTGGGGACCCTGGCACTGAAATATTAGCAGTCATTTTCTTTGGAGAAGGAGGGGAATTAAAAGGAATTCATTGGTTGATGCATAATACATTTAATATTTTTCAACAAATGCAAATGTTTAAAAAGATAGCCTACTCAGTTGAATAAAAATAATGACGACTATTGAAGAAGTCTTAACCTCGGGATATGGTTCCACACAATTCATGCCTATCAAACATTTTGACTCCTGGTTTTCTAATAATAATAAGGACAAGAACAGAATGTGCTCCTGGGGTTCCCACACACACTTGGAAGACATTGTTGGACACAGCAGACTGGGAGTGACAGACTCAGCAAAGGAAAATATCAAAGAGAGAACATGACCTGATCATCAAGGGTTGCAATGAATTTAGGAATGTTAGTTAACTTATATGGAAAGGTTGCTGAAGCATCTATCAGAAAAGATCTAAGAAAGCTTTTTAATTTTCTAATTTTAGCCTATAATTTTACTATAATTTTCTCATGTACAAAAAGTTGAAAATAAAGCATTTAAGTGAAAGAAAGCACCTCTTTCATATTGTTGTAATTTCTACTTTTCAGAAAAGGTTTTAGAGTAGTCATTTAGAAGGGACATGATAATCAGTCAATAAAAAGAGAACCTTCTCTTTTTTATTTTACATAATGATATCAGAGTTAAAAATAAAATCTCAAATAATTTTAATTTTGTATCATAAAATACTATTCAGTGATTTTTAGGCTGCACAGTAAAGATAAGGTTCTCCTTCTTCAGGTATCACCCTCATGCTACCTAACTTAATATTTTAGGCCCATTAAGCATATGTACCATGTGGTTTCCACTCTGCTCTATTTGTATGTGTTTAATTAGTCATGGTACAGTGAAAACACACACTCAGTCTCTAGGCAAATTTCTAAGGGATTTTCTGTTCCTAAAACTTGAACCTCATAATAACATTTCTGGATTATGGCCCAATAAGTACATTTACAGGTTTTATATTTAGTTTAGACAGAAAGACTTTTTATTCACATTCTAATCCCTGCTAGTATAAGTACTGTAACAACAACAACAAAACATATGAAATGGAACATTTTCCTGAATCCTTTTCAAGCCAAATTTCTGCTTAACGATTTTTTTACTAGTCTAGCTATTTACTTTTTTTCTGTTAACCTTAAAAGATACAGAATAACTAAGTCAATGAAGAGCAGGTATCTTCAGTATTCAGCGCAATCATAGATAACATGAAGGAAATATAGATACATAAAACATCAGAAAAACACGTAAAGCTCCACGTAAAGAGAAATATGACTACGATTTGATAGATACATACATATTTCGGTAGTTCAGAGGGAATATGAGATGGAAAGAAATTAAATAATTCCTTGAGAAGTGGAGAGTTGATAAAGAAGATACATGGACTTGAGAGGTTGGTTAATCTTCATAAATGCAGAAGTAGAAAGTCCAGAAGCAAAAGCAGGAAGGAAAGTCCAGAGATTCGTATGGCTGAAGCAGAAAGTTATATTGGAGGTTAATAAGACATCTTTAGAGGCTGGGGAAGTGTAAATATCCAGGATGAACATTTTGGGCTGCAACATGATCTGGTTTATGGTCTTAGATAAATGAGGAACTGCCTCAATGCCAGGAGATGTAAGGATTTGGATGAAGTCATTATTTCAATCCCGCAGTAATATTTGTTTTGTGCTGTTTTACAGCAAAGACAATAAGGACGAATGTATGGTGGTGAAGCAGAGATGGCAAGGCAAGGGACTGCTGTAAAACAGATGCTAACCTATTAAACTGTATATTCAATGATAGCAGTATGGATTCAAAACCATATTCACTGATTGAAATGATATTATACACATGCATACACATATATATGTATATATATGCATATAGATACACATATATGTTCAAACGATGTATTGTAGTTGTTAATATTACAGGTTTAGTTATCAGGCTGGCTTAAGATTTTATTCTATGTCTGCCTCTGCTAGCAGCATGACCTTAGGCAAGTTACAGAAATTCTCTAAGCCAATTTCTGTACCCATGGTGAATGATCCCTGATAGGGTCATTGTAAGCATAACGTTAGATAATGAACCAAGAGACCTAAATTCAGTGTTAGAACACAGTAGTCCCTCAGTAAATAGTTATTCATCATCATCTTCTCAACGTCTCAAAAACAGTATAATCTATATTAAATTGCATTTACTTTTATGCACATTCCTTTTAGAAGAAGTGCCTCACTTCACAAAGATAATCTAAGATTATTATAATTCTGTCATTTTTTCCATCCAAATGTATTTTATAAATAATTGACTAATATATACGCCAAGGTTTTTAGGTCCTTAACAAGTTCTTTAACAAATTCCAAGATATAAAGAGACATTATTTCAGCTCTTCTAGCCATAATATTTGAAAAGAAAAAAGAAAAAAGAAAAAAAGGGGGGGGAAAAAAACAGAAAAAAAAGGCAAGATTAAATGCAAATTAAATGACTCCTATGTAAACATTTACTATGTTGCAACATCATTCAGCATCTCCTGGATCCTGGTGGACAGACATACATAACAACCTTATGCAGACTTCAATGTTTCCAGTTTCTTCTCTTTGGCTGATATAGGTCATTGCGACTAGAGTACATCTCAGCAAGAGCCAGGCTATCTCACTCTCAGTAGCAACTAGTAGATAACAAGGGAATATCCTCTAACGGTGATTAAAACCTCTGCAAATGTTGAAAACTGAGGACTCACAGAACCTGCTGAGGCCCAGGAGGGTCATTTTGCTGTGACCAGATCTCATTTACTATCCACAGAGATAAAAAGTACACAAGAAAAATTCAGAATGTATATCAATTTCTACCCAGACAACAATATGGTCTGGAAAACTGTGGCTGCATATTTACCATCTGGCAAGTGGGAAGCATTAACAATCAAGAGCTACCACATAGCCACATGCATGGAAAATCTGAATCAGCAACAAAGCCAGAAGCATACGTTCTGCCAAAGAATGAATATTCATAGTGTTGCCAGTACCACACAGGTTGAATTAAACATAAACGCAAACAACTGTTACAACTTCGTATTGATATTCTCCCCAATGGCAACATCAAAGATCAAAATAGAGCATAATGTAAGATAATTCAAGATTGTTTATATAGTTAGTGTGAAGAAATGAACTGAAGACTAGTAGTGATCACAGGAATGGCTTTTCTAAGTGGGAAAGAATACTGCACAGGAATAAAATACAGAACACAAGGAGGACCGAAACAAAAAAATCCAAGACAAATAGCAGGCTCTGGAAATCCTGCACAAAGATATAATTGCTTTAGCCTGTCAAATCTGAGTAGGTTGATTTCCATCTTTCTCAAGCCTCTTAAAATGTGTTTATCACTAGTCAAACCCTTCAATATTAAATATCAGTAGAAGGACCTTTACTGATGTTAAATATATATTTCCAAATCTCTCATGCAATAATTCTTTGGTTCACCATAGTCTATCAGGATCAAAAAAGTAAGTTTAAACACGAAAGGCTAGACTTTCAAACATGAGGCTAAAATGAAAGTTCATCCAAACATATAAATGTCAAATCAGATTGCAGACACATAAACCAGATGTCTATCTGCTAGCATGTGCATATAATCCACACGGGTCTGTTTTCACTGTTCTCAGTGTTTCATTTCAAGTTGTCCAGGCTAAGCAAAGCTAGAAAGCTACTTTTACTTATTAACTTTTAATAGAAGACACCTCTAACTAGGAACTACTCCTTCACATAATGTATAATACAAAGACATTGGGGTTTGAATCTCTTTTAAGCATTAGGAACAAAGCATGGTGCAGTTTGGATCAGTGTTACAAAATGAACCAAGTAACTATAATTAAACAATAAGCATTCCTCAATAGACTTATTCCATTTGGCTTCCTCTGTATAACCAACAATAAAAGGAAATCTTCCAAAATCACAGGTCTGATCACGTTATTCCCCCAGTTAAAAATTTTCAAAGGCCTCCCTTGTCTTTAGGAACAGCACATTTTTAGCGTGGCTTTTGGAGCCAACTTCAATCTCATAATGTAGAGCAGAGGTTTTTTTCCAACATTTTCAAGAATGAGGACCCTTTTCAACTTCTGAATTGCTCACAGACTATATACTGCCCAGCATGATCATAGCAGAACTTTTAGTATTTATCAGTTGAATAATGTATAATAATTAAGTTAGAAATGTCATTAAATTATCTTTATCAATTATAACACCTATATGTATTTGAAAATAACATTTATTGCCTACAGAAAATTCTGAGAGCAAAATAGATTCAAAGACTTTTCTAAGGATTTTGTGGCTTATGGATGAGGAACTATTCAGATAATGAGAATAAGGAATTAGCAATTTCTGGGCACAATTTATATTTTTACTGTTGTAGCTCTGTTGCCTAGCACTATGTTTGCAGAAGGAGCATGTTCTTACTTGCTAAAAGAATGAACTTCTTAAGATCAGGGTTCTAGTCCTAGTTATCAGGCTTTGGGGCTTTGTATTCATTGCTTCATCTAGTGGTCTTGCTCTCCCAAGGTATCCACGAGGCTTCTCTTCAAGATTCTGCTTAAATGGCACCATCTTCATGAGGCAACCTCCCATGTGAGATCCTTAACATCCTCTAATTTATTCCACTTCATTTTCCCCCTAATACCTATCATTTTCTATTATTCCATAACTTATTCTAGTATATTCTTTTGCATTATTTTTTACTGTCTCCCACCCACTAGAATGCAAGCTCCTCAAGTACAGAGATTTTCAGTGATTTGTACACTGGTGCATTCCAAGCGTCTAAAACAAAGTCTGACAGAGTGAATTTTTTTAAATAATTAATTTTTTGACAGATCATGCCATCTTGTTGATTCTGATCCTTCATTTGTAAAAAAGAGAAATGAAATCTCTCCTACTCAATTTACGGAGTGCTTTGAAGAGCAAGGAAAGGTGATCTAATCATTATTCTAAACTTTGTGTAATTAAACTTATAATTCTTCCTCATGGGATGGGGCTCGTCAAGAGGATTAAAGAAGCAAGGCTTCCCCTCTCACTTAGAGGTCTACAATTTGGGAAGGATAACTCACCTCTTCAGCCAACTGTGGTTCAATTCATGAACCTGACCTTCTTATACATTTGACGTAACTGGTAGTTATGACTATAAAGATAGCGTACATGTTTTTATTACAAATTTTAAGCCATCCTGCTTCGATGTGGAATGTTTTTCTTTCCTTAAAATCCCTCCTGTTTCCTAACTGAGTTGCATGAGATTCTCCATAATTACTAGTATGATGGTGAATTTTATGTGTCAACTTAGCTAGGCTGTGGTGCCCAGTTGTTTGGGCAAACACTAGTCTGGATGTGGCTGTCAAGAATTTTTAGGTATGATTAATATTTACAATCAGTTGACCTTAAGCAAAGCAGATTATGCTTCATAATGTGGTGGGCCTCACCCAATCAGTTGAAGGCCTTAAGAGCACTGACTGAGGTTTCACAAAGAAGAAGGAATTCTGCCTCAGGACTAAAACATAGGAATCTCACCTGAATATCCAGCCTGCTGGCCTGCCCTACATATCTAAGACTTGTCAGTTCACACAATCATGGCACTCTCTCTCTCTCTCTCCACATATATTCTAGTGGTTTCTTTCTCTGGAGAACACTTACTAGTACAATAGAATTCTGATGCTGCTGAAGTTTTAGAAACAATGCTATTGGCATGCCTGCTTAGAGAGGCAAAGGCAACATGCACAATCTGATAAGTTATTCCTTAAGGAAACCAGTTTTCATTGAAACATAACATGTACTACAAAATGCACAGATTTTAAGTGTAAAATTTGAGTTCCCATAAATAAACACAACTGTATAGCCACCATCCCCATCAATATACAGAACATTTCCATCACCTCTACTGTCTTTTTCCACTGTTCTGATTTCTGTTACTATATTTTTATTAGTTATAGAACATCCCATAAAAAGATTCATATAGTATGTACTCTTTTGTAAATGTTTTCTAATGCTTAACAATGTTTTTGAGGTTCAACTATGTTGTGTGTATCTGTAGATTGAGTTTTTAACTTTTACGTTTAAGTTTCTGATCATTTATCTTATTTTTGTATTAGGTAAAAGGTAGAAGTTGAAGTTCAAAGCTTTCTGGGAACTCTTTCCAATTGTTCTAGAACAATTTGTTGAAAAAATTATTCTTTTCCTATCAAATCATCTTGACTCCTTTGTAAAAATCAATTGACTTCATATGTGTGGGTCTATGTCTACACTTTCTATTTTATCCAATTTCTCTAACATTATTACATCAATCCCAAATAGTTTTGATTCTGTAGCCTTACAAGTATTTAAAGCAAAGTTGGTGTGAGTCATCCAATTTTGTTATAGTTTTAAGAAATAAAGCTATCCTACATACTTTGCATTTCCATACAATTTGAAAATCAATTTGTGATGTTCAAAAAATAAATGACTGTTGGTATTTTGATTAGGATTACATTAAATTATAGCTCAATTGGTAGGAAAATGTCATCTTGTCACTCCATAAAGGTGACATGTGTCTCCATTTATATAAGAATTAATTTCTTTCAATGGTATTTTGTAGTTTTAAGTATAGAAATCTTGAACATTTTTCTAAATTTATATTTCTAAATCTTATGTTTTATCTTGTTACTATGATACTGTTCATTTATTAACTTTAGTTTCCAATTTTTTATTGCTAGAATATGAAAAACAAATTAAATTTTATGTATTGACCTTAGAGTTAAGGAAACAATATTTCTCCAATGTTAGTTAACTATGAGACTTTTTCATGAAATACTTATTAAAATCTTATGGAATATCCTATATAGCACAATATAGAAAAATCTGCTTTACTTCTAAGGTAAATTTGCTTGAATAAAAAAACTACATTTATAATTTGTGATTCACTAGTATTCTCAACCACAGAGTTTACCATAGATTAAAATGATAAACTTTATGATAAAAATTCTGCTATATTTAAGTTGCTGCTCATATAAGTTTAGGAAGAAATTGAATAAATGCTCTAGTATAAGTGCCATAATATAAAAGAGGTTAAATATCAATCTTTTCTTTAAAAATTTTTTAAATGGCTTCATAAATCAATAAAATAGTACTGCTTTTGCAGAGATAGGATAAAAATACCTCAAGGCACAATGCCTCTATGCTCACCCCTTTGTGTGTGAACAAGGCTAATCATTTAGCATCGTATTCTTCCCTTATGCAGGATTTTCTCCAGGAACTCTCTCTGCGAATTTAGAACTCTCCTGACCTCTTCACCACCAACACCAATCTTCTCCTTCTTCAACCAAACAGCATTAAATCTTTTTATACATTGTGGCTGATTGGTTGATTTCACTAAAACTGAAATATATCTATGATAAAAATTTACCAGGCACAGGTAATTTAAGCCTTAATGCTAGAATTAAGCACCTGTTCATCCATTACCAAAAAAAAAAAAAAAATCATTGAGCAGATGATGGAGAGCTGCAGTGATAGAAGGGGACAAACAGGCTTTTAAATCCCATTACAATTCCTGGGTAAGCCCTGGGGGAAACCTAACTGAGACCTTTCAAATTGTGTGATAAGCAGAGTGGACTGTGAACAGGTCTTTAATTTCCATATCTTCCAGACACAACACTATTGTCCTGAGATTTAAAAAATATATGGGGGCCTTCCACAGTGAATGAAGCAAGGCACTTTTATCTCTGGCTCCTTCTGGCATACAGAGCCTACTCTGTCCAATGAGCCCTCACTGGGTTTCTTTGTACAGACTACACATACCCTTCCCTCAAAGAGATCTCTCTTTCTCTCTCTCTCTCTCTCTCTCTCTCTCTCTCTTTCTCTCTCTCTCTCACACACACACACACACACATACACACACACACACACACACATATACACATTTTGTTAGTACTTATTTTCCAAGTCTCAAGCTCTCTTACCTATTTCTACCCACATCCCTTTGTCTCTCAACTTTTCCCTAAATTTGACACAAGGCTTCTAACTTGAATGTCATGAAGCTACAATCTCTCTGTCAACACAAACCTAACTAAATGTTAGAAAAAAAAAAGACAGCTATTTGAAATATTTCTCTCCATAGAACAATCTAAGTGACAAAGAAAAATAATTTTAGATTTACTCTTATATCATGTTTTATTTTGTTGTACTGTCTTCATGGATAAGTTTTTGTTTTTAATCAATTGAGTTACATGAATATAATGTATAATTTCTCTTACAGGTCAAATAAAGAGTACTGAAGAAAAAGATGAGCGGATTGAACAGTAGTCAGTAGTCTAATCTACCTTAATACTCTGAAGTTGTGCAAACTTTCGAAATTATGCTCTGTTTAAAATCTCTTTTGTTTCTCGTGGGTTTTTTTTTGAGGGGAGGGGGGCTTAACATGCCTAAAAGATATGACATATTCTCCAAGGATGTTCTTTGGGAGGTGACATTTGACAATTGGTAAAGTGGAGAATTTGCAGTTTTAAAAACTCCCCAGGTCATTCCAATAGGTTGCTACACCACCATTATTACCCCATTCCCATAAAGAATCATGGAGACAAATTAAAAATAAATAAATAAAACGGCATGAAAAACACTGTTTACAATGTTCTTTATAATACATAATTAGAAATCCAACCCAAAACAAAGTAAGCTACACAACGATCTCTGGAAACAAAGATAATTAAGATAAGCAGATAATTAAAGGGAGCACTATTAGAAAAACAGTGTTATAGCTCCCAAGTTTTCTCTGGAATGTATCCCACCAAGCCAGTTCTGGCAGTGAAATGCAGCAAGGATCTAAAAATGATTCTCCCTGGAACCAAGTATTTCCATAGAGATTCTGTTTAACAGGGTTAATTTTTAAACTGACTTAAGCATTAACTCTACTTCTCTATAGCCTCACCTGCAGCAATCAAGGCAGCATGGGCCAGGAAACAATCTCTCTAGGTATGGATGATGACACAGCCAGTATCAATTCTAACTGCGCTAAGATGGGCATTTCCCAGAAGAGCGAAGAAGGGCCTCAGACGCCCAGGTTCAGAAAGATGCAGAACAAGTCCTGGGAAGTCCTCAGATGTCTTTGGCCAGGAGTTAGGATTTGAGAAAGTACAGTGATACCCGAAGTGGTCAAAACAATTTTAATATCTTCCTCCCCCATCTTTGGGACCAGGCTGTGAGTGCTCCATTATAAAAAGCCTCTTCCCTTTAATAAGACTTTTCTGAGAGAATGCCTTCAGGCTCTGCTCTCTAAGGCCCCTCCCACCCCTGCACAGCCATTCTTGACAGTGGATGGGAACAGACCATTTGCTTCAGCTCCATTTCTTTTTCTTCACTCCTCTGTCAAAACTGATGACAAAGGCTGGTTCTGGGTTTCCAAGCACATCCAGGCCAGGATTCCTTTGGTTGCTCTCTGCTCCACATCCCAGGTAAGAAAAGACATTGCAAACCTCCACCCTAGCAGCACCTCATCTCTAAACAGCTAAAGTGAGAATACTGGATCATAAAATAATCTTAAGAGGAATATGAGCTAGTTTGACTTTTAGGATAAATCAAAGTCCACTAAATGTTAATAATATAACATGGTTTTCATTTGTGTGTGTGTGTGTGTGTGTGTGTGTGTGTGTGTGTGTGTGTGTGTGTTTAAAAATCTGAAATCCTCCGTGAAGAGGTGAGCATTGTGGTGCATTTGAGGTCCAAATCCAGTTTAGCCAACCACTTGTTAGCTTATGGTGTAAGGAGTTACTTAGGTATCTGGGCCTGGGATCCCCCACCAGTACATGGTGGAGCTATTAACACCCTTATCACAGGACTATTCTGAAGTTTCAGTGACAGTGTATATGAAAGTGCCTGGTGTACACAAGGCTCAAAAAATATTGATCTTTTTCCCGAACTCTATAAATGGCTAATTTTAACGAATGTCTTTCATTTAGCAGCTTCACTTGGCTAGGCATAGGTAGAAGAAGAAAATAAAACATCAACCAGAGTTAGTGGGGTTATCTTAAGCTAAGTAAGTCAAACGCTGTAGATACTAACACCAAGTGCATTCAAGAGAAATGCAGCGGGATTTTCCGAATCATGTAGCTGACTGAAGTTCAAAGATGGAGAAACTCAAAAACTCTCCTATTTAAGATGCCAGGATTCCAGAACTTAGTCACAGTCACAGAAGAGTCATTGCTCTCACTAGCTGAGAAGGTGTGTTCCTTCCACATCAGACTTTCGGGTCACATCGCTCTCAGTTTCATTTTCCCTGAACAGTATAGATAGCAAACACCTAGGCTCGTCTTAGTTTTGCTGCTGTTTTCATAGTAATATGTCTACTTGTAACCTAATAATGTATATTATTCCAACATACAAAATATGCCAGTCCTGTTGATTAGTCAAATACTGACAGTCATATTTAGTGAAATGCAACAGTCGCCTTGTTTATCTGACAACAAAATTGGGAAACACCTTTTCAAAAAGGCAAAAATCTACCAAAGCCCAGGTCGGACAAAAATAAAGTAAACCTGAACAATGTGACATGCCTACATCATGAATATACATTATTGTGAATTTGAAGAAAGCCTGAGGGCACAGAAAGGAAAACCTAGTTATGAAACCCAAGCACACGCCTGGGAAGGACAGATGTTGCTGTTAAGGGTGAGGTTGGAGACCAGGCTGATGTGAGGAACCCTGATGGTTCAATTCAGGAAAGCATATTGCCTTCACTTCTTTAGATGTCAAATTGACAGTATGCATTTTTCTATTGGAAAATTCTATTTTTTTCATTTGAAATTTATATAATATAAAGAAATGAGAATTGCAGAAATCTTGGCACATAAAAACCCTGCCCAAACCTCTGCCCTAAGAGATGACAAAACTCTAGCATGGCTTCTAGCAGCATTAAGGCCAAGACTCTAGGATAACCCCATTCCCCCATGAAAATGCCTGCCTGAGAAAACACAACTATGCCAGCAGAATTTACTGTTTGTTCTAGCCAATACCAGGAAATAGGCCCCTGACCTCCCTTTGGAGCATTTACTAAAAAAGACCTATAATTGTGAATCCTTTCTCTGTCTCTTTGAGATGTACATGTATCTCCTACAAGTCAAGAATGCCTTTCTCAGTCACTTGAAAGCCATTCCTTTGTGTAAGCATCAAGGAAGTATAGGACTTTGGTCTCCCAGACTGTGGAGAATAAAATCATAACTTCATAATTGATATTCGCCAACTAGCAGACACAGCTGGCCTAATGACATTCTTACTGATCAACGCTTTGTCATTTTTCATTTGAGTCCCACTCTGTCCCTCCCTATTCCTTCACTCTCCTTTTAAAAGGGCCCAGTCACCTATGCACAATTCAGAATGCAGCTCAGCCGTGCCCCCTACTGTCGGTAGTTACTAAGAAAATATGTTTTCACCACTTTTAACGTCTGGCTTTATCTTTGGTAGTAGCGCCATTGATGTCTGTAAAGGATAATTCTAAAACTCTTAATTTCTAAAATCAAGATTAGCATCATAGCATAAAATTTACCAAATGAAATGGATTAGAACAAATAAAAGAACTAAAATATTTAATGTATATCCTTAAGACTTCTAACAATTCTATGAACACATGTGTGTGTACACACACACACACACACACACACACACACACATGCCATTTTAGGATTCTAAGTTCCAACTCTGTAGAATGAGACTGGAAAAACAAAACTAATTCTGTAAACACAAACTGAAATTTTTATATTACCATTAAAATAAAATCCTCCCAAATCACATTTCTATGTATAATTTGTATGTTTCCTGAGTACAAATTCTCCTCAACTTATGACAGGCTTACACCCTGATAAAACCATCAGAAGTTGAAAATGTTGAAAGTGGAAAATGCATGTAATACACCTAACCTACACCTAGCTCAGTCTAGCCTACCTTAAACATGTTTAGAACACTAACATTAGCCTGTAGTTGGGCAGTTATCTTGAGTTTCATCACAAGAGTATTTGCCTTCCTCTTCTTCTCATCAAAAACAGGAAACAAACATGGGAGTTTTGCAGACATAGTAAGATGTGACATCACAAAACACTGTATCAAAAAAGAAACACTGGCAACACAGCACATTGTATAGTGTTGTTTACCCTCGTGATCATGTGGCTCACTGAGAGCTGTGGCTCGTGGTCTTTGCCTAACATCATGAGAGAGTATGGTAGATACCTCACGTCGCTGGCCAGAGAAAAGCTAAAAATTTGAAGTACTATTTTTATTAAATATGTACCATTTTCACACCATCATAAAGTCGAAAAATCATAAGCTGAACCACCATAACATGAAGACTATATATGCTCGTCGTAAATTAATTTTTTAAAACTTCGGTAAAGATTTTTCTCTAACTTGATAAAGTATTTTTGCACTGACTAGAGAATTTTTTATGGTGTTTCTGGTTTCCAGATTTTATTAATTTCATGGACCCAAGCCAATCAGATATTCTACTCTAATTTATTCCAAAACCATCATCTTGAGATCTGTAAACTTCCAGAAGAAAAGGCTCACCTTCTATGGATAGTACTGCTTTTCTACAAATAAATAAATTTCTATTATGTCGCATGAGTTCCTGTGTAAGAAGCAAATTGGCTACACTTAAATACTAAATGACATATTCTTCATCATTAATGTGATTTAAATTCATGGCTTAGTGTACTATAAATTGTTAAAAGTTATGAATGTCGAAAAGCATTTTCTCACATTACATTTTGGAAATGTTCACCTATAAACCTCAAATCTTCATAGTATTTTTCAAAAATTGACATCGAGAGTAGCATTTAATTACAAAAGCTACATTTACAATGAGCATCTAAAAATACTATAAATATGATGTACATTAAATATTTTCTTCAAGACATTCACATGCCTACAAATTCAAAACACTTATGAAGTTCTAGAAAGTTCTAAGTTGCTGCCTAATATGATTTCTAGGTACCACATAGTTAATCAAGCTTCAGCTACTCTATGGTATCTTAAGATTTCTCCTAAATTGATTAATATTTTTTTGCAAAACTTTTGCAGAAAGTAAAATTACAAGACTTTTTCCAAATGGACCATGTATATTTCAATGCTTAATATTGTGAAAGATTAATAGACATATCAATTCCCTTAAGCAACAAAGCAAGTACCTATCAATGAAAGTTCACACAGAAATGTGGTAAGAAAGCATACAGAAACTTGAAAGACAAACATCTAGTACACAGATATCAAAAGCTGTTATTGCTTAACAGTTCGCCAGAGAAAAAACAGTACTGACCTCTTCTGATTCAAAAGGAGGTTTTTTCTCTCTCTCTTTTTAAAATTTCTGCTTTTATTTTTCTTTAAACATTCTCTTAATACTTTTGAGCTATGACTAAAAATAAAGACTAATAATTTCATCAACACATAAAAATAACTCAGATCATATTCACTGCAAGAGAAATTGATTAAAAAATTATTACAGATTCTTTAAGCTAAAAAAAGAGATCAGTGGAACCCACATACATACACACACTCCATTTAGTGTATTTCTATTTCATAAAGGATAGCATTTAAAGTTTCTAACAGTTTGTTGCTCTTAGGTTAAGAGAAAATATATTAGTATATTGATTTATATGCAAAAGTTTGTTCAGTTACTAAATTTAAAAATTTGTCTCTAATTTCTCAAGGTTTCAGCATGATCAGATTATTTGCAAATAATTATAGGTTTGTTTCTTACTTTCTAATTCCTGAACCTTTTATTTCTCTCTTGTCTTACTGTGCTAATTAGGACATCCAGTACAAGGTTGACCGGAAGTGGTGACTGTGGTTATTCTCTTCTTCTTTATTTTAAGGCAATATTCTTAACATATATTAAGTTTCATGTTTGCTTTAAAATTTTGGTATATCACTTTAACAAGTTAAGAAATTTTACTTCTATGCCCTGTATAGTTAGAGTTTATCATGACTGGGTGATGAATTTTACCACATGTTTTTGCTCCAACTATTGAGATGATATTTTTCTTCTTTCATTTGAATATATGGTAAATTATTATAGTGAGCTTTTTAATAATAAGCTCTGAATCTCTGGGATAAGGCAAATGACATCCACATTTATTAATGATATTGGCCTGCAATTTGGACTTTATTAAATTTTACCTCTGTAAATTCAACTATAATAACATAAATACTAAGATTTAACCACTTTTCTGTTAATATTTCACACATTTTCATGAATACAACAGGGATAACATAAACAGAAATCATCAGAGAAGTATACTTTAAATGAGTAAGGCAAAGATGCTACTCAAATATATGATTTTCTGATAATACTTGTAAGTATTTTCGTACATTACATATTAGTCAACATATAGTTATATAAGGACCTACTTTGTACCAGGTACCATATTGGATGCTGAAACGGATCAAAACACACACACACACACACACACACACACACACACACAACCTGCCTCATATTTTAGGTGAGAATGACAGATGATAAGCATATTTTACGTAAGTAAAAAACACTGTACATCACATTTTGTTAAATTGCTATGAAGAAAAAATATGAAAGGAGATAAGGATTACTTGAGTGAGGGAAGGGCAGAGCCAATACACATTCAATACAAATTCCATCTGGAAAAAATATATATATGATAAAGGAAACCAAAGCTAAGGATTATGATAAACAGCATAAATGTATGAAAGTTCTAATTTTTTTTATGTGTGGGGATAAATACAATTATGACAAGGCCGATAAATACGGTAGAACAGTAGTTCTCAACCCATTTCTTTCAACTGTAACAAAAATTAAGAAAAATGTTCAGGATGTGAACTATCATCCTATCCTTTCCTTCCTCTCTTGAGGGTGCACGCTGGAATGAAAATGAGACAAGTAGGCATTACTATTACCATGGTTAATTATTTTTATTAAACTAATTTTTTTCCTAAGTTTGGAACTATTTTTAACAATATATAATTAATAGGGCATTTCAAAAATAATTAAAAATAATTGTGGTTGGCAATCTTTTAAGAAGATTTTATCTAGCTATACTTTGAAGTCCCCTAAAAAATCTGACACTCTATAATTCCAAGATAATTAGTAAACAAGCACCTAAATTTACATCATGTGGACACAAATGTCTTTATCTTACAAATTTACTAAGATAGAAAAATGCCCCAATTAATAAACTCTCTTAGTCAATTCAGGCTGTTATGATAAATCACCTTAGACTGGGTAGATTAAATAATAAATATTTACTTTTCACACTTCTGGGGCTGGGACATCCAAGACCAAGATGCAGGCAGATCTGGTCTGGTGAGAGCCTACTTCCTGGTTTGAAGATTGTTGTCTTCTTGTATCTTCACAGAGCAGAGGTTAAGGGCACTAATCCCACTTATGAGGGCTCCATCCTCTGGACCTAATTATCTCCCAAAGGCCTCATCTCCTAAAACTATCACAGTGGGGGTTAGGATTTCAACATATGAATTTGAAAGAGATATACATTCAGTCCACAACATAAACAGATAATAATCTAGCATTTGGGTCTGTCTAGCATCTGTTCCCCATTCTGTTGGGAACGGTACCACAATTTTCTTTTGGAATGAACTCAATCTTCACACTCACCCATGTACTTTGGGTGAAAAATGAAAAAATAAAAGCGCATGACATAAAAAATAAAAAATTTCATTTTCTTCAAGCAAAAAATATCAAAGAAAATGAAAATAATCATGCAAATTACAGACTGAAAATACTCATAAGGATTTCAGGCTCCCTATAAAGGATAATTCAAGATATAACATCAAAAATTATAAAACTACAGGAAATAAGGCTAATCTAGGAAATAAAAGTATGATTAGGAGACCATTAATCACATCAATGGATTCCTAAGTACATTAAATCTAACTGGATCCTGTAATTGAAGGCAGAATATCACAGTGCCAAATTCTAGAAAACCCCACTATAAAGAACAAAAATGTTAGAAGGCCATAATTCTTCCTGCAACAGTAGAATATGCAGAAAATACACAGACACACACACAGGCACTGTGTGTTCCTTGTGTTTTTAAAAGAAATCACTTCCCGGTCAAAAAAAACAAACATATCTCTGCACACTATATTAATGGCACTGCTGACATTTGTGCTATTGATACTCAAATGTCTTATATAGCAGCTAGGCTTATGCATTTGCACAGGTTAACCCTTAGAGGTTACACATTTAGAGCCTGCAAACTGCTTGGGTCATAACAAAGTTCTATGGCCTTCAGAAGTGATTTCATTCCTTTTCCAGTGACTCCGTCATGCCGGATCTTCTTATTTTCGTTTTTCCATAGCTTCCTTTGCATTCTGAAACTCACCCACTGTATTGTGCAAATATATACCTATGTTTGTGAGTATTTTCAATGCATTTTGGTGCGTGTTCTATTCTACTATACAAAGGAAAATGCTCACAGAAAGATATAGAGGTGTTCAACATATGGTATGTTTTTTTTCCTATTCAAAGAGCTAAGATTAACCAAGGAAATCAGGAAATTTGTGATAATTCATACTATGAGAACAGCATTTCACTACTTTATAATTGAACGACATAAATTTCCCACAGTCTGACTTCTTTTACTTTCCTATTGGCAAATAAAGTTTTAAAAAGTGAAAAATAAATAAATAAATAAAATTTCCATTTAAGTTTAGTATTAAAGTGAAATGAAGGATCATGGAGAAAAAGCTGTCTTCCTTCATAAACCTTGTTAAAGTCAGGGAATCACTTACGTAGACACAAATTTAGTGATCTCCGTAACTTTTCTTTAAAAAATCATAACTGGATAAGCTTTTTGAATTTTTACTATTTTTATTTAACGTATATTTTAGTTAGTCAGGAAATTCAACTCTTCAGAAAAACCTAGATGAGATAGCTCTCTGCTATTTCATCTTAGCACATGTACTTTCTTATTAAGAAAAGCCCCAAAGATACACTAGCTGAAAAGATCTGTAATCTCGAGTGCAGTATATAGTGTTTTAGCTGGTAGAGGCTTCCACAGAACCAGCCTCATAAGCAACAGAAGGCAAAACAGCTATTTCCCATTACTTATTTCTATGAATTTACTGTAAGGGTCACGTTTGCTAACCTCTGGGAAACACTTATCTGTGGAAATAATTAAACTCTAAAATATAAAAGTTATGCATGTTTAACACTATTAATCTGATACAGTTCCTCCAGTAAAAACTCTCTCTGAGGGCAAAGGTCAGATCTTGGCCATCACTTCACTTCCTCATGATGGCTTGCAAAAGTCCTTTCTTGCATATACTTAAAAAGAAAAACAAAACAAAACAAAACTTATTTCCAAGGTCTTAAAACAATCAGCAAAAATATGGGGAAAGGTAAGAAAAGTAATTCACTTGTAATTCACTTGACTTGAGAAAGTATATTTGTGAAGAAAGCTCATGTTCTGGTAATGTTGCCAGCAAAGCCTCAACTCTTTTAGTTCATGAAAAAAATGGAAACCACAAAATAGAAGGCACAACTTTAGAAAATATGAATGAGGCTTTCTGAAATCATATTGGCCGGATCATTTATTGAAAATTAATAAGCCCCTCCCCATATTTACATAGTTCTTCAACTGGTAATTTTTAGGCTAAATGCAATGCCTCTATTATTGGAATTGCTATCAAGGTTCAGATTGATTTGTCATTGCATGTTTTAATCTTTCCTCTACAATTAGCATATTTTGAAAAACTATATAACATCTTCATCTAAAAAAATAGATTTATGGATTATGCCTATTCTCTTCATGGGCCAGAACTGAGATTTCAATAACTTAATTTTTAGCAACTTCTTATAGGTTTTTAGCCTATTCTGTCTGTTGAGAATCAGAACATTACTAATAATCTGTACTAATGCTTAGCTTTCTTAAAAAAGAGAGAGAAGCTACCCTCCCTAAAGAGCCTAAATCTTTTAACTGCACCAAAACATCTTAAATATGAAGTCAGAAATTTAATAAAAGGATCAGAGCATTAAGATGGTGAGGAATATAGCACAATTATTTTAAACGCTGGTATATATATTTAGCAAAATTATTCCTATTTAAAATTCAAAACTAAACAGATCAAGTCAGACTCAAAGACATTTACGCAATAAACAAGCAAGAAATAACCTGACTTTTCAATAGAAAGGAACTAGAAATATGTAATATAATGCACATGCATTAGAATACTATAAATGTATACATTCATATATTAAATAAAAGACTTTTACATATAGCTCGGTATTTGGTAGTTGGTATCTTTTCACAACAACGTATCCTCACTAGAGAATCAAAATGTTTTTCTGTTATCTTTACAGTAAGAACTGAGCATGAATTTGGCTCAATCCTGCAAAATGAATGTAACGACATACTAGTAGGTGGTATATATAGCTAAGTTTAATGGTCCCCGTTTTAATACATCTCATGTTGCCCTAATTTTAGCTTGAAAGCCTATAAACAAAAATTAAACTTCTTTCCTTTGAGTATTTCCAACACAAAAGTCTTTGTGGTAAACAATAAAAAAATGTAAAGTCTGTCCTATAGTATATATTAATTTCTTGTGTTCCTGAAATTTCTCTTTAAAAAAAAATCTTTCCATATAGCAGAATATTTGTGGCCTAGTTATAAAATTTACTATGATTTAGAAGCATTTAGGCCATAAATACAGATTGAGAATCAAAATTTAAAAAAAGAAATAAGAGTAAAAATGCAAAAGATTAAAATATACAATTTTAGCTGAAGTGGTAAGTTGTGTGGAACTTTTTAAATACAATTTTCTTATATTCTTTCTGACACAGGATTTCAGCATAATACAGTGATTAAAAACATACAAACAATGATAATAATAATCATGAATAGTGTCTTTGTAAAACATCTGTTTTTTCTATTAAAACCCAGATTCTAAAAGTTACTGTAGATATGTTTGTTATTAAACTAACTCATTTCCTAATAGCATTAGTATATAATTGCCATCATGCATTCAGTAAGAAGTTGAAGCTTAATTAAAATACATTTCCTTACCAACTGTCAAAGGTGAGTAATGAGATGAATTGAAAACTAATAAACCTTGCCATTTTCTATACACAAATCTACATGCCAAACATTACTCATATCTCCCTAATTCTCGTGGAGTAGGTCCCTTTGTATTTCCATTATGATGATAATCAGAAATGCTGATAGGATGTTCAGAGACAATAAACACATGTTCTATTTTACAAACTATTATCTTTTCTAAATATTGACTGGGCAGAAAATAAGGAATTTGCATACAATCAACTCTTGTTCCTGGAAAATAGTCTTTAGACAATCCCTGGTTTGGGAAATATTACCCTTAATCAAAATGACTTGAAATACCTAAGAGTCAATAGGCCCCAAATATTTCAACGTATTCAAAATTATTGCCATTGATGTAGAATGTCAAATCTTAACATAATTATTTTGGCTTCACATTTCTCCTATCGAGTTTCACTTCCCACCCTACTTGATGTTTTCAAGTCCTTTAGCACGCACATGATGTTCTCTACTTGATTCAGTTAAACACTGCAATTTTGGAGTTCTTTGTACAGCTGCTTCTGCAGTTTGGATAATTAGTGTTCCATAAAATAAAAATAAACAGTAAAGGTATCTCCCTCCCTCTAATGTTATTTAAGGAAAGTCTACATACAACCGCTGTGAGCTGAATATATACAACACATTTTATTTCAAAGGGCTGAAATAATGCCACGTACATTAGAAAAACTCTCCATTTTCCAGAGACTAATTATTCGGTTTCTTCTTTTGGCCTACTTGTCGTGCCTATTTTTTTCTATTAGTCAAAATATCAGAAATTGAACAAAGAAAGACTAAAATTAAACCTTATTTTCAACTTTTCACTGACATTAGTAAAAGAGCAAGAGTTTTACTGGTGGGACGGGGGTGGAAGGGGAGGCGGTTTATAGGAAATCACATGGCTCCTGATGAAGTTTCTCAGCGTTTTCCACTAGTCCGCAAACATGCCTTCCCTGAAGGTCACCAACATGATTCCGGTTATCGGATGCATTGTCTTCCTTTCACCTCCAGTCCTCGTGACTTTCTATCACAACTCTTTCCTAGAAACTCTTCTCCAAGTCTCTGATGTATAATCCTTCTGGGTTATATGATCTTACTTTAATGGGTCTCAACTTTCTCAAATGCAATGCCACCATTTCATTTTCTAACACTAGCTTCACTAACCTAAATTGAAATAATATAGCCCATCTATAAATATATGCCCCCAATGCATTTGATATGGATCTGACCTGAATCAAGCTCTTTAAAAACAATTGTACAGATAATATAAAAATAAGTTTCCATGTCTTTGGCTCTCCACCTTCTTGATAAACACTTTCTAGCTGTTACTGCTCTATTCACATGTCAAGAGAAAAATTATATGTGTGTATAATCATGTGTATGTACATATATATGTATGTATGTATGTGTATACACACACACACACATATATAAATAATCTATATGTATGTTTTTTTTTATATTGAAATATTCTCAGCCCTATTTTGGTTATAAACTCCTTAATTTGCATGGAGTGGGTAAAAAGAAATATAATTCTTAGCCTAAAATATTTGCAGTCTGGTATTGTGGTAGGTGGCATATGATATGGCTACAATGATGACCCCTTCCTGGTATTCATGCTTTGTGTAATCGCCTCCTGAGCGTGGGTAGAACCTAGTAATTTGCTTCAGATGAACAGAATTCAATGTAGATGATGAATTGTCACTTGGTGATTATGTTACAGAACACTGTGACCTCCATTTTAGTTCTCCCTCTTGCTCGTTCTGATGTCGTGAGATGTACTATGTATAGATAGGTCCCCATGGCAAGTAACAGAGGCAGGCCTCCATCCATGAGCCTGTGAAGAACTGAGGCCTCTCAGTGCGATAGCCCAGAGGAACTGAATCCTTCCAAAAGGCAGCTAAGTGAGCTAAGAAGGCAGATCATATCCAAGGCAGCCTTGAGATGACTATAGCCTTGAGAAATGCCCAGAGCCAGACAACCCACAGAGACTGTGACATAATAAATGTTTTAAGCCACTAAGTTTGGGGGTAATTTGCTATGCAATAATAGCTAACCAATACATTGTTCAAAGGAATTAGCTCATTAAGAACTTTCCATGGCCATCTTCATTCATAAATCTGATACTTTTATTCAAAAAGGAGAAATCTGTAGCGGAAATTTGTTTCCAACATTCCATTTCATTTAGATATGTCCAAGTATAATAGCTTACTGCCACTCTCTCTAATGAATCTGCAAAGTAAGCTAAGCAAACTCCCTAAGAAGTTTTGACTTTCAAACTTACTCAATTTTGAAGAGACATTATCTTTTATAACCTTCATATTTTCCCAAAGAATGACTAAGTCTAAACAATGAAAGCCAAAACAATATTGAAAGTGAAAACTATTCAGTCTCATAAACATTCCCACATCAAAAAAGCCTGATTACTCTGAACAGGGTATTATGGGTTTCTGTAAACCAATGTGGTGCTGCATGTTTGGTGTGCGTGCCATATGATTCAGTGTCATGGAAAATATTGTTTGTTTAGTAAATAATTCCCAGTTAAATTCCAAGTAATTGCTTATTGCAGGAAGTAGTGTCCCCCAAGATTATCATTTTTAAAAAAAATCCATTTCTGCTACTTGATAACATACACCTATTTGTTCTCCAAATGATCATACACACCTGAAGGATAACTCATATGTCTAGAAGACACAAAGCAAATGGGATGCAGGTGAGGGGGAAAGATTGGTGTCAATTGTGTCCTACAAATTCAGGTCTCTTGGCACAAAGATATCCTAGAATAGTGGGACCTATTCATATATTTCTTAATGTCTCATTATAAATTTACCTGAGGTAATTACAAAGAGATTCATAGTCAAGAATGTTTTCTGAATGCTTTTACAGTATAAACAAAAACTTCAAAACCTGAACAATAGGAAAAGACAATAGTATTTAACTCATAAATATAGAGAGGTCTAGTTTGTACTTTGTGACAGATGAATTTATACAGCTTTATCTAATTTAATATTGTTACCAAAAAACTTCATTACATCTTTCCATATTCTATTTTGGAGTTATATAGAAGGATTCTCATAAGTCTTTTACAAATAATTATTTTTTAAAAAACAGAAAATTACAGAACTCTGTTGGCAACTTCTTTCCTCTTTTGTATGCCTTCCAGAACTGTAATTGTAGAAACAGAAGAAAAAGTGGCATTCAGGAGCAGGAGGCGGGTAATGGAGCGCCTCTGTTTTACCTACTGACCTCTTCGGGGCTTGGTTTTTGTAGCTCTGCTGATTGATGCAACCCTGTCCAATGGCCCTATCTTGCGAAAATACTCATTATGCCAAACATTGTTTTCAAAAGTCCTATTTCCCACTATATCAAACCCAGTGGAATGCCAATTCAAAGGGGGAAAGGAGAAAGAGAAAATGAATAGACTAAAGTGGTACACATTCCCTGCCATGCTAAAATGTGTTATAGTTTCTTTAACCTTTCCCTGATGGATGCTAACTCCTTGTTATGGACTGAATGTTTGTGCTCCCCAGCAAATTCATATGTTGAAATCCTAACCCCCATTGTGATGGTATCAGAAAGTGATGTCTTTTGTGACTGGGTCATGAGAGTACAGTCCTTGTGAATAAGATTAGTGAAGAGAATAGGTCTCTACTTAAAAGAGACCTCAGCAAGGCCTCCCCCCGTCACAGCCACATGAGGATAAAATGAGAAAACGGGGGTCTGCAACCAGAAAGAGGGTCTTCGCCAGATCTCGACCATGCTGGCACCCTGATCTCAGACTTCCAGCTTCTAGAACTATGAGAAACAAATTTCTATTGTTTATAAGCCACCCAGTCTATGGCATCTTGTTCTAGCAGTAGAACGAACTAAGAAACTCCCCTGTGGTCTTCTACTTTATTAACATGTCAGGAAGAAAAAGAATAGTTTCCTCTCTCTGAACCTATAATAAAATATATAAACTATAATGGTTAATTTATCAATGAAATAAAGGAAACAATAGTTGAACAGGTAAAGTGCATGTTCACATAGAAAGAGGAAAAAAGAACCTACACCCAGTTCCAGAATGTTCCTGTGTCAGAGTGAGAAATGGTCAATGGTGTCACCTGACACAGTCTGCACACCTCCTGTGTCTTTATCTTTTCATCCAACAGAGACTTTAATAGAGATGTTCTGACCTCTGCATTTTACAAATGGAGAATCTGAAGCTTAGAAAACTTATACTACTTTTTTAAGCTCATACAACTAGCTTTTAAATGAAAGGAAAAGATACTAATTCAGTGCAAGTAGTAATCAGTTATACTAGTTTGTGGCAATTCTTTAACCATGAACCTGTGTGCTTCTATCTCTAAAGTCCTGAGCATGTACAATGCACAAATTAAATAGAAAACTGCCACTAGACTTTATAAACTTCATAGACTTTTATATTTTATTGGCATAAAAGTTCATGAGCAAAATGTTGTTTAAAATTTATACTTGCAAATATTTGCATTAAAAAACAAAATCATCATAAAATATTTTAGACTTCAATAAAATTAAGACTTCAAACTCAAAGCTATTGGTTTGAATAGTTCATGCCAGAAATACTAAGTCTCCATAAGACCACTGCTATATGATCAGATATAGATTTTCAAATAATTAGAATATGTTTCTCAAACATATAATTTTCTATCTTGGACTCCAAAGTTGACTTGCATAACAAAGTTGGAATAATAGGATGGATGAGGAGTAGTATTTTATGCATAGAATTATGTAAAATAATACTTAAAAGGTGACTAAGCTCCTATATGTATTAAATTAAGGAAACCTGATTTTAACATTATTTACAGTTATGTTTGCATGATTATTTTAGAAAAAAGATAGGACCTGATTTAAATTCATTCAACAAATTTTGAAGGCAAACTTTATGCTACATTTCTTGTCTAGAGCATATATTTCAAATCTTTCCCGATTTACAACCTGAAGAACTGAGCAATGGATGATAAAGTCAGAAAACCTAATACTATATATAAATGGTTAAGCCTGTCACTTGATCCATAAGTCTAAGCTACTCACAAAGAGCTTATTCTAAATTATTAATTATTTGAAGCCAGTAGAATATTTTTAAGGTCAATTTTGGGGGAAAAAATGTTAATTAGTGCTTTATTACATTGATACAGCTAAGGAACTAGCATATTCAATAATTTAGCAAATAATATCTCTATGATTAGAAAAATGCAAACATATGAAGCAAATCTAGAGTTAAGCAAAGCATCTGTTAAAGATTCTTATGTAAGTAGAGGAAACATAAAGAAACTGAGTTGAAATATTATACAATTAGACGCATCTGTCAGTTACCAAATTATCGAAGAATTATAATTAATTGATCACAAACAACATTATAGAACATTTACAAGTACTAAAAAAGGATCAATCCATAGCTTTTTCCAAAACAATTTTTCTGTAAATGTATACGTAAAACATAGACATCTAATTTGTAAATTACATAAAGAAACAAATTACAGCTAATTAATAATATGCTGTATTTTATACAAAAAAGATAAAGACTGAAACACTAGAAAAAACTAATAAATTTAAATTCACCAAACACGGAAAGTACTACATATGTGTGTAAAAGAACTCTACACAAACACAAATAGAGGTTTAACAGCATCATGTGTTTAAAAGAAAAAATGGCTTACATAATTCTATTTAACTATAAATGTCATATACATCAACACCATGTAGGTGCAGCCAAAAAATCAAGACCATCTACATTATCAGAAATATCATATCATAACATAACAGGTCCTCTCTAATCCAGAAAGACCATATGTATAGCACAGATATTGAAGTCAATTGCGTACCTTCTCTCTTCCGAGAAGGGACTATCAATAAAGAAAAAGAAGCACTTGATGTTACATCTTATGAAAAGTGGTAAAAAATCTAGAAAGGCTTCACTGATCAGAGACTTAAAAGGATAGATATTAATTATCTATGAAAACATCATAATGACTATCGCAGAGATATATTAGATTTAGAAAACTAAGTCCAATGTATGAACACTACAAAAAGTTGTATCTCACAGTACCATGGAAAGCACAAACTAACACTCTTTTCACTAAACAGTGAACAGAAGGTCCACCTTATATATTTTCATATCCTTAGTGTTGACAGAATGCCTGTCAAGTAAGCACTCAATAGTAGAGATACCGACAAAACTAAATGGAAAAATTAGTACTGAAGTATAAAAACAGTGTGTACAGATAGCAGTTTCTTTACTTAGGGCATATTTGTGAGAAGTGTTTCCCAAAGTTTGTTTTACAAAGCTTTAGTCCTATGACTTATCTATGGTTAAAGAGTTATAGGAGAAAAATGGAAAATTGCATACCCTTTGTCCCCAAATTGTAATATGAAATACTCATTAGTATGTTAAGGATTTGTGAGAAGCCCTTCATTAAAGAAGTCTGTTAAACTCTATTCACTGATGCTTCCCCAACATTTTAACCACAGCCCTTTTTAATGGAATATCTGATGAACATCCCAGAGTCCTTGAGTAAATGCTCTTTAAGGTGGAATTATGCTTTGGACAGTGTATAGGGCAAGTAAGACCAACTCACACCTGCGTCTTTGAGGACAAAAGTAAACTCTGTATTTTCAAACATTCTCACATGTTCGAAACATCTTCACTATTGTATTTTTAAGAAGGGACAAGCAACACTTAAATATGCTATATTAGTTTTCTAAAATGATGAGAGACATATCGAAGGCCTTGCAAGACTATCTTCTTCCCACTTTGGGGAAACTTAGTAGAGGGCTGGCTTACCAGGTTGAATTTTTCTCAAAATAACAGAGGTCAGACACCAAGTAGTAGGCAGCAAAGGCTGGTGCTTTCCAAGAAGGCCACTTTTCCCAACAGAGAGCCCGCTCAGGTACTTAGTCTCATACATATTCACTGTAACCCATTCCATAATTATGTAGAGCATGGCAGGGTTAGGAAAATAACCTCATTGTGAATATGAACATTACAGGGGTTACTAGGTTTAACAAATAAAAACACAAGCTACCCAATTATATTTGAATTTCAGAATAACAACATAGAATTTTTAGTACAGGTACGTCCCATGTAATATTTGGGACATTCTTACACTAAAAAATTATTGTTTATCTGAAATTCAGATTCAACTGAGCATGCTATATTTCATCTGGCAACCATACTCGACCATAGTGGAATGTCAGCTACAGTGTATACAGGCCTTTTTTGCTTAGCCTAAATCATAGGACAAAGAGAGTTCCAGGGATTGTGTGTGTTCTATCATGCCTCAGCTTTTGAGATTTACTCAAGGAAATCAAACTTATGTCTGCATAGTGTAGCATCAATGTGTATCTATGACTCTTCACATGGCACATAGAAAGGACTGATTTATTTTTCCCATCATATAATCTAGAGTACAACCAAATGCAATCTAATGAAGGGAAAACAGTTCTGAATGAAGATACAGACCTGAGTTCTTCATTCTTACTCTGCCAGTTATATGTCCTTGGGGAAGCTTATATATTTCTTTAGACTTTGGTTGTTCTGACTTTAATAGACCCTATAGCACTAACATTTTATGATCCCATGATCCTAAGTAAACCAAACTCTGCCTTGTTCTTGATCACTAACCGAGGTCATGCTTTCATACTTTCGAAGTACAGGAAATGACCTTAAAGTTAAAGAAAACCAAGGGACTGGCTTAAAGATAATCCTTATATTTAATTAAATCCCATTTGTTTCAAAAGAAATATTGTTACTTTCAGGCTAAAAAGGCACCTTAAATATTTTATCAATAATAGCTGTTATTCATCAACCATGTAACTTTCAGTATCTGTCATATCCTGGACAGTCAGTACCAAATGTCTTTTTTTCCAGACCATTAAAAAAAGTTTACTATTTCACTTCCTCAACTCCTATGTGGTACCTCAAAGGAACTATAAAGCGTTCTGCAAATTCCATGAAAGGTATCGATGCACAAGAGGGAAATCCACCTTCTCTCACAGATTCTCTGAATAGTTTGCTTTACATAACATTTCTCTGCACAGAGTTTATAATGCTAATTCATTTTGCCTTCAGCTTAACTAACTTATTGCTATTAAAAAACAGCAACTATCTGAGTTTTTCTCTAAATGCCATGCCCTCTTGTAATCAGAATGTCAGGCATTGCTTTCAAGTGATTAAAAATTTGATCATCGACATCTTTAGCATAACATAAAAGAAATAAGTGATTTCAAATTATACTAATGGCTAAGAGTTGTGACCACAAGATTGCCAGTTAATTATAAAAGTCCAGTTAGATTTCAATTTCAAATTTCAAATTCCAAATTTGAGACATACTTAAAATTATTTATTATCTGAAATTCAAATTTAACTGGGCATTCTTTTTATTTGCATATCTGACAATTCAATGTGGACTACCTAGTATGAGATAAATGTCAATCTTGTATTTTTTCCCTAATCAAAACATGTTTTGATTTTTCTTTTTTCCTCCAGGGTCGAGAAGTTCTACCTACTACAGAAAAGAATATTTGAGTAATTTTCAAGCCATATTTATTCTTATTAATATCTCTTTGCTTTTAACAAAATTAGGCCACACCATTAAAATTGTAGTCTACAGAACATATAATCTGAAGAGACCAACATTTTACATACCTGTGGATAATATATGAGAAGGCCACATAATAAAATATTTCTTTTTTTCACTTCCTTTGCAAATTCCCTAATCTGCATTAGGTTTTCCATTTCCTGACCAATAGGTACTGATTTATGATCAAGAAAATGCACCTGAAAAATAATGTAATAGGTAACAATTAGAATACCATTCCCTTCACTTTCCTTTGAAAAAAATATAACATTAAAGAAGCTCAAAACACGTAGAATTATAATACTGTAATTATTTTTATCAATTTGTGTTAATTTCTAGTTAAGCATGCTAAGCCATAAATATTTAATAAGATCAATGAACCATCCCTTATAAATAGAGGCAGTAAACATTCACTGAGAATACATACTGAAAAACATAAAGTTCTATTTGAACTTATGTCAGAGTCAAATATAGAAAGAATATATGATTTCATCAATTTGTCCAACTTAATTCATAATTTACAATTTGAAACTAGGCTACAAATATATATATATATGTTAAGAAATTAATTATATCAATAAAATTCAAGAGTGTTTATCTAATTATGAACATAAAATTTTTTAGAATTCCTTTCAAAGTAATTAATAATTGTAATTCTAACAAATAATAATTTATTTCTTAAAGTAAGTCTGGAATAATTTTACATAGAATTATTTTTTAGCAGTGTTACATAGTGTTCCTGGAATTATTCAAACGATAATCTTTTAACCATTATTTTTCATTTTAAGGAGCACAGGAGGATCTTCTCTCATTTCTCAAAAGTTATTTAGGCTTTACAGTACTGTTTGTCTTCTATAGAATATAAAAGACATATAGTGTCAAAATAAACAATTTAAAATGTAAATGTAAACACAAAATGAACACTCAGAAATCTGTGTATTCTTTCATTATACCAAATTTTTAAAACTTTCAAGATTTATAATTTGTTCAATTATGCATATTTATTAACTAGAAGCATTTTAAAATATACTCCAACCCGATATTTTTATAATACTCCCTTCCCATCCTCTCTGCCCATTTATATGGAAATATTTTATTGTGTTCTTTCTATAACACAGGGAAATGAGATTCTTTTTACACCCATCACATTGCATTTTTCTTTCTCAGGGAAAAGTACTTACTAGCATCTATTTTTAAAGAGAATTTTGTGATGACATGTACACACACACACACACACACACACACACATACACATATGTTTTATATATATAAATTAATAGATACTCAATAATTATTTCTTGGAACTTTTCATTAAATATAGTTAACTGAAAACATACACATATAATTGCTTCTTCCTAAAACCTAAAGTGGCAAATTAAGACTTTTTTCCTTAAAAATGCTCAATCCATAAAGAAACTGAAAGAAGAGACAAAGAAAAGCAAAAGAAAAAAATAGGAGGTGGGGTAATAAACAGCAGAATGAAAAGTTTTCAGGTTTTTCTATCTGCTGAACACCTGATGAAAAGACGATTAGACCCTATGACTCACCTTTCCTTAGCTCTTTT
Organism: Pteropus vampyrus; assembly: GCF_000151845.1. Classification (NCBI taxonomy): domain Eukaryota; kingdom Metazoa; phylum Chordata; class Mammalia; order Chiroptera; family Pteropodidae; genus Pteropus; species Pteropus vampyrus. Next base: position 4,314,606 of record NW_011888785.1, on the reverse strand, counting down.
TCCCTGAAATTTCAGTTTTATCAGGCAGCACTGCTTATGGTAAAAGTAACTCCGGACTGCTACTCCACAGCCAGGCTGAAAGAATTGTGAATGAACTATAAATACTAGACCTTACTTCTATGTAATTTAACTTGGAACGAATGAGGTGTTTCCCTAGCTGGGACCTGGAAGCTAATGCCTATCAGTTGTTGCAAAAGATGTTCATTCCTATGTATAGTTTGAGCCTTCAGAAAGGATGGCTCATACACCATCTTTCCCTTGCCCTTGAGAAGCAAAGGTGCAGGGAGGAAAGGGGGAGAAAAAAGTCCGGATACTAATATGAACTGATGAACTGAAGAGCTAAGGCCGAAGAAGCATGTTCATCTTTGCCGGGACCTTTTTTCCTGTCCTGTAGTCTTTTACAAAGTTGAACAAAGTAGTGCCATAAAGTTTTCTAGTTTTATGAACTTGAAATATCAAGCTAAACCTAAAATTTCTGGTAACGGGTTTGCCATCAAAAACTGAGCTACTTCTCCAAACTCAAGGCAATTCTGGAAACTGCCGTCACTGTATAGATCTGAAACCAGGGGACTGTCTGAGGGTAAGATTCTCTCCTGAGCCCATATTGACAGATCACTATGAGGCCCCATACCAGCTGGACTGGGGAACAACACTGCTGTTTGGTGACTATTTAACTATTTTAACTGTGTGATTACTTGTATTAGATGCCATGAAATCCCAAGGGACACCATGCCCAACGTACTTTATATGGATGGAATGTCCTGGAGTTATGCATTGTACAAACTGGGTGACCTTATTGCTAGCCAAGATAGATAACTAGATAGACATTTCTTGTTTAATACAACATAAGTTTTCCTGTCAATGTTTGAGTTCTGAAAAATCTCATCCTAAAATAAAGGTGGGAAGAGGGTTGGTGGAAAAAAATAGCACAGGGAGCAGAAAACACAAGACTAATTTATAATTACAGCCTTTGTAATCACAGAAATTTAAAATGTACAAAAATGAAAGAGTGAAAATACTGGTAACGTGTTAAATGGAGAAGGAATGATGGATATAATAAAACTGGGAATGGAGTTTTGCCAGCGAGGCTGGCCCAGAAGGAAATTCAATCTGCCAAGAGCTAGGGAACCTCTATAGGAAGTCGGAGCTGGGAGCAGGTGCTCACTCCTAAGAGTATCCTAAAAGAGAGCCTGAAACAATATTTTTTTTTTATGTAACTTAATTACATTAAATGTTAATTACAGAAGTTAATAATAACTTTGGGAGCCTAAAATAGTGGAACTAAAACTCTAGACAAGAATAAATTACATTGAAATAAGAATGCTCAATGGATAATTAAAGTGGCTGAATCCGGTTTTGTTTTGGAGGACAGAAATTAGATTCTTTACACTTGGGTAACTTGTAGCTAATTAAGCATATTTTAAAAGTAATGGTCTTTAATTAAAGCTACATATGACGATACTTTATAGTTTCTGAACTTGCAGAGGGAGAAAGAATTATGCATATCAATGCAGCAAAGCATAAGAGGAAAGTAGCAAACAAAACAACTGGCCAACAGCAACAACAAAATAAGCTTGTAGAAAGAAACCCAAGTATAAAACTAATAAAAATAAATGTAATACATTTAAATTCATAACTCATAGATTTATCAAATTGGGTTTTTAAGAAAAATCTCACAATATGCTAGTTATAAAGTTCAAAATAAAAGGATGAAAAAGACATTCTATGCAAATACTTCCAAAAATAAAGTTTGTAGCAATATAATATGACACAGTAGGGTTTAAGACAAAAACCATTAACACAAATAAAAGAGGAATAGTACATAGTAAAAAACAAAAATTACAATAATCATAACCTTATTACTAAGAACATAGATTTGAATCTATGTTCAAGCAAAAAAAAAAAAAATTAAGTTGTAAGAACACAATTTCCTAATCCAGAAACATAAAGAGATGTCTTGCTGCACTTCTCTTAGAAATTAACATATCAATCAAAGATTAAAAATTTTAAAAAAGAAGAATGTCATAAAGGTTTCCACTTCTAGTGCACAGCTGAGTTCAGGGTTTCTTCCTTTGCTTCCAACATTCTAATTCTATTCCTGTTTTCCGAGCTGTTCTTGTCTAAGCAAAGTTGCATGACACGGCATATGAGCTGATGCCACTTCCACATTACATGGACTTAACTCCCTTATTTACCAATCACATGGAAGCTAATTTTTCTTACAAAGACATGTGCTTTGGCAAAAACATTTAAGTTAAAGTGAAGACATGATACAATAAGTTTTATAAGTTCTCACCAAGTCATGAGTGGAAGGAAGACTTTCACTCCAGCTATACAGATCAATAAGCTACAACATACTAGCTCCTTAGAAAGGAAAAAACGGCACTTAAGAAAAACGGCGCTTAAAAAAATCAGTAGGCCAATGCTGTTCACCACGGACTCCAGGAACTGTCGCATAAAAGTGAGTTCTAGGCAAGCTATTTATAGATCTACTAACTACCTATGTTAACAAACCAAGTACTTAAATTATAGGGAAACTTTAAGATACACAGTAGTAAAACACAGGAGGTTCATACAGGTCCTTTTCTTGAATGCTTAGGAGATGCTGAACATTGTGCTAGTTGAGATAATTAAATTTTAAAGAAACATATGGATATTGACCTAAAGAAATGTATAACCAGGTTGACAAAATTCAAGCATGAAGAGGTAGGATGCATCTCAAAGTTCTTTCACCAGATTTGGGGGGGTGGGGATGGCTCATGATATATGTAAAACAGAAGATAATCTCCAGCAGACGTACTTCCCAACACCAAAACCATGAAACTGAAGCATATGCTTTACTTGTGCTACTAATTTTGAACCTCTAAAATACACCAACTACTTATGAGTTCCAGAAAAATTTTCAGTTAATACGATAACACAATTAATTTTAATTTTAAAAACAAGGCAGGTTTATACAACCACAGCAGAGGGTCATGTTAACTCAAGAGAAATGTAAATGTTTTTGCCTTAAGAAAACAAACTTAAATCCTGGACAGGCTTGCACCCATTGAAAGGTAGCAAAACATTTCATCTATGTTGCGTTCTGCAGATTTGCTTATAGCTAACAAGTAGATATTCTTTGATCTCTTTTTTGTACTGTTCACTAATTTGCTATATGTAAACTACAGTAAAAACAATATTTCCCATTTAGGATGCCATTTCTACAGTCCTTTTTCATTTATACATAAACAAGATAAGGCTTTTACCTACCCGCCCCCCCCCAAAAAAAATGTCTATTTTTTTAAAGGTAGAAAATTCACTCCTATAAACTGGTAAACTGCCTAAACATTTAACATGTGGGGAGTTTCATGGCTCTGTGGGTGGGCCAGGTTTCTGGCACTTGAAGTTTGGAAAAAGCTTCTCTGTGTCTCATGTCTTCTATGTTCAGTTGTACACATGCTTTGTATTTGCCTAGTAACCATTTAATATATTCCTGGTCCCAGATGAATTCCAATTGATTTTTTAATATTTTAAAATGTGATTTTTTTTCACTTGTCTCTGAGGACAGGTACATTAAATAAAGGGCAATAATTAATATCATATACAATATTCTTTAAAATATAAGGAATGATCCCTAACCCCACATTTAACACTTGTTTCATTTCAGAGTTCATGTCCACAGGAAGGCCTGAGATTCAGGATCATGACTGGAGAAGAAATAGACTCTTTGGTTTGAATAAGAAGAGAGTCAATTTGTGAAGCATAAGTATATATCCAAATAATGCATTACTTAATGCCCACCAACGTGGAAGGAAGGGCAGTCGAAATGAAAGTTATGGTAATCATCAAATAATTGCATTAGAAAGACTTATTAGATGGAACAGAGGTTCTCTGAATCCACACAATAGATACTGCAAAATTATCTACATTTGTATACAGAAAAGTAAATTGTGTGAATTAGGCCCAGCATCTTCAAAACAGCGCTATTTAAAAGAAATATGAGGGAAATCTAATAACTGAAGAAACGGGCCACTACTAAGCAGATCAAAGTAAGAGTTCATCTTAAAGATTAAAAAAAATTAGAAAAACTTTCATCTCACTTCAACTATTTATGACTACATAGATTTTATTAATGAAAATTGCTTTAATTTAATAAATTGTACTTTAATAAGAAAAAAGAACTACTTTTTAATTTTGAATCACTTCATTTTAGAATTTAAATCAATGCCATGATGAAATTCAACTCACATTTCTGATGAATAGAAACTAATTATTATAAGCTATCATGGAAACTCAGAGCAAATACTTAACAATTCATTTGTAAATCTTAACAAAATAAAATAACAAAATAAAAACTAGTAGGTTGTGAAATAATAGAATGTAACAAAAGATAGTAAATAAAATAAATGTACTTTCCATTAAAATATTAACCATACAAAAGATTTTAATGTTTCTATTGCTTTAAAGAATTAAAAAATAAATGAGCTTTATAATATCAGTAAAATTTTAGATTCATGTACATTTTTTTCAGATCCTTATTTAAAAGATCAAAGACGTAATAAAACCAGAACTTCACATTTTAACCAGTAACACAAAAACCTAATATTTTAAAACATGTAAAAAAATCAAAGTGAACATTTTTTTTTGGATTACTTCACAAAGTGATTTCTCCTATAAAAACATAACTTTGCCACTGTTGCATTATAGCACAATTATCCGAAGCATTACACACATCTATAAATAATTAACGTCTGTACCCTCTGTAACAAATTTTAGAATCAAAAGTTAAAAGCAATCCAGTGATTAATGTGAAGCATTGATTTGTTTAGCTAACATTATTTAAAACATATAACTTTATATTTATTTACGTTTCCCTGAGAAAAGCCATCAGAGAATATAAATTATGGAAGTAAGAAGTTATAAAAAGCAGGTATGTGATCCTTTACTGAGTTTAGTACATAATCTTCGCATATTTTAGTAACTTGTCAAAATTTAATTTTACATGATACAATTTATTACTTACTGCTCAAGAAACAATCTATAATTATTATTGTGGTTGTCCACAGGCCATTTAGCTAAGCATTACATGTTATTTTTAAAAAATAAATAATGAATATTTTTGGAATTCACAACTAGACACCTTACATATTTAGGGCAACCACTAAACATTAGTCTTAGAAAAAATACAATACAAAAAAGTTCCAATTACAGGGCTTCAATGATAAATTGGAAGGTCATTGGTATTTGCTTTGTTGGGATATTTTTGATTAAAATAAAGTCCTAGCTTATCTTTTTATCTGTAAGAGAATTTGTTTTTCCATAAAGCTACATCATGTAATAGAACTAACCTGATATAAAGGGTGACCAAATAAAACATGGCCGAGATATGTACTGTCCCTACTAGATAGCCACTAGCTATCTATGGCTATTTACATTTAAATTCAAATTTATTAAAATAAAATATAAATACAGTAGGTACACCTCATGTGCTCATAGCCATAGGTAGCTAGTAGATGTAATGTGCAAGAGTACAGAAATCAAACAATTCATTATTGCAGAAAGTGCTAATGGGCACACTTGTCTATCTCAAAAGAAGCATATGTAATATCATTTCTGGTCATGCATGTCATTATGTGTTTTTTTGGTCATTAATTTATGTGTCTGTATTACAAAAAGAATTTTTGTTCCTGACTAAATGTTCTGTTACTACTTAAAATCCCACTATGAAAAATTAGATATGAATGGGCAAAATTACATAGAGCCTGAGCTAAAATAGACTGAGCTTTTTCTTATTTACATATAAACATATTCCTGAAAAAGTGGATGAATGTGAATGTGTGAAAATAAAACTCTCAAATTGAGATGAGCCCAGCTTCTTTTTCTGCCCAAATGGGAGTAACAGGGACTAAATTTATTTTCCTACCTGAAACAGTAAAAAAGTGTGCAAACCATATGAAACAAGGATTCTTAAGACATGATACACTAAGCAACAAAGGACATCTCTGAGAGATGAGAAATAAAGAAGTTAAGCCCTACATCTGCCCAAACTTACTGCCTTGAAACAGTTTCTGGGCCATGGTACATGAGGGAAGGGCTGTGGACATCTAGGTGTAACAACCTAGGTAGACAAAGGTGACAGAGTACCTGAGACGAGAGAGGTGCACAGAGCAAGATCTCTGGACATTATCAGAGTAATTCTCTTACATATTCAGCAGAGTGCTGATGAGTGCATTCATTTGAGAAAACTATCTTAGAAGATGCTGGGGAAAACACCACCTGAAAAGATTAGAGGGGACAGAGCTTGATGCACCCCCAGGGTCAGGAACAGTGATGGCAGCCATCAGTCAGAGTAAAAATCTTGATATTTTACAGGGCATTAAGTAGAAGACCAAGAAGTTTCTTACTTAAGTTGTGGAGAATGATTAGCACTATACTAAATATACTAACTAGTCCCACCTAAAAATTATAAAAACAACAGTTAAAAGATCAAACTTTCTCCAATTAACCGCATCCTGAAACAAAACTCAAAAATATTGATAGTATTTGGTCACACGCACACACACTTACACACACAGAGTGAGAGAAAAAACAGTACTTGACAAAGTAAAACTCACAATATCTAGCAGTTAATCCAAAAATATCAAATGCGCAAAAGAATTCAGAAAAATATGACCCATAATGAAGGCAAAATCAATCAATAAAAACTTAGAAGTGACACATATTAGAATTAATGAAAACAGGACATTAAAATAATTTTACGGCTGTGTTCCATGTGTTCAAAAAGCTACAAGAAAGAATAAGCCTATTAAGTAGAGAAAAGGAAAATATAAAATAGATCTAACTTCTAAAGAGAAAATCAACAACTAAGATTTAAAAACAAATAAACAAACAAAAAACAAATATAACACCGGAGGGGATTAACAGCGGATTAGACATTGCGGAAGATTAGTGAATTTGAAAATATAGCAATGAAATGAAATGAAACTGAGAAAAAGGAAAAAAAGACTAAGACTCAAAGAAAAACAGGAAAAATAAACAGAACATCAGTGAGATATGGATCAACTTCAAAGAGCTTAACATACAGGTAACTGAAGTCTCCAGTGAAGTAAGAAGGGCAGAAAAAATGATGAAAAAATAATGGCTGAAAAATTTCCACGTTCAAAGAAAATTAAAAACCCACATACTTTACCTAAACACACACACACACACACACACACACACACACACACACACACAAAATCCCAAGCATATAAAGAAGCACAAAAATAGGATGCATAATGAGACAAATATATCATTTAAAACCAACACAAAATTGATAAAGATGTTTGCATTAGCAAAGATTAACATGGGTGTTATAACTGTATTCCAAAGTTAAGTAGAGAAATAGAAGATATAAAAAGGACCCGAATTAAACTTGTAGAGATGAAAACTACAATGCCTAAGATGAAAAATGCACTGTATTTTTTGTTTTTAATTCAGGTCTGGGCGCATCTGCACACAGTGAACGTACAATGAGGTACTTTTGTGGTCTATGTGCGCTGAACTCAACTCAATAACAAACGTCACCATGGCACATGCTTTCACCATGGTGCATGGATAAACTGAGTAATACAGACAAGTGACTAAAATATTACACCCTTGATATATTATAATCTCAGCATATAAATTTGAAGATAATTTCATTTAACATTATATTTATGACAAGACCACAGGCTACTTACTTTCAGGCTTCTTGATTCATTTAATTGAAGAGGATAGATTGAAAGACAAAAACCTTCTTTCAATTGTTATTATTATAAATGTTTAACAGGTCAGTTTATTGCACAATCCAAATAAAATGCAGAAATAGCTTAGAAAAATAAATCTTCAAAACTATTTTCCATAAACTTTGATATCAAACTTGTGTCTTCATCAAAATAACATAATATTTATATTAATTAAATATACAAGTTAATGATACACATGTGAACTAAAAGATAAAATTAACACTCATAAATGTAAATTTTTACTTGCTTTATGTAGAAGTGATCCATTTAGAATTTTGAAATAAAAAAGAATGCTTCTCCCAAAAACGTTTGAAAATCACCCCCTAAATTTAATTTATAAGAGAAAAATAAAGGCTCACTTAGGAATGAGAAACACTTCAAAGTTTAACGTTATCTTTTATAGTAAGTATAGAAAATAATTTAAAAGTAGATATAACTAGCCATTTATTGAAGCATGAAAATATGATTCACAAAAACTGATAAGACACCTATAGACAATTATAGTTGAATGAAACAAGATTTCTTTTTCTAAAAGACAAAACAAAAAACAAAAAAAAAGAAAAACAAAAAAAAACCCAGAACTATACCAAAAAAGTAAGGAGGATAGAATAAATCAAGATAGTAAAATTCATAAAGTTTAAATTTATACATAGTACAAAATGGCCTAAAACTTCAGGTAGAACTAGCAGTATTATTCTCCTTAATAGAATGTAGCTATTGCTTGTGATGCAATTTCTATTTATTCCCTCATACTCAATCTCCTTTATTTCTGCAAGTCACCACAAAGTATCTCTTTGTGGTGGGCAGCACTGAAACAGGATGGGATAGGAGACATCATGACTCAGAATGTCAAGGCAAGTTTAAGTCAATTAAACATTTCTGAATGCCCATTGATGCGGTGTTGAGAAAGAGAAAAAGACTCTGAGCACAGAGGTATTAAGGAATAATTCCAATTTCATCATTTGTATTTTAAGGATAATAAGAGTCAGGGAAGCAAATACTAGAAAAATGGTGTTTCAGGTAGAAAAACTCACCAGGAAACACATTAGGTAACATGGTGTATGTGTAGAACTACAGTAGTTTGGTATTACCAGAGGGCAAACTGCTCAGTGAGAATATGAGAATAAGGACGATAAAATTAGCAAGACCCAGCCCAGGCCAAGGCTTCATGATCTAATAAGCTTTGTCCTGTAGGGGATAAGGAGCCTGTGGAAGGTTTTAAGGGGAGAAGCTTGGTATATTTGTAATTAGCAAAGCCTGTCATGGTGACTATGATGAGGTCAAAACTGAAACAAAACAACAACAAAAAAAAACTGTTGGGAGGGATGGTTCCTGGAGGGATGGTTCCTGGAGGGAAGAAGATGAATTCAATTTTTTAAAACTTCACGGCCTTGATATTCTTGTCAAAGCTCAGAGGAATGATGAAGACTAGAGATAAAAACATAGGAATTGGTACATGAGGAATACTTTCAATCATGGGACTTGATGACCCAGAGAGTTGATGTCTATTAAAGAAATGTCTAACAGGTATTTTAGTCAAAGGTACAAATAACTGTGGCAAATAGGTCAGTTAGGAATGAAAATTAAACCAAAGATCAGGAAACAAGGGTCCATGGGTAAAATCCAGCCTCCTGTTTTTCTGTAAATAAAGTTTCATTGGCAGACAGCCACAATCATTTTTTTAAAATCTTGCCTATAACTGCTTTTGCACTGTAACGGCAAACCGAGTATTTGTAACAACGGCCCCAAAAGCGTAAAATATTTCCTATCTGGCCCTTCACACGAAAACTTTGCCAATCCCTAACTAAAACAGTCATCTCAGATCCAGGCAAAGAAAATGGCCTGAGTTATCTCCTGCAAAATGAGAGCATTCTACTAAATGGTTTTTAAGATCCTTTCTCCTCTAGAGATTTGGTTTCTCTTACTTGAAAAGGGCAAGTACTAACATCCCTAATGAACATCATGTGGTAAAGTGAAATGAGCACGATGCATATTCTTAAACTGAGGATAATGACATCAATAATAATCAACTCTCCAAATTGTTCTGAGGATTAAATGGAATCACGTATTTTGAAGAAAAGAATGTTGACTTATCGAATATTAAACATTCAATAAGTGTCTGTTATTACTAACATTAACATAATTATATTGATAGAGATGCATTAGCAGGCCACATTTGTGAGGAGAGGTGTCAGAATTATAAATGTAGCAGGAGTTCCATCTCCTATAAACAAGAAGAGCAAGAAACACAAGATTACAGTTGGATTCTTTCTGGTTAAGCGAAAAAAACTCCGAACTTTTGTCATGTCCATAAACACGTTAAATTAAAAAAAAAAAAAGAAAAGAAAAGAAATGAAATGCATAGTTCTCTCTGAACAGATCTAGAAATGAGTATAACACTCAGAGTACTAAAAAGAGACATGCAGGTAATTTTAACCAGTCCTGTCATTCCCAAATAAGAATTTTCCAATACTGACACTAGCTTTATCTTGGCAACACTTGCAGCTTCTACCTTAGCAGGTACCAGTGAAGCACCCCGGAATTTAAGTAGAAAAATTATAAGCTTCAAAAGCCCATAAAATAAAACCTCTGATGCCTGAAAAATTAAATCACACTATACTTTTCCAAAGTACCACACACAAATTTATTACAGAACAGGGTTCAAGCCAAAGCATGTTTGGATCAAGAAGCTTTCTGCACTGATTTTATCACTTTTCTATACTGTGAATAAAAGAACAGTTCAAGCTTTCCGGAAAACTGCAAAAGTAATCTATTTTTAGGTAACTATAGATTTTTAGCCACAGGAATAGCACTTAGGCCTGGTAATATCTATATTAACCACCTTCCTATCTATTAATGTTTGACTCATAAATAAGATTTGTTTCTGTTTTTTATTTTAGTTTTTTTTTCAGAATATGAAGCATTAATAAAGGAAAAATTCATTAAAAAATGATCATACAAACACTAAATAAGAATTTGGCAAAGGCAGCGTAAAATAAAAGATATTTTCAAATTGTGCCTATATCCGGATTTTATTAAAATTCTAACATTAAGAACATTATGGAGGCCTTGGAAAAACGTTACTTGCCTTTCCAAGGCTTTAGGATAGAGCTTCTGTACATACAAGCACACACACACATAACACACACATACCAATGAATAGAAAGCTTTTGAATATACATGAAATCATTCCAATTACCTCCGCCAACAAATTTAGAATAGTCATCTGCCTACTCGATCTCCAGGAACAAATGAAAAAGAAATGTCCCCATCTCACTATCATTCATCTACTTGCATAATATATCTAATTGGAGGTTTTATTTCCTCTCATTAAGTCAAGTGCCAATTCTTAGTATTCTATCTCTCGACTACATCTTGATTTCGGCCATTTCTGCCCATTTACTCTAAAACTACTGTAGTCCTAGCTACCACCATTATTTCTTAGACTACTGCAACAGCCTCCTAACTAAACCAAATGCATCAAGGAATCTCTCTGATCTCTTTAATCTTTTCTCTGTTGTATCCAGAATGATGTGTCAAATGCAATTCTGATCATATCAATTTCTACTATGCAGTGCTGCTTTATAAAGTTCAAACCTCAAAGGCCCACTTTGACCTAGACCTGCCTAGTCCTTGCCTCAGCTCTCCCCAGTGTGTAGTTCATTTTCTCTGTTTCAAATCCACTGGCTCCTTCTCATTTTGACCATTCCAATGTGCTACTCTTTCCAAATCGAAATGCTGTTCCTCCTACTACAACTCTTTATTCCCCCTTGGGAAGCAGCTTTATTTACAAAACAGATTTAAAATAAGAACGTGAAATGACAAGCTCTTGGGAATGTGAGAGAGCTGGCTCTTGGGGGTCCATGTATAAAGCCCAGGTGCCCAGGTAGAAGGCCTACAGGAGGGCTGAGTGTGTGAGGGGGACCTGAAAGTTGAACTCCTTATATTTCTTGCTGCCCCCACGGCTGTCCTGCGGCTGAGCTTTCCATTTCTTTTGTTTATGTTTGTCACCATGCTCAGCCACCATGGACTGGACCCTGCTCAGTCTCCAAATTCCAGCCTTCTCTCCCGTCCTTAAGGAAGATCTCTCCTGATCTAGTCCAAGCAGACCTAGTTCCAATTATTGCCTCAGGGTGGTGGATGGAAGGGACAGTGATCAGGATCCTGTGACCTCCCAGCCAATGATTCACTTGCCAGGCTAACTCTGGTCATTTAATTAAGCTCATATTATTGAGAATTGTCATTTTAGAAAAAAATAAATGAATAAAATTATTTCCTTACTTAACTGAAAAAGATGAAATCATCTGGAAAATAAGCTTATATAAAATGCCCCATTCTTCTAAAGTAAGATGTAGTTCTTTAAAAAGGATTAATTATTAAGTAAGCTACATTTATGTCAAAATACCTGTCATATAGAATTCAAAAAATGTTATACAAATCTATATTAAGCAATCAATTAGGTAATAAAGAGAACAGGATAGTTCCCTATAAAGTGCTAACTAGATAGCACCTAAAGTGAGTTTAAAATGAATTGGTAAGAAGAAGCTTTAGTGCGAGTTTTAATGATTAAGGAATCGTTTTCAGAAGATAGGGCCTGAGCTAGATATGGAAGGATAGATTCCTTGAGAGAGCAGTGGGGGTGGGGTGGGTGAGATTAATCTTGCAATTGTTGTTAAAAAAAGAGAAAAAAGGAATGAATGCAAAAGGGAAGTGAAAAACAATCTAATAAAAACCAGACTATAAAACGAGGAAGATAAATAAGGGTAAAAATGCAAATGAAACCATAATAATAATTTAAAAAATCTCATGAATCTTGTTGTAAGGATTAAAGTACAGAAAGTTCTCAAAAATGGCTCAAGAAAAAAAAATACCATACCATTAGACTCCTACTTAACATGACTATAATAATCTGAATTGCTCAACTATATCTACACATAAAGACATGCATAGTAGATCATACAAAAGTAAAAAGTCTCCACAATGTACTGTAGTATAAAAAATATTTTTAAAAAGAGAAGCTCCTTAGACGTCATCAAGAGCATCCTACTCTGTTCTGAGATAAAGATTCTGAGATATAAAGTAATTTGTCCAGGTTATTAGACATTTGTTATTTGCAGACCTAGTACTTGTACCTTGAACCCCACTCTAGGTTCAGCATCGTTACCATGAAAATGATCTTCTAAAACTTAAATAATAGTCGATTATTTCTGTTCAACACTACCTTTACACAATATAATTTATTTTTCTCTGTGAAGCAAAACCCTTTTAAATATTATAAGCAAAGTCGGGCTTGGCCTATTTATAGTAACAAATGTATTATGTTAATGTATTGCTGATTATAGAAATATAACATTACTTTTAAAATAATAAATGATATTAAAAATATATTTGGTTTCATCTTTGTAAAGAAACAGCAGAACATAATTAAGCTAAAGGCTATTTCCATTACTTAAAATAGAATCCAGTGCACAAAAAAATGAGAAAAATGCCCAGGACTATATTTTTAAAAACTGAATGACAAAACCAATTTTTCAACTTCTTTTCTAGGGCTAAAATTAATGTAAGCTGCCTAACAAAGAAGGTTAGTTTCATTTATTTTGCCTCCTGTGCATTCCATGTTAAGTTTTATACACTGATTAACTAGGATAGCACTGGCAAATCAATTCACAAATAATTTTGCTCATCAGACCAGGCTCAGTAAATTATTTAAAGTAGAAAAATAGTGAGTCCAAACCCAGCGCTTAATCAAGAAAAATATATTCATAAAACCTAGAAAAAGTCTTCTGGAATTCATTCTATTTGCATATTCCATTAGAACGACATTCTATCTGAAAATAAATAACCTATATTCATTGAAAGAGAGAATATGAGGAAGATGTGTCCTGTGAGAATGTCTTCATACACCTTCTGTTACATGTCCATCACAATTAATCTTGGGTAATTTCTATATCCCGCAATACAAACTTTCCAGTAATCATTCAGCCATAAGCAAAGGTCTCCTAAAACTTAAAAGTTAATTCTTTCTATTCAACAATTTCTACAAGAATGACTTCATCATTCTCATCTTTGTGTTAAATACAAATCCCTTCATGACTGAAATTGTTAAAAGGTCCTAAAGGTATTGTAAACAAGGATTTATTTAGATATTATTATTGATTTAAGCAGAAAATACCTGAGACTGATTATATTAGCAGAAAACAAATGAAAACATTTGTAGAATTTGTGGAAATGACTGCATCTTTGCCACTGAAGCTGCGTACAACCACAGAAGAGAAAATTTTAATGTATCAAGTAAAAATATCATAAAAATTCAATATATAATAAAGTTTTAACTTTCTGAAGGAAAAATCAAGAAGGTATCCATAAAGCTACAGTTACCAACATGGGTAAGACAGGAGCAGAAGAGGGATTTGTCTCTCTTCTCCCTAAGCCATTCATTGCCTATGTAATACACACAAAAAATATCCATTTGAAAATATGTACAAATAAAATAGAGACCTGAAATATATATGTTGTTAAAAGTAAACTAATATGGAAACGGCGAGAATTACAATAGCCTGTTCTCTTTTGTTTGTCTTATAAGATCATGTGCCTTGAAAACACATTTTCTTAGCCTGGTGGTAGAGGGTTAACAGGAGGAAGCACACAGAACAAGTAGTTAGATAAAAGGTGACAAAGATACCTGTTTGAGATCTGGCATGAAATTTAACAGGATCACAGATTTTTATAACTTAAATTCAATAAAGGCTCGATACCCTTTGAAGCTAAAGTAAGAAGTCATTAGCACTTAAAAGAAGGAATCTAATGTTTTTCCAATTGTCATTTGTTCTTTATTAGGAAGAAATATTAAATACATATATGTGTGTGTATATGCAGATTTTTAATTTTTCCAGCTTATTTAACACATTCATGAGAGCATAAAAGTAACAAGTGTATCTGATACATCGCATACTGGATTGATTCTGTTCCTGGCTCTGCCATTGGTGAGCTGTGGAACCTTCTGGAAACAATTTACATCTGTGACAGTTTCTCCAGATGTAAAACTATCAAGTGTCAATGGACGGTGGTTTTCTATGTTTTTATTTGCTGACATGTTCAAATATTAAACAGTCTGAAATATTTTAAAGATCATATTGTCTGATCTGCGGTGTCAATAAACCACTTCCCAGTAACTAGAACTAAATTAGGCACTTTTGAAGGTTTATTTATGGTTTTCAAAGCACTAAAATTCTATATGATAATTTGTTTTGCCAAAGTGAATTCATGAAGAGATTCCTATCTCTCATAGAGCACCAATAAAACTGTCTACATTGTCAGGCAAAAGTAGAGCTCTTGTGTAATTATCCAGGTAATTACCATAAAATTATTTTGCTGTGGAAAACTGATAAACTACTCTATCAAGTAAAATTAAAGAACTTGTTTCATTTGTCAATTTTTAATTTCTATTTAGATTTATTGCCAATTACTTTCTGTTTATAAAAATTTAACATTTCTTTGGTGCCTCTTTTATGAATCAGCTATGCTCATCAAAAGAAAAACAGCTTTAAATAAGAATATACTGTCCATTATCCCATCTGATACTAGTACCAAAGGATATTTTGTGGAAATCTTGCAAAATCCAAAATCCGGAAGACTTTTTTTAGGTTTTACTTTCTGGATCTGTGAGGGTATTTTTTGAGAATTTGACAATTGGTTATACATAATCTTGACTGGACAACAGTTACAGTTAGTTTTGTCTCCTAAAACTCTCTTCTTCATTGATTGGCCAGCGGGGGAGATGGAATACAAAGAAAAAGAAAAACAGCTCTCTCGTCATTAATTCATTAATTTCTAAGCCACGAACTCAGCCTACAATTCAGACTCTGAGCGCTTTTGAGTCTTATTTCATTTAGGAAAAAGCCTATGCTCTTTTGGAGTGATTTTTAAATCAGAAATTTTATGAAACTACCTTTTACTATTTTACTATTTTCGTACATTTAATATATTACTTTAGTTTTCTAAATACTTGTTCATCATTATTTAAGTAGTGAACAAAAACACATGATAGGAGTAGAAAACAGAGAACTGAACATGAACATGTCCCATGTTAATAGTTGTTGTTTTAAGTGATTCCAAAAAGGGCATCCAGACAATCCTCTTGAGAGTTGCAATATGAAAAAGGTTCTAGTAATAAGTACTCCATACCCACTGGTAACCTCAAAGAAGAGAAAGCTAACAGTAACTTCAGTTAACTCACGATGAAAAATTTGGCTCCATGATAACTTACATAATAGACTAAAAGGACTCTCAAGCATAATTCCTACATAATTTAACTTTACAAAAGAAAGTACTGGTTTTTAATGTTTATAAAGCTTTCTTGTTAAAAGACATAAGAAGGAATCTAAATTTTTTAAATTCCTTTATGCCAACCAGTCAGGTTGTGCTTGTCATCTGAGTATATATTTCCAGAGGCTCACAGTTAAAAGACTGTATATATAACAAATCTCGTCCTTACACATATACAGATTCATTGGGAAACGAAACACTTGTAAAGTGACTCCACCCAGCTATTTCTACCCATTTTAATGCTGATATCGAGTTTAGCCTAAGTAGTCAACATTACCGTCAGTCAGTTTCTAGCTGATTATAGAAAGCTGGAAATTTCTGATAATTCAATATAATTACAATGAAATTAAGTTACATCTACCAAAACACAGGTTATCATTAATTAAATCAACATTGGTAAACTCCTTAAATCATACTCAATGCTATCAACAAATGAGAACTCGGCAAAATTACACTACTTGATTATATATATATATAAAAGATGGCAAAATAGAGGTCCAAAAGAATATTTTGAACATCAAAGTATTAAGGATATTTTTACAAAACTAAAAATGTCTAAAACTATTTTGCAAAAGTGACCACTTGAAATGAAGCATGTCACAACATATTATCATATACTGTCCACAAGATTATATGAAAAAGTTCATTTTTACAAATGTAACCTGATTTTTTCTTAAATAGAAAATAAAATTGTTTTAGTTCTTTTAAGATAAGATTTTTTTTCTACTCTTTATGGTGTAATTTTGATCCTTTCTTTAAGGGGATCTTAAAGCAGCAGCCTCCTACCTATGTCAGTTTACCTTAGACAATGAAACCTCCTACATTAAATATATCCTAACCCATTTTACTTTCATAAAAGACTGGAAGAAGTTGGTGTTTGGACATTCATGGACCCCCAAAGAACCTGAAATAAATCAAAATATGGTTAAGTATCCATGTACCAAGAACCCAGCAACATAAACTGTTGACTCCTTTAGTGCTTAGCTCCCTTCCACAGATAAAATTCCAGATGACGTTGAAAGTCACATGTACCTTATGAATGACTACTGAATGAACTAACAAAGAATGGCAAAATGTTTTTATATCTAATTTGTGAATATAAGAGATAATGAGGGCTTCATCAACACTGTAGGCCTGACACCAATTTTTGCTCTTAGAATCTGATCTAACATTGTTTTTGCCAAATGCCCCAGCTAAACTGCCCTTCGGCCTCATTTCTTTTGAATAATTTTCCTTGTAAGGTGAAACATGATGACATTGCAAATGACAATTTTAACTAGATATAGTGTCTCAGCTGAAAAACCCTCACAAACACCTAATCAGCCACAATTTTACTTTTCATTTGGCTGATTCCCAGTAAGTCTTCCTCTCTTCTGATGTACTGCAATCAGAAATTGATAAATCCACTTGCATCGGAAAAACAATCACTGCATTTCATCTCAGCCAAAATAAAATAGGCTTTTACACATTCACAATGTATGTATTCAATAACTACTGAATCACCCAACTCTGCAAAAAAATGTGCATATTTTCTATGACTTTGGTGTCATTTTGGATTTATTTTCTGATGAATAAAATCTACCTGTTTAGGAAAGAAGATGAATAGACTCCTTTTTGACTCTTCTTTTGAGAATTTAAAATTGCTTAACAAAAGCCTTATTTAAAAAAAAAAAAATACCCATGGTAAAGTCCTTTCCGTCTTGGTTTAATCTTCCAGCAAAGTAATTCAAATAGAAGCAAAGTAGAAACACCATAGCCTGGTATGTGTAACATCTTTCAGTTATATATATACATAGGTATATCTGTCTGCATGTGTATTCACACTTAGATACTCATACACTATATGTGTATATATATATACATATATATGTATTTTTTCCACTTTACTAATATGTAAACTGTGTCCTTAAATATCTAGATTCAAGTATAAATCTTTTATTTTACTTTACTTTGCAATAATCATAGTATTTTCCACACAACTATTAATTTAGGGACTATTTGAATGGTTCTGCCAAATTTTAAGTCACAAGATAATTAAAATGGTCTTTTGGCCACTTGAAGGAAGTAGCATCAGAAAAAGGATGAAATCTTTACACGATCATTTCTAGGACAATTCAAAAATCCAGAGACAATTTACTTGACTCTCAATCCAAGAAGGCAGTATGCTTTTTACTCAACTTTTCCAGCGATGTGTTCTATCTTAAGGATACAGATCCTAGATATGTTCTAATGACATTTCCAATTAAGTTTAATAGCAACCTTAATATAAGCAACAAGAAAATTATGAGTGAACAAATATTAGTTATGGAGTGACAACTCTCCAATTTAAAGTAAACATTTTATAGTGTTTATAGTATATACACTTAGAGTATACAGACTTAAAATAATACTTTTCTCAAACTACTTGTGGGAGATATTTCCTCCCTAATTAGAGGATTGTCCATCTTTTCCTTAATTTGATACAGAACACTAGGTAGCCAAAAAAAAACCTGGTATTTACTGGGATACATGAAATGGAACTTGACAGAAGTAAAAAGAAAATTAAATGCAAATATTTATGAGACCAATACAAAGGTCTAGGTTTGAGATGCAACAGTAGAAATGAAATAGGAGAGCCAACAGTTTAAAAACACTGTGTGTGGAGATGGGGAGGCGGCGGGGGGAGGTTGTATCTGATAGAGGCAGACAGAGGGAAAAGGTAGGAGGAAAATTCAAAGGTAACACAGATTCCCACCTGAGTGCCTGAAACAACTGTATTGCCACTGAAAGAAGTCAATCGATGGGGAACGTGCTTTTGTGATAGATCAGATAGATCTGATATGCTAGGTGTGAGAAGACAGTGAAGTAAACAAACAAATGTACTTAAGAGAATGTTGGAAAATGTATGACTGAAACTCAGGAATCAAGAGCATGAAAATGAACTTTGAGTCCTATCACCCAAACTAGAAAGAAGAGGAGCTAGATTATTAAATGAAACTAACACGGGTATGCCTGACAAGGGCCTAGCACTGTGATATCAACTATGCTTTTCATTCATTGGAATCCTTACAATGATTTAGAGGAGGTAGGGTTATCAGCTTCATTTCTAAAATAAAGAAGGCAAGCCTCAGAAAAGTTAAGAAACTTGACCAAGGAACCGAGGTATTCTGAGTTCAAAGCTCTCATCGCAGCACTGTATTGCCTATTCAGAATAGAATCTGGTAACATGGACTCAGTAAACTTGCTAAGCACATTAATGTGGAGAGAGAATGAGATGGCCAAACACAGAATTCTGAACTTACCACTACCCTACAGAGCATTAGAGACTTCTGGCATTGGGCATATTTCATAATTTTTCTTAAAAAAAAAACAAAAACAAAAACAAAAAAAACAAAAACAATAAAAATATCTGTGTTTCTGTTAAAATCAGTCACATGTGGAACTTGGGTTTCCATAATCAGCAGGACCACAGAACTTATCTTCAGGGCATATAACCAAATACAACAGGCTGATAAAATAAACCTACCACAAATGCTAGTTTATTTCTACTTGCACTGCTTAGTCTAAAGTTACTTATTTGTAGTGCAAATTATCTTTACTCTGTATTAATGATCTTACCTGACAAGAATTTATTTTCCACACTATGAAATAGGCCTGAGCATAAGGAACTTGGCTATTGCTAACCAATTGTTTTGAGAATTTCATGTTTGGAATCCATTCTCATAGAAAAATATTGCAGACTAGATTCTGCTACTCAGCTATTTTGGAAGATCTGGCCTCTTATTCTATTATTGTCTGCTTTTTTCTCTCATATATCCCCTCTGCTACACAGTTAAATAGGCCAATCAAGTAAATTCTATACTAAAAATAACACTTTTAGTCGTTCACAAATATCTCCCCAAATATATCTCCTCAAAGAAGATGAAATTTTCTTTCATCTGTTGCTCTCCTTACTTTTGCTGTCCATAGAACAGAAAAGATAAAATGACCTAAGAGTAAATTTTCTTTCTTCTCATTTTCTCTTCTTATTTTTTAATTTCAGGGTTTCTTTTCTAATGGCCTCCTGATAATATGCTAAATAAATCTTTCAAATTATCCAAAAAACTAGTCTACTCAGCAACATGTTTTGTGATTTTAATGAAGTAAAAGAAAAGAAATTGGTCGCCAGAGGTTGATTTAAATTGTTTTCCAAACCTGTCACTTCAACCAAACAATTGCAGTAATAAGGGCAAGCAGTTATAGAAGTCACAGCAAGAGAGTAAACTCAAGAATCTGCAATGAAGAGTTTCTTCTTTTGGGTATAGACGGATTTCCTCAGTTTGATGACATTTTGTTAAATAGAACACTTGAATTCCAAAAAAGAAAGCATAGTTTAAAGAGAAAAATCTGCATTAATTCACTTACTGAAATAACAACAACAGGATACAAAATGGAAATATTACTCTCTTTAAGCACATCCAGTAATTTCTGGGTTTCTTCAAATTCAGAGGTCTTAACCTAAAAGACCAGAAAAATAAAAGTGAAAAGAGGTTCTTAAATGATTTAAAAGTTAATTCAAGGAGAAAAATGGGGAACTTTAACATAATCATTTAAAATATTTATCATGCTCAATTTTTAAAACATTTTTAAAAGATAACCATAGTTTATACCTATTAGAATTTGAACTACTTATTAATTTATTAATGTGTCATCTTATTTGCTTTACACCAAGTACAAGATAGAAAACAAAATATCGTCTAAAGAAATATCATTGTCTTTTCATTATGGGAATTAGCTTGTTAGAAAATGTTATTTCCCTATTTCAAAAGATAAAATATAAAATTTCCAAATACATATTAAATAACCAACTCATTTACCAAAATCTTAAATTCAAATATTTAAGAATCAAGAAAAATGAGTTATTTTCCACATTATACTTATACAGATCCCCAAGGGCTTTTAATCATTTATATTTACTTACATTTACACAAACAAAATTGTAGCATTGCTCTAAGATGATTTGCTGAAGATCTCTGCCAGGATGACAAAGAGACCCAGATGTGACTTTTACATGCTAGAAGAAAAAAATAGGGGGGAAAAAAGAGTTTACAAATTAGAAAGACCAAACGTGAACATAAACAACTTTGTTACAAATGAGGACAAAATTGCTACAGGCACATAAAGCTAAGGGACATATATGAAAACAAAATAATTGAGGCTTAAATTTATTTGGCTACCAAGAAAAAGACATTTGAACCAGTCCATGAATAATGTTTATTATTTTAGCAAACATGGATATTAGGTAATTGTCTCAGATAAGAAAAAAATATATATACAAAGAATGTATTACAGAGAATGTTTGGAATAAAATAAAAAAGTTGATTAGACAGGGATTGTTGGAGGGTTCTGGAAGCATGTTAAATTACTAGTCACAAAGAATAGGTCTGACAAAACCTGGAATGACTAGAAGCAAGGAAAGCAATAATAAATTATAATAATACAGTGATAGAGAAAAGAGTTGAACTGAGGCAATAATTATAAGATAAAAGAAGAGATGATGAGATTATTACTAGAGGTAGTCCCAGACTAGATTTAGAAGGAATGGTACATATATTACAAAAATGTACTAATAAGATTTTTATTCCATATATTTCAATATGCTAATTAATTTCTATTTTTTCTATTACAATAATAAGAATGACTTAATTACTAAACAAGGGATTCGTTTTAATGATATTTCTGCTATAACAATTCCATAGGAAGTCACATTTCAGTGGTTAATAACAGCATTATATTTAGAATGCCTTACAATTTATAATTTTAAAATACAATGCATATTCCTTAGTAAAGCATCATACTCTATAACTCTAACAGTATCACCTATTCAATAGAATTCAGCTTTAGTTCTACAGGATTTTGACAAAATATCTGAGAAAAGTAAAGGTTTTGAGGTCTTAGCTTTAGTATAGGAATTGATCGACTCATAAATTTCAAAAATTTTATTTTGGTTTATAGTTCTTATTGAGTACAAAATTCAGAGAGAACATTTAATAAAAAACAAAAGCAAATAACTTCCATAGTCATCAGCCACGTGCTGACAATGAAATAGACAAGAAATCAATTTCCTTATGCAGCATGAAGTTTGTTCGAGGAGTCTCATCTTCTAGATATTACAGAGAGACAAATTTTTAGGGGTTTCTCATATATCCAAACATTTTAAAAGGCATTAATAGCTAATTTACTCCAGATTGGATGTCCATAGCATGCAGACTTGCAAAGAAAGATACACTGCTTCCTGGAGTAAATTTGCTTATGTTTCAGAAAGTAAAGAGAGAGACATCTCTCTCCCTGGCGCAGATTTGCTTAGCGTTCCAGGGCAGTAAAGACAATCTCTCTCATTAAGAGAAGGATGGACTGGTTTGCCAGCAGCTCCCTCTATCAGACCAGCACTTCCCGATACCAAGATTCTTCTTTGATGCAACCCACTGCCTGGCAACACCCAGTCCTAACTGCATTTTCTGGTGGGACCTGCAATTCAGAAAATCAGTGCTATACTATTATTCTCCTTACTGCTACTGTTATAATAAACTGTCTTTTTTCTGACCCTGAAGTTTCATGTCTTTTGCAAATATTTATGATACTGACATGCATTTTTGCATACAAGTAGGGTATAATCCTCAGATCCTGCCAAGTTTGTGACTTGATGAAATGTGAAATAAGGCAACCACATCATCAGATCTTGACTTCAACAACTGTAAATGAAATCTGAATTCAAAAAAAAAAATTACTTTATAATTTTCTTTTACATGTACATAAGTAACATATAGGATGAGAACATGAAGAATATTGTGATTTAGTTTTTTAAGTTTTAAAATTGATAAAATTCTTGAGAACAGGGTATGAGATACTTGGGGACAGAAACATTCATGTTTGTTTTTACCACTGTCAAATGCTTGATAAATAAATTTTTTAAACTTACCAATTTTTTTTTAAAAAGGTCTTTCAATGAAAAAAGGTATATGTTCTTAAAATAAAATATATATGGAAAAGCTTTTTAAAAAGGCAAAAAAAAAAAGTCATCCAAAAATACTTCTACCCAGAAATAATTACTCTAAACATTGAATAAGTATCATTTCAACAATTCTCTATTAATAACAAAATATTCAGTAAGCTGGTGAAAAAAAAGAGATGAAGGAACAAAAGCATTCATATATTCTATTAAAATGGGATCGGAATACGCATGTTATTTTTAATTATTTAATGTTAGAAAATATATACATATATAGTAAAACCAAAAGTGCTATTAAATGTCAG
>NW_011888785.1:4280740-4290214 GCF_000151845.1 Pteropus vampyrus | reverse complement strand
GGGGGTAGAAATAGACTTGAGGTTTCTTTCAGATTTTTAAAATCTGACTTGAATGTGAATCATTTTATATTATGAATTTTATGAATTATAGAGTTTTCTAATTGTTTTGTTTAGTTTTGTTTGACCAATTGGAGAGTTAAAAATGGTAGGCACTGATAGATTTCCCCTCCACAGAGAACTGAGGAATCTTGTCTGACTTTTCCTTGACCTTCATTTCAGCCCCTCAATCTGCTTCTCTCTAAATTAAAAATATAAGAATGGTCTGGATTTAATAAATCATCGTTTGCCATAGAACAATGTCTTGAGGCTCCGTGGATGGGGTTTAAAAGACATAAGGAGCCAGGTCATCATCTGTTTTTTTTCTTGACTGTTACTTGTGGAATTTACACATGAAGTTGGGTCTCTTACCTACATTGGCTGTTGTCAGTAATTTTGTTGGCTTGATTTACTATTTCTGTTTTTTTTAATCACTGGAGGAGGGAGATTTTGTAAATGATATTTTCCTGATTGTCACCATTATTTTTAAATAGTTCAAGGAATTACTGTATTTTACTTGTTGTCTTAGCCCCTTCGGGTTGCTATAACAAAATACCATAGTTTAGGTGATTTAAACATTTCTTTCCCCCATTTCTGGAGGCTGGGAAGTCCAAGATCAAGGCAGGGTACAGAGTTCCTGTCTGGTGAGGGCATACTTTCTTGTTCAAAGACAGCGGTCTTCTTGCTGTGTCCTCACAGACAGAAGAGGCAAGGAAGCTCCCCGCCCCGGGGTCTCTTATAGCAGCACCAATCCCATTCATGAGGGCTCCGTCCCCATGGCCTTATCATCTCCAAAAGGCCCTACTTCCTAATACTATCACTTTAAGAGAAGGATTTCAATGTATGAATTGGGGGAGAGAATACATTTAGTATATAGCACTTGCGTATCATACATTCTAAAAAAAAAGGTATTCACTAAACATTAAGGGTATTTTAAGATCAATATTCCTAAAACAGAGCTTCATTTCACTTTTTTCAATTAAGAATATGCAATTTTACATATACATATATATTATAAGAATGTGTAATTCCTACTAGATTAAATCTAAGATTGTGAATTTGTTATTAAAGTCCTCCATAATCTATTTATAGTCTATTCAAATCTTAACCATCTAACTCCACTCTTCACAGATATTCTTAAACTCTAAGACCATTTTCCTCGACTGTCACAAACACTGGGCTCATTGTTGCCAGTGATGGCTTCAGTCCATATTGACTTCAAAATATACTTGTTTCCTTATTAATGCTAATATATACATATATTTCTTAAACTCAATTATTAACAATAAATAAATATAACATAAGCTCTTAGAAAATAGGATATATATAGAAAGGACAGTGCCCAGCCACAGTGTCAATTATTATTATTAAAATATATGTGCTATTATGTGATAAATTAAAAACTCCAATTAAAGATAAAGTCACTCATCAACTAATGCCTACAAAAACAGAAATGCGTACACAATATTTTTACAAAAGGCATTAAAGGTATTTTTGTACCCCTTAAAAAACATAAAATGAAATTGTATTTTTTTCCTTCTTGAAATTGAGACTCTTAATAATTGTTTCCAGTTAAGTGTAATTCTTTTATTTGGTCATACTGCTTTCTTCCCAAATGGAAAACAAACAATATTTTCCATGCATGATAAAAGGAATTTAGTTTTAACCTAAATATAGCAATAGACTCATTGACACCTTTAATAAACAAAGACTGCATTAGACAATGCTATTAGGTTGTTTATGAATAAGCTCTCCGGCATCACGGTATGCTGTCACTACTAATGTTACCATACCCAAACACAGCAAGTGGGGCAGTCTGCTGGCTAGAAGGACCCCTTGTACTATAAATATTTTGGTTCAAAGAACATTTAAAACAACCTTCTAATGTGTTCAGTAAAATTAAAGTATACAAAAAAAATAAATAATTTCCTTATAGTATAACAAATAAAAATTTAGAAAAGATTTACTATTAGCTGAATACAAACATGTGCATATTCAAAATACTATTTAAAGCATAGATCTTAGGAAGAGAAACGGGTTGTCAAAAAAATGTTTTCCATGTCAAGTAGAGTTAAGGCTTAACTAAGGCTAAAAGGCTTTGGTTCCAGTCCCATGAGTCAGGTTCAAAAATGTGTTTCTCTTTTTACAGACAGAACATGTTGGCTGAATCATCTCTGATCCTGAATCCCTCAATTTTTCACCTCTTTCCCATTCAAACAATGGCACTAATTGGATATAAACAAGAGAATGAGAGAGAGATGCACTTACTTTCTGCTCTGTAAACAACACTAAGAATTAAAAGTCTTGTGGCTGGGGTGTGGAGAAAATGGGGAGACCACTGGTCCAAGGGTACAAGTTTCAGTTATGCAAGATGAATACATTCTGGAGATCTAATGTACAGCATGGTGACTGTAATTAACAATATTGTATTGTATATTTGAAATTTGCTAAGATAGTAGATCATAGGTGTTCTTACTAAAAAAAAAAAAAAGTATGAAAATGGTAACTATATGAGGTGATGGATAAGTTAATTAGCCTGACTGTGGTGATATATTTACTTCAAAACATCAAGTTATATACCTTAAATATGTACAATTCTTATTTGTTAACTACACCTGAATAAAACTAGGGGGAAGGAGTTTTTTCTATATTGCAAATCCAGATTTTTTAAAGGAATCTTCTGTTTTGACTGCTGCTGGCTGAAGGCTAAGACTGGGCTGTCAGCTCATCAGTCACTGTCTTTATCAGTGGAGTTGTCTCTGGCCTGTCATCAGTGCTGTGTCTGGACCTTCAGCCAGAGAATTATAGCTCAGAGCCTCTCCATCATCATTTTTAGCAATCTTCATCTGAAATACTCCTTTAGGTAGTATTCACTATTTTCAAATTTTGAGTTGCCAATTAAAATTTACTTCATGATTATTTTTAGACGTTTGTGGAGATTTTGTCCACTTAGCACTGTGTATTTACTGTATTATTGTTATTTTTATGTTTTTTAAGAATTCAGTTTTAAAGCTCCTTATTGTAGGTAATAACATGGCCTCTGGAGCCAAGCTCCCTAGGTTTAAATCTGGCTCTGCAACAAACTTGCTGTGACTATATTAATTAAGCCCTGTGACTCAGTTTACTCATCAGTAAAAGAAATATCTCATAAATTGGTAGGAAGATTAGTTAAATTAATATGTGAGAGTTAAGAATTAACTTTTCCAGGAATTCTTCCCTATAGATTGAATTCCTGGAAAGCTGCAGAGAAAAATTCTATAGCTTTTAGGTAATGAATCTTGGTAGAGTTTTCAGGTGATAAATGAATCAGGTTACTACTATTCTGTCATGTTAAATAAGCTATGGATCCCCAAACATGAACATTAATTTGGTGGATCATATCAGTGGCCTTCTACTTCATACCCTGCCACCACAAGACTCAGGTCCTAGCCTGTTGGACATACCATAGAAAGTTTTGATATTCTCCCAATCCTCCCAAAATGCTGGGCAGGCAGAATAACACTAGAATCAAGGTTCTGCTTTGTTGCACTGGTGTTGAATCCTAGTCCCTTATCACACCAAGAAAAGGGCTGATCATTCTTTAATTATGCAACTAAAAGCCACATTGCACAAAGATTGGAGCCTAGCATTCAGCCTTGAAGATCCATTTGCAATGCTACATGGTGCACTGGACGTTGCTTCTGTTCTTGAGGCCATAGACTTTCCCCAATAATCACTGTTCTAGAAAGTCTGAAGTCCAGTGTGAGTGCTCTCATGTCATTCATCTGTGTTGGCTTGAATATATGTAAAGCACTAATAACCACCCTTGCACACAGTGCTATATGAAATGTTTCCTACTATTATTTCACTCACTTTCATTTAATTTCTGCTTTTAAATGACCCTTTAATACATCACCACATCTCTCCATTACGCCCTTTGCATTTAATACCTTGCTTTTACTGAGGCTTTACTACTATTTGTCATAATCTATGCTAAATACTTTAAACAAGTATCTTACTAAAATCATATAGCACACCTATGCATATATTATCCACATGTTATGGATAAGGAAGCCGAGGCACTAAAGTTGAAATAACCTGTCTCAGATCACACACCAGTAAGTGCACCCAGACAAAGGCCTATTGAACACCCAGGTCCACATACTTACCTCTAAAGTACACTGGGTATCAATTTACTCCAGGTGACTATTACCTCATCACAGAAGTCACAAGATCTTCACTCAGAGAGTGATAGATGCTACAAAGTTCCAAAGTCAGCTAGGAGAAACACTTCACATGGAGGAAATCATTTGAGTACTAAAAAGCTTAATTGCTGCCATGTACAATCCCAACTCAGATAATTTCTGTGAGTCCTGGACAAGGAAGAAAGTAACTAAGAAAGGTCCTCCAATTCGGATTCTCAGATTTGATCTTGGAAAACAATAAAGTGTTCTGAACCACTGTGTTCACCATATGCCGAGCAGCTGGTGATAGTCGCAGGAGTGATGATTATGGTAATGTCCCCTTTAAAACAACCCTCCTTTCGTGCATCCCTCTCTCACACTGTTAATATTCTCTTTGAAGGCCAAGTATTGTTTTGATGCAAAACTACAAGGATTGTAGAATGGGAAATACAGGCCCTAATCTCAGCAAACCTAAGCACTATCACAAAAAATTCAAGGCTCCCATTTTATCATACAAATTATACATCCTAAACTAGACAGTGTCTAAACCAAAAATAAAGCTACCAAATGCACATCTGCTCAAGTTTATTTTTTCCATTGAGTTTTACTACAAAATGTTATATTTCAAATAACTAATGGGCAATATTGTAGTAAATGAAAAATGAACTGGAAGTAACTCACATAAATCATGTTTGGCAGGCATATTTTGTAAATATTATGCATGTTGTCATTCTGTAAATGACAGAATGATATGTTAAAAAGGTATGTGAAGCAATATGACCTCTTTATGTTTCTTAGTAATGCATAAAACATTTACAAGTTGAGAACTGGCAAGCTAACATAAACAAATCTTATCTGTCTTAATTAAAATAAAAGTCACAAAGAGAGTATCCTATACACCGATGGATTAGTTTCATTCATTCAACCAATAAATATTTATTGAGGGCTCTGAGCTAGACACTAGATTGTACACTGAAACTATAGCAACGAACTAGACAAAATTTCTGTCTTCAGGAAGCTTAGATCATACTGGAGAGAGGAAATAAAGTTTATAGTTGCATTTCTCCAATTTCAATATGCATAAGAATCTCTGGGAATCTTGTTAAAAATATAGATTTTTACTCCATTAGATAGGTGGTGGGGTCTAAGAATACACATTTCTAATGAGCTTCCAGTTGATATTGCTGTAACTGGCCCATGGATTACACTTTAAAGCAGCAAGAGGTTAGATAATTCAAACCCGTGTTAATCTAAAAGTCCTTTTTCATTTTCAGTAGATATGTGTACTGAGTGTGTCTCCGTGTAACAACCAGAATAACTTTAACCTTGACGGTAGCAAAGCTACTGCCTTTTAAAATAATTTAAAATAAATTACCCATATCTATTAAATCTATCAGTATGGCAAACATAATTGACTGAAAGAATTCATCATTTTGTCTATGGCCGTGCAATCCTGAACAAGCCAGATCCCATCTGATCTCGGAAGCTAAGCAGGATCGAGCCTGGTTAGTACTTGGATGGGAGATCACCTAGGAAGACCAGGTGCTATAGGCATAAAAAATTAAAAAATAAGTTATTGTAAGTGGACAAGGTCCTTGCAATCTGTGAGATCAACCAAAGGTTGCCGTGCCTAAAAAAAAAAAAATCATCATTTCAACCTTTTTTCCCCTCAAATTCTTGCCAAATTTATAACACAATCTAATTTATATTTATAAAATTTTATCTTTTTCTAAGTAATACAGACACTGCCCAGATATATATCAGTATAATTAGAGCTTATTTTCCACATACATGTACCCTAAAATAAAGTATGTACAAGTAAACTGTATTCCAGTCAAAATGTCTTTAATTTGAAATTACTAATTAGAATCCTACCAATACTGTTTCCAATCAGTTTTATAGATTATTTAAATAGCCTACCAAAAAACTATGGTTTATACTTTTAGCTATGCATTCATTAGAAATTACAAATATGATACACATAGCTTTAACCCCAAGGAATTGTAAAATTTGAGTGTGCATGAAATGAAATAGGTTATATTAGCAGTTCTTAACTGAGGGCGTCTTTGTCCTTAGGAGAAATTCAGCAATTTCAGGAGACATTTTCAGTTGTCACAAGTAGGTTGAAGAAGTACTGCTGGCACCTACTGCGTAGAGGGCAGGGATGCTATTAAACATCATATAACACACACACGCGCACACATACGTGCACACGCACACACGCACACACGCACACACGCGCGCACACACACATACACACACACACACAGGTCAGCTCCAGAACAAAGAATTATCTTCATCAAAATATCAATAGCATAGCTATTGTAAAATTCTAGATTAGAGAAAGAGCTGTAGCTTTTTTGTCTTCAAAATTTAATCGTGAATCAATAACACCCAAAACAGTAAAATTCTAACAACTTCAAGGCTTTAACATATATAAGTAGTCATCCTTTTTATAAGGTAAATGCTAACATTGCATTTTATCTGATGAATGTCTTAAAGTAATTTTTTAATTACATTATACCACAAATGCGACAAGTGTGTTCAAAATGGCGAGATGAGATATACATTAAAACAGATTCTCAGCTCAATAACCTCTATCTGCTACCTAGTTTTTATATTCTCTAATTTTAAATTAGGAAATAAACAAGAAGAAAACTAAAATCAGCTATAAACATGCATGATAGCTTAGTGAAGAACCTTTCACAGGTAATCACAAAGAAACTATGCACTATATTAACTATTAAGGATATTTAATACCACTCCAATACTTGTACAATCCAAATATTGCCATTATAATTCTTCAAGTCCTACACAGTAAGAAAACTATTTTTCATTAATGTATTTTCCTCTAGAAAAATATATAATTGCTACATTTACGTATAAACTTTCCATCTCATACAACTTTCCATTATGAGTTACATATTAGTAATCCACTGAATACTAATCATTAGCCTATAGGTTCAAAATGTTTTTGAAATATTAAAGATAAGTTAACATTCTGAGCAAAAATAACAAAACATGATCATGTGACTTATTTCAGAAGTGTGTGAACATGTGTATACCTCAGGATATTTTTAAAGTAGCACATTTCTAGATAATAAAGCAAGGTAGATTCTTATTACAGATTCTAAAGAATACATTAAAATATTGCTTATGGGCCTGTTTCTTCATCCCATTGTAATACCCTCTGCAGAACTGATTTTTCCCTCACTGTCTCTCTCTCTCTCTTTTCCTGACAGAAAGCGGCTGGTCACAAACTTACTGTTGCTAACTCCAATTCATCTAATCTCTGCAACATCTGCTATTTCCCCTTCTCTTCCCACTGTTTGTGAAAAGTTTTCTTCTGGTTGGGAAATCAATTAGAACTTCATGGGTGTACTTTGTGTTCTAAGCTTCTCAACTGTTCACATGATTGATGGATGCCCAGAAGCTACCTCTTTATCTCTAGAAACATTTGGCTGATGTCCAGGTGGAAAAGTTTTTCAGAAGCTTTCTTATTCATCATCCTATCACCATTAACCACAACTATTTATCTGGCTCCCACCATATATGCAAGGGATCAGCACTGTGCAAGTGATCAGTGATAAAAGAGATGGTGAAAGAAGTGTACATAAGAATAAATAACAATAAAAATAAGATGTGCAGAATGGCACCACTATCGGTGAGTAGTTTAGGAACTCCAAGAACGATATAAATGGGGACAACTTCATGGAAAGAGTCATTGAAGCTATATAGTATCAATAGATAGAGCAAGAGAGAGAAGGAGATGTTTAACCTAAGCAGACAAGTTCTTATAGGCTTTGGAAATAAGTTTTCGTGTA
The DNA here is from genome assembly GCF_000151845.1 of Pteropus vampyrus. Lineage (NCBI taxonomy): Eukaryota > Metazoa > Chordata > Mammalia > Chiroptera > Pteropodidae > Pteropus > Pteropus vampyrus. The sequence continues at coordinate 4,282,191 of NW_011888785.1, read as the reverse complement.
ACAAGATGCCATGGATAATTTCCTGACCACAATCTCAAAGGGATATATTTGGTTCAGTTTCCCCAGAACAACAAATGCTCTGGAGTTATTATTTGGTTAAAGCCCCCAAAACAATAGAATAACCTACCTTTTGTTGTTACAAAGTAGAGTTATACTGTATGCAAACAGCTGAAATAAAATGCAACTTCAAACTCAATAATTAGAGGAAACAAATTAATAAGTATAAAATGATGTTTTAAAAACATTATTTTTCCTATATTCAGAACCAAAAAAAAATCAATAAAATAAAGTAAAATTACAGAGAATAAGCTTTAAAACTATGTCTCAATTTTAATAGCGGAAGAAAATTAGTACATACATACATCAAAATCAGCTGTTGAAGGTTAAAAACTATAATCTACATGCCAAAGAACAATTTTTTCAGCTTTTTATAAGGATTTTCCTTCTAAACATATTTATCATGTGTGTAAAATCAATTAATTTCCTAAATTAGAAACCTGACTTTGACAAATACATGCCCAAGGCTAGATGTTGGCCATTCTTTTGGTTTACTTGTTTAACTCAGTATAACAGTTGTCTAGAACTTGTGAACATAGCCCTCATTCCTAAGTGGACAATGTGCAATATCATTTTCACAAATTAACCATCTGGTTCCTTTAAGGAAAAGTCATATTTCAATATGTCTCTGTGTCTCAAAGATATACACAGATATAAAAGGTGAAGATATATTAAGTATGTAAAGAAAAAGTAGAGGAAGTGGCATTTAAGGAAGATTATACTTACTCTCTCATTAATAACCATACTCTAAAATCACGACAACCAATTATAATTATAAACTCTTAATTTTATTAGATACAGCATGGACATAATTAATACCATCCCAAGCTACTAGGTGGTCCAATATTTTTGAATTTTGAACCTTCTTTTTACCTCTAGAAAACTGATCAGGAAATCTGGCTAACATCCCAAACAAACAGAATGAATTTAGTTGGATGGTCGTCAGCTAGTTTCTGCAGTCCTGTACATACACCAAAACCACATATTCTAACCGAATTAATTGTGGTGGGATGTTCAGAATCAGGGGATCAATAGGAGTGTTTACAATGAGATTTGTTATTATACTGTACTTCATAGTGTTCAGCTTCAAAAAATAAAAATCTTATATCTCTAAACTAAAATATTTTGTTATGTGTCAAAATAAGCATAAAACAACCCCATTTTTGAATGAGTCTTACAATGCTGCTATGACTTAATTTGTTGTTTCTTTTATTTCTGCTTTTCTTCTTAGTTCATTTGCTATTTTTGATGTTTTGTTTGACTAATATGTCATACGCCAAATTTAGTTCAGTCTGTAAGAAAAGGCAGACATCCATACACTGGACATAACCCTGAGGGCATTAGGAAAAATAAACTAGGTATCACAGAGAGCCTTGAAAAAAATCGAAGCATGC
>NW_011888785.1:4259552-4280690 GCF_000151845.1 Pteropus vampyrus | reverse complement strand
ATAGAGCAAGAGAGAGAAGGAGATGTTTAACCTAAGCAGACAAGTTCTTATAGGCTTTGGAAATAAGTTTTCGTGTAACAAGATGCCATGGATAATTTCCTGACCACAATCTCAAAGGGATATATTTGGTTCAGTTTCCCCAGAACAACAAATGCTCTGGAGTTATTATTTGGTTAAAGCCCCCAAAACAATAGACTAACCTACCTTTTGTTGTTACAAAGTAGAGTTATACTGTATGCAAACAGCTGAAATAAAATGCAACTTCAAACTCAATAATTAGAGGAAACAAATTAATAAGTATAAAATGATGTTTTAAAAACATTATTTTTCCTATATTCAGAATCAAAAAAAAAATCAATAAAATAAAGTAAAATTACAGAGAATAAGCTTTAAAACTATGTCTCAATTTTAATAGCGGAAGAAAATTAGTACATACATACATCAAAATCAGCTGTTGAAGGTTAAAAACTATAATCTACATGCCAAAGAACAATTTTTTCAGCTTTTTATAAGGATTTTCCTTCTAAACATATTTATCATGTGTGTAAAATCAATTAATTTCCTAAATTAGAAACCTGACTTTGACAAATACATGCCCAAGGCTAGATGTTGGCCATTCTTTTGGTTTACTTGTTTAACTCAGTATAACAGTTGTCTAGAACTTGTGAACATAGCCCTCATTCCTAAGTGGACAATGTGCAATATCATTTTCACAAATTAACCATCTGGTTCCTTTAAGGAAAAGTCATATTTCAATATGTCTCTGTGTCTCAAAGATATACACAGATATAAAAGGTGAAGATATATTAAGTATGTAAAGAAAAAGTAGAGGAAGTGGCATTTAAGGAAGATTATACTTACTCTCTCATTAATAACCATACTCTAAAATCACGACAACCAATTATAATTATAAACTCTTAATTTTATTAGATACAGCATGGACATAATTAATACCATCCCAAGCTACTAGGTGGTCCAATATTTTTGAATTTTGAACCTTCTTTTTACCTCTAGAAAACTGATCAGGAAATCTGGCTAACATCCCAAACAAACAGAATGAATTTAGTTGGATGGTCGTCAGCTAGTTTCTGCAGTCCTGTACATACACCAAAACCACATATTCTAACCGAATTAATTGTGGTGGGATGTTCAGAATCAGGGGATCAATAGGAGTGTTTACAATGAGATTTGTTATTACACTGTACTTCATAGTGTTCAGCTTCAAAAAATAAAAATCTTATATCTCTAAACTAAAATATTTTGTTATGTGTCAAAATAAGCATAAAACAACCCCATTTTGAATGAGTCTTACAATGCTGCTATGACTTAATTTGTTGTTTCTTTTATTTCTGCTTTTCTTCTTAGTTCATTTGCTATTTTTGATGTTTTGTTTGACTAATATGTCATACGCCAAATTTAGTTCAGTCTGTAAGAAAAGGCAGACATCCATACACTGGACATAACCCTGAGGGCATTAGGAAAAATAAACTAGGTATCACAGAGAGCCTTGAAAAAAATCGAAGCATGCTTTACACCCAGGAAAACAAATGATTTTCAGACATATCCTGCTTGTCATTTGTGGTTACACAAAACAATAATTAAATCATGTGCTCCAGGAAACAGGAAGGCGTGGATAAGCAAAATACATGAAAAGCCCCTATAGTCCATGTTTGTTCAGAACATAGATCAGCATTCTTTAGAAGCTCTATTTATTTTATTACAGGAATGAAAACTGGGTTGAAGACACAAGTGTTTTTAGGGGTTAATATGATATCTGAAAACATTTAAATACTATATGTCTTCTTCTAAACAATTTTACTTTTAAGAAACAACAGCCAACCTAATATTTTTATAGATGTAAATTAGATCATGTCATCATTTCCAGCTAAAGTCTTCTATTGCTTCGTTTTGCTTTTAAGACAAAATATAATAGTAGCGGCAGTAGTGGTGGTGGTAATAATAGCCTTAGTAGGCTTAATATAGCTTACAAGGCTGCATCTAGGTCTGTCCCCATCTCTGTCCTCACCTCCTGCCACTCTATCTCAATCCCAATCACTTCACTTGAGCCACAGAAGTCTTATTTAAGCCACCATGAATGATGATATTTATGTGCCTTTCATACACCATTCTGGTTGGATTTCTCTTTTAATAGGTAACTCCTGATTACCCTTTAGACTCAATGAATGGCACATCCACCAAGAGACTGCAGCTCACTTCCCTTCGCTCCCGATTTCAATCATTTTCCAGGGCTCTCTTACATGAGCACACAGTTTACTTATTCCTTAGAAAATTACAAATTAAACATATTTTTTAATTTCTTTACTGTTTTATCCCTGACTTAACAGTATGTTCCTTGAGGACGGAGAATAATACTTGCTCCCTATATCTAGTGACTAAATCATTTATTATTTGGTAAATAAATTAGTGAATTAAGGAACTAATGAAAAACAGATCACATCTTCCTTCGTATGAACTCCTTACTACTCTCAGCACAGTAAACTTTCAGCATAAACTATTCTTCAACATTTGTTGAGAGTTGGGAAGAAGGGGAGCCACTGTCTGCTACTCTAATGTATCTCTGGAGACCTCTACCTCCAAAGCAAATAGGTTCCATGAAATACTTCAAACTCCTTAAGAAATCAAAGAAGGACTATAACAAGCCTGATAATAAAGCCCTGAAATTTAAGTGTAAGTATGAGATTTAAGAAAGGTGCATGTGTATAAAAGGTGTGGGGTTATCCCTTACCCAGTTAGCTCTTTTTTTAGTTAACGACCTCTTCCATGTATTTGGTGAGTCAGAGTTTAGACAGTCAGTTCACCTCTAAAGTATATCTCAATTATCTAGCAAAGTATACCCAATCTCTTCCTTTAGTTTCAATGGGAACCATTTTTTTTTTCTTTTCATGCCAGTAAAACAGTTCTCCCATTGTGTGCGGAGCAGCTGCACACCCACACTGATCTGCCCTACAGGTGCCAGGGTTTCAATAGGTGACTTCATCCTTTTTAAATGTTCTTTTCAAAGTGAGACAAAAACTCGGAGAGGTAAAAATGTTGGAATACTTGACATTTTGTGTTTGTCTGTAAGACATGGGCTGAAAAATGCCACCAGATAAAGCTGCCCTTATAAGGAGAGAGAAAAATTATATAAAACTAGATAATTTCTTTTCGAAGGGGACTTCTTTCTGACCTTAGGTATAAGCCCTCTGTCAAATTTTAAAATCTGTCTTTTATTTCTTTTATTTCACCTTTCCTTAGAAGGCTATTAAGTAGTAGAAATCATAATGAATCAACTAGCACCTGCACTCATGAGTTATATGATCTTAGGCAAACCATGAAACCACAAGAATTCCCTATTTCTATTTATAAAATGAAGGGGAAAGTCATGTCATGTTATTTTAAAAGATTAAGGTACATAGCACTGTCTCTGGCCCATAGAAAGAACTCCAAAATTGCCGGCATTGTGGCTGTTTGAGAGAAAATGTTCTGATAAGTCCTAGTATGGTTTAATAGTTTTTAGGCAAGTTTAGAAGCCATAATAGATTTAGCAGAAATGAATGATAACTCCCTTTCCGAGGTCAACCGAGATTCTCTAAATTAGCAGGACACACAAATCGCAGTTTTAGAAGTTCTACATCATCTCCTACTTAAAAAAAAAAAAAATAATAATATATTTCCTCAAAGGCAGATATTACAATTAAGAGGCAGTTGAGAAACAGTGGTATTTTTTTTTCTTTTGAATATCTGTATACAAGAAGGATTTCAAAAACCAAAAACCTATAGATAACATCTACCACAGAACCAATATTTGTGGGTAGGGTTAAACTGCCAGCAACTATAAAGAGCCACACAGTTTAAGAAACTGTGCAGGAGAAAGTAGAGTAAAAAAAGGAGCCAACACATACACACAAACACACACACACGCACGCACGCACACGCACACGCACACACACATGCGCACACACACACACACACACACACACACACTCATCTCTGGGTAGCTTATCAGGCCATTCTGGAAACAGTAGCAGAATAGAGGAGACATCTTTGTAGGTTCCAATTCAAAGGGTGAAAATAAAGGAGCCACATAAAGCCACATATCATTCTGCTGGGATATCTGGGTGTCTGTCTGGGAGTAAAGAACACTCACAGCTAATAAAGGGAAGCACAGATCAAAGCACCAGCCTGAGAAGAAGTCTAGATTGACAAAGAGAGGTGCACTATGAATGAAGAAAGAGAAGACCCAGGTAAAGTAGGAGGGCAACAGAGGCAGAAGCTCAGAAAGAACATGACCATCTCTTTCCATTTGTTCCTGAAAACAACTGAAAAAGGAGCATTATGCCATTAAGCCAAAAAATTATTATGATCCACTCCTTCCTCCTAAAAATAGATAAAATTCTCTTACTTAAAAGGGAGAACATTGAGAGGATCTTGAGAAATCTCATATAAATTTAATATATGAAATAAAAGGGGGTAAGGAGCAAAATAATAGGGACAACATAATGTCCCTATAGGCAATACATGCACATTGGAAAGATATGATCACAAAACAGATGAAAATGGCAACCCAACATTTAATAATAAGCTAAAAGAATTAAGAAATGATAGAACTATAAAAGTAAGAATTGGAATAAATCAGAAATTGATTAGAACAAGAGAATTGAAAAAATAATGTTTCAGAAATGAAGAGTAAATTAGAAAGAATACAAAATTGAATAAATATAATATATAATGCCTAAAGAGAAATTTAAGATTGGAAGTATGAAATTTTTTAAATCAAAAGATATTTAAGAAACCCAAGAGAAAGTACTAGCTATAAAAATGGGCAAGGAATATATAACCTTCATGAAATAGAAACCTTTGAAAAAGAAAACAGGAAATACTAAAAACAATAATGCCATAAAAAGTTTAATGAAATAAAAGATGTGAAATTTTATACACACAATAAAAACTCTGTGTACACAGGAATATTAACCCAAAATGGCCAATACTGAGAAAATTCTAGTAAAAATAACTTTTCAAGGAAAAAATATGTCCTTGGGCATTGAGGAGAGACCAAGTCATTTATAAGACAAAGGAAATCAGATTTTCATCGCACTTGATCTAAACGCTTTATGATAGAAGACAATGGAGAGGCATATTTAAAATTCTCAAGAAAAATTTTTTGAAGCAAAATTTTTTTTATCTAGCTAAATAAATCTGTAGGTATTCATCCACAGAAAAATTTTATTCCTATGCAAGAACTTGAGAATACTGCATCCAGGAGCTCTCCCTAGGAAATCTATCAGAGGATTAGTTTCAGAGAACCAAAATGATTTGCAAGATATCATATATTGCTTCATGGTGAACATTAAACATATATTTACTTACAAAAGAAGGAATAAATAATGGTTTTGAAGAATAAATAACAGTATATAATAACACATGAATGGGAGAGTATATAAAATGTAAGTATTGACTGCAAATATAAAAATATATTAATTTAAATTAGATACTGAAAAAGGGAAAGTAGGAGGAAGAAGACATTACTTAATATCAATGTTGCCCAGAATAGAGAACCATTATGTAATAATCAAAATATTAAGGTTAATAAATAAAATACAAAGGTATTTTATAACAATATTAATATGAAGGTAGTGCTCAAAGGGGAGGGAGGAAGAAACCTTAATAAATGTCAGGAGATATATATCACATAGATACAAAAACTAGAATAAATAAACCTTAAAATTTTGAAAAACTGGTTATTTATAAAAGAGAAAGGCAACAGGATACAGAATGCAGGGATAAAAGTTATACTTCTTTGAACACAATTTGCTTTGTAGATTTCATTTTGACACAACAAAATTTCATACCTAATTAGAAAACATTTATTTTTTTTTTAAAAAAAAGCAGTGCCTAAAAATAAAATCAGAAAAATAATGCAAATGATTTTGTGTATTCAGTTAGTGGCATAACCATTCAAAAGTACTGTTCTGAATGATTTCAAAATACTAAAAAAAATCTTTAAAAAATTAGTCATTCTTTTATCTGTTGGAATGTGAAAATTTTCTAGGATGGTTTATATGGGATAGAATTGCATTTTATTCTGGACATTATACTCATTCCTTGGTGAGAGTATGTCCTCACACCATTAGGTTTGGCTAGATAGCTCCTCTTGCCTGTCACTGATTCCAAAATGATTCAGATTTTTCTGATCAACTCTGGCATTTTTCATATAGAATTTCCAGTAGGCTCAAGGACTAAAGAATTACAGTTCACATGGATGATGATTTCACTAAGGGAAATCTTGGGTACAATAAGGCAAATTTTTGATATTCAGAGAAGACAGACATATACGGTACTGCCTCACATGCCACAGAAATCTAGGATGGCCATGTCAGTGGGCATTTTCTTTTTCAACTTAGTAACAGGTATAAGTTTGTGGTAGGCAACCTCTATAATAGACCCCCTAATGATTCCTATACTTTCCAATAATTCACAACCTCGTATAATTCCCTCCTCTTGAATTTGGGTTGAAAATAATGACTTGCTTCAAATGAATAGAATATGACAGAAGTGATGGGATGTCACTTCTAAGATTAGGTTACAGAATTACTGTGCCTCCCATCCTAAATGCCATGTTGTGAGACAGCAATATGGAGAGGTCAACATGGTAGGGGACTGAGGCCTGCCAACAATCACACATTTAAATTTGGGTCCAGAATCCATTTGCACATCAAGTCTTCAGATAAGACTACAGTTCCAGCCTATAAAGATAACTTCATTGTAACCAAATGAAAAACCTTGGCCAAAGGAACCCAGTTAAGCTATGTCTAGATGCCTGAGCCACACAAAATATGAGCTAATATATGTATTATTTACAGTCACTAAATTTTGAGATAATTGGTTATGCAGCAAACATAGTACAATATATAATATTCAACTCTGTAATAACAAGTCATGATCATTTATGCATCTGTTTATCTATTCAACTTTCGACGAATGTCCCCGCTGTATTAATGCTGCATCAGACCTCAAATGCAGTTGGAGAGTGTCTCATAGAACATAATAGAAGGGTACATAAATAAGACTATAGGAAAAGGGTAGGCAGGAAAAGCTCCCGAGGGAAAATGGCATCCTAGGCGAAGGCTCTGGAGGTATAAAAGTAATATCTAATTTACGAAATTGAAAGAAGTGGAGCTGGCCTGAAGAGTAAACAATGTGGAATGTGCAGGGTTATCTGGTGTGGGTACCAATTAAGAGGGCAGATTTTGATATCACAGGAATGCAAGTGCATCTCCATGTTCCTGTTCTGCCACTTCATAGGGACAGTTTAGACATCCTCCCTGTGCCTCAGTTCTCTCACTTGGGAAATAATGATGCTAGTAATTATGTCAGAAGATTTAGAGCATATGGTATGATACCTAGCACAAAATAGGTGCGGAAAATTGGTGGCTGTCATTATTGCTGTTTTTGCTATTTTTATTAGCAGTATTAGTAATGTGAGAGATCTTATAAGACATGGCAAGGAATGTTTGTATTAATTCGGGAGCAATGGAAAGCCAAGAAACAGATATATGTGGAGAATGACGTGGTAAAATATACAATTTATAACCATCATTCTAACAGCCATGTGAAAAGTGAATGTGAGACGGGCAAGACTGGAGGCTAGAGGCCAATTATCAGATTGTTGTGATAATCCAGACAAGAGCTAGGACAGTGGCAGTAGTGATGAGGACAAGAAAGGGACACGTCTGAGGGATATTGAGGGGGAGAACTCAATTGTTTTGGAATTTGATTTACTTTGGGAATGAGACACAGAATGAGTCAAAGATTATACCAGGTTGAGGGAACTAGGCAAATGACACACATTTTCAGATACTGAAACCTTAGCTGATAGAGGAGGATAGGATTGGCTGGAATGAGAATTTGTGAGTGTGAAATATTGCTGACATTTAAGTTTGGTAGTCTAAGGAATTTTTTATTGAATTTATAGAATTAAACAAAGAGCTAGAGAATAATTTTGTCTATAGCAAACAGGATATATACAGCCATCAGCATGGTTTCCTAGAAAATTCCACTCAACTAATGTACAGAAATTTAAAAATTATAAACAGAATCCTTCAAAAGAAACTAAGAAGCCAAGAATGCAAAGAAGGATCAGAAAAATAAGATGTTACAAAATCCAAAGGATGACATTTCCTCTAGAAGAAAGTATTAGATAAGAGAGTCAAGTCCTACAATAAATCAAGGTAAAGACCAATAAATGCCTTGTGGATTGTGTGCAGGGAGGCCACTGAAAACTCTCTGAGAGCAGTTCCTATAGAAGCTTACGGTAGCAGTCAGATGGCGATGGGCTGAGGAATGAGAAGGTAAATTATTCTAAAGAAATTTGGCTTCAGGGTAACCTTGGTTAAGAGAGAAATGTTTGTTTGTTTCATTTTAATTAATGGAAGGAACTGGAATATGTTGTAAAGTTTATGGGAGTGGGGGAGAGAAGCGGCGGGGGGGGGGGGGGCGGGGGCAGGGAGGGGGCGACCAGAGCCTGGGAGAGCATAAACAGCCTTAATGAGAGGATGGCTACAGACCCAAGATTCTTTAGAGGTTTAGTGCCAGGAAGATAAGGATGTCCCCATATGCGAGTGTATAATTCCACTCTGAAGGTGAAGACAAGATTATACCTAAAAGTGGAGGAAAAGATGGTAGAGTGAGACCAGTGGTTCTCTACTAAAGGGTTATTTTGCCCCTCTCCAGGTACATTTAGCAATGTCTGGAAAATTTGGGGTTGGTACAGCTACGGGCTGAGGGTAATACTGGCATCTAGTCGGTAGAGGCCAGGGATATTGCTAAACACTGTAAATGCACAGGGAAGGCCCTCACAACAAAATATCATCTAAACCAAATGCCAGTAGAGCAGAGGTTAACAAAATCCAGGTCAGACATTTGAGGAGGTTTAAAATATTCACTGCAGAGAATGAAGAGCTGACTATAGAACCATGGCATGGTTGCTTTAAAACATTCAGTGCCCACTGGAAAATAGAGACCAGTGTTTTTTAACATCAACAATCTGCACGGCTATATAATTTTCCTCAGAAGTATTAAGATTGAGTAAAGGCTTAGAGAAGTGAAAAGTTAAAATTAATACATGGACGGAGTTTTACCAAGTGGGTGCATTCAAAGGACAAGAGAATTGAGATATTGATAGAAGACCCATGATCCACTGAAGTGACAGATTATGGATTCTAAACTAGGTAAGGAATGGTATAAAACAAAATGTAGCTGACAGAACAGAAAAAATAGGAGGCCCGGAGTTTCCTGTAAATTTGAAATATGTGCAGTAGGAGTAATTTAGTAAAAGATATGGAATGACAAAATATGGTAGTCAGAAGTTGAGAAATAGCCTTAGTATTTATTTTTCGATACAGTTAATATGATGGCAATATCCAGACTGGACCCAATGCGTAAGTAGATGAAGTACACTAAAAATGAAGTTCACTGGCAGTGAGAAGAATATGAACCTGAGAGGCCAGGATGATAAATCACACAAGGCCAGAAATGTACCCATGTATATTCCTAAATCCCATGTCATTTCATCACTAAACAATATACAGGAAAAGCAGCTACAAAAAGTGAGTATTATAATAATTATAACCAAAAGACTCCTTGCAGGGTCTAACACTAGAAAGGCCAATCAAGGAATTAGTCACACAGATTCCAACAGCTAGGAACTCAACAGTTATAGAAAAACCCAACTCTCTAAACTCAGGGTTGGTTGATAGCCAGAATCCCAATACTATTCTTTCAGGTCCCATCTTACTGGCTTTTACATTAATTGGCTAAAGAATGAATGAGATTATCCAAGAGTAAATTGGCTATTTCTGAGGCAAAAGGGTGCTTCAATGGGTCAGGCAATGGGAAGTTACCTACCTTTAAATATTCTGCAAGATGCAGCAGTGAAATTGGAGCACAGAACTTAGGAAGAGATTCTGAACAAGTGGACTGAAAATAGAAAGTATAGAACACATGCTAAAATTTCCAAGGATGGAGGAGGAATGCCCACGAAGTCAATGGATAAAAGCAACACAGAGAAGGAAATTGTAGTTGAACCTTTATGCCTAAAAGACAGCTGAGATAGTTCTTATATTCTTCTCAGCTTTGAGCTGTTGCTCTAAAGGCTACTGGTAGAATTTAGCACTGACTGCCATCAAAACCCCCGGGGGTGGCTTGTTAAAAACTAAGATTCCAGGACTGAAGTTTGGGAACTAGTAGTATCTGCTAGTTAATACTGCCATGCCTCTGTCTCAACTCATCTTCGAAACTTTGATTATTATAGTCCCTGTTCATTGGAAACTTACTACAAGGCAGATGCACTTCTAAGCATTTTGAATATATTTATCTTATTCAACCTTCCCCCAAAATTTACAATGTAGATGTTATTAACATTTTCAATTTAAGATAAGGAAATTAGGCAATAAAGCTGACTTTTGAGCAAAAGCAGTCTGATAACAGAGCCTGTTCTCTTTCCAACATTGCTAGCATGATAAATTAGCTAACTAAAATGAACCTTTTCCTTTGGCTTTTAACTATCATTTTATTTTGTATATTGTTAAAAAGTCATTGCATGTTCATCATAAGCTCTGATTAGTGGTTATACATATTAATGAAAACAAAGAAACTAAATTTAATAAAATCAGCTTGGCAAACTAAACATTTCAAAACACAAAGTTGTCATAAAAATCCATAATAGACGTACTTGCTGGTAAAAGTTGTAAATATGGACCTCCTCGCACTTATTACTACTTTTTCCATTTCCTTAGTCCTAATATTAGATAAGTTTACCCAGAAAGTTGATCAGTTCAGAGAATAAGGGGGAAATAAAATAAAATGAACATTCACCTCTTCAACATCATGAAACTCAATATCTGAATACTTACATTTAATTCATTTTTTAGCATCTCTTCAAAATGATGACCTACATGTTCTTCATCTTCTTCTGTGTCCATAACTATGCAAATCTGTTCTGAAATTCTTTCTGAGATAAAAAATTTAAAAACAATTTAAGTTTCAAACAGAAAATGGAACAAAGCCCTAGTCTAGTATGCCAAAACCTATGCTTACTTGCAGTTCATAACTATTGAAAAATAGGGAGGTTTTAGCTTTAGACCAAGTAGAGTGACTTGGACTACACACTGAGATGTCTTTGACTCTTTTAATCCCAAATTCATAAATCTATGCATTTTACACTTTGTAGGTAGCTAACTAGGACATGTGTAAAGCGACAGAAAGAAGAGATCCTAGGATACATTTGAAAGGGTATAAATGGAGGTGATAGCTATTTAGTTTGCCCATTCGATCCTTCCATGTTTATAAGGAGCGTCCCAGAATCTGATAAAATCCCATCTCCCAGGAAGATCTCCTTTTAAGACAGTCTTCTGTGTGCAGCTCATTGTGCCACCTGGTGTCCTGGTTAAGTACAGCGTTTTCCTTGGCATCTCTATATTCAGTCAATTCAATACAATTAAGTTCCTGCCTGTTTAACTATTACAAGTAAAAATAGCCAAATGGATTGTCTTCAAATTTGGAAGGCTTATTTGACATGATTTGATTTAAAAACATAAGTGATATGACATAGTAATATTCACCTTTGTGTCCTTTCCCAAAAGATGTGCAGTCCTTCTCTACAGTAGACAGATCTGAAGTACTAAGAAATGGCTAATTGCTGCCAGCTAAGAAGACGGTGTATGGTATTATGTCATAGATAAGGGAAAAAAATGTAATTTTAAATAGGAATCTCAAATGAAAAGTTAGTTTGATTAACATTTGACTTAGCTGCTTCTTTTATGGGTGACTCTTTATAAAATGCTTTAAAAAAAAAATTGATCTAGCAATAGTTAATGATTCTTCCAAGCAAAGCTGAGGAGGACAGACCGTTTAAAATAACACCAGTTAATAGTACTATTACTAACTACCTCCCACTTACCAAGAGCTACGTGCTATATTAGTGTCATCCTCATGATGACCATGCAAAACAATCTATATAACAGATTCAAAAACTTGACCAGAGAAATGAAGAAACTTGCCCAATATTATAACGTTATGAGTAGTAGAAAAAGGATTCAAATCCAAAGAAATTAGGCTTACAAATACAGTTATTCTACAGCACTAAAATGAGGAGAGGAAAAAGACATTTATTGAATATCAAGCATTTGCATATAAAAGGCCCTAAAGCCTTCATAGTCATTATTCCATTTAATGCCTCAAAATAAATGTCTTATTAGCTAAACATTATAATTCCTGTTTTTATTCACAAGGATGTTAAAATACAGATCTTTCCAAAGCTTGTATCTTTTCTATCATGCTGCCTACCTCGTAATCATTTCTGTAAAGAAATATAATGTATTCTTATTTTCTTGTACCCCACAATTCAAGAAAATTAAATATATATAGATGTGACATGTAATACTTCTGTTACTGAAAATTTTAGTCAGTGTGCTCTGTACTCATGCAATGTTCTCATAGGTTATTCTGACATATGTTTCTACTCCTAAGGGCAAGATTATCCAACAAGAATGATAAAGGAAAATAAGAAATTTTGACCCTTACTGTCGTTAGTTTTCTGAATCTCCATATAAGTAATCAACTATTACAAAAATTCTTTAATTTTTATTTGAAAACATTGATTTTATTGAAATAATGTTGTATGAAGAGGATTGGTAAAAAATAACTAGAAAATGCTTGATTAATAAATTATAATACATTATTCTCTGTAAAAATAAGACATGAAAAAAGAAAACTATACATAAATACAGTAATTCAAATGAATTGACAGGATACTTCTATTCTGGACACAGATCTGCTACACTTAGCTACATCAAAATTATTTCATTTCCTTAGGACTCGGTTTACTCGTCTGTAAAGTTCCTACCAATTTTAAAATGTTTTTAATTCTAAGTAACATGATCCTAATAAAATTAAAACATAATTTAGAAGAGAAATGGATGATCCAGATAGTATGTCAATCAGTTTGTATCTCTCAGAACAATGATGTTCCACATATGTCAATCAGTTTGTATCTCTCAGAACAATGATGTTCCACATTGATGTTCCATATCATTGTTCTGAGAGATACAAACTGATTGACATATCAGATAAATCTTTATAATAAAAATGAGGTCGGGTCTCACTCTTGAAAGATTAATAGATTTTGCTGAGGAACTGAAGTGGGGCTTTGAAAGTAATTAAGGGAGATAAGATGAAAAATATTTTTAATGTATTGAGGTAGGGAGACTATGGGCATAAACTTAGTGAGGCAGAAGACAAGATAAGTACTCGAAAGCCATGGAATAATTCAGTAGTGAACTATAAAGTAGGACACTTGGTGAAACCAGATCATGTAGGTTGTATGCTGTCTTGAATATTGTATTGTCACAAAAGTTTTAGATTCCAAGATAACTAGCATACAAGCAGTGGTCTGAAAATTAAGTTAATACAAACACATGCATTGTAAAATTAAATGTGTAGAGAAATTTGAACTTTGCAATGTCCTAGCAAAAACTGAGACAGTTATATTTTCAAATACACACACAAAATTATAAAATTAAATAGAAAAAGCATAAAAAAGTATATGAGAATAATAAAAGATCTTACATTATGGGATTTTTAAAATGTTTCCTGTTACATGGGAACTGTAAAGATGCTTAACTGTGAGATTTTAATGAGGATTAAATGAGTTAGTATGTATGTGTAAAGTTATGTAGAGTACCTGATACAAGTAAATCCCCAATAAATGTTAAAAAAATAACTGTTTTTGTTGCTTTGGTCCTATATATTCAATAAGAATATAAGTTAAGATTCCTTTTGTCTACTCAAAATAGAATACATTTCTAACTTCAAACTATCCCTGTGGTCTTAATATTTCAGAGTTTGGTAAATAATCTATATCACCTTTGTCCTACTAAACAAACTTTCTTTCCAAATTTCGGTTTTACCAAACATACATAGTTATGTGTAATAATGGAATATACATCTTGAGTAATAAACAATCCTATGTTTTCATCCATGAATTCCTTTAAAACTAAAATGGATATCTTCTAGTTTGTATTGTTCATTTCTCAGTTTGCACATTAAATCTAAGTTAAAGAATTTTACGTGATTTCTATTAATAATTACATGAACATGCACTGACAATCTTAACTGGGAATGTTAATGCACTTAAGATCTTCATCAAAAAAAGACAATAGCAATGATTGTACTTGTTCCATCGATGGAAGACCAAAATAAAAAAGCATGTAGCTATAGGAACAGGGCTCAAATAAACTGAACCTCAATTCACCAGTTATTCTATTATCCCCCAATTCACAAAGAAAAGAAAAATATATATAGCATTTAAAAGTCTTTTTTTTTCATGAAGTACAAAACTCCTTCCAAGCATAATATGATTAATCTTTATTATTTCTCAAAGCAAAGTGTTTAACAACTTCCTTGAGGTTAATGATGAAATCAAAACAAAAATAGGAGCCTTTAGAATTCTTAATCTGCTGTTCTAACTATTAATAAAGCATGTCTTAGAAACTTTTAGAGGTTAAAATAAACAAAACAAAAGCACTGAGGAGAACCACAAAACCATGTTACTTCCCAGAATCAAAAAAAATTCTAACACAAGAATCTAGTCTTTGTTCTCTCCCCAGAAAAGACTTAAGGATAAATTAGAAAAATACTAAAATTAACATTAAATCATACCTGACTCTGAGTTTTAGTTTTCACACTACCTTCTCTTTTTAAAATAGGTTTTTAAAATTTTCCTAAAAGGACATTTGTGGCACATTATGAAATATTTTGATAACTAAACCATTAGGGTACATCTCCCCAAAATTATTTTTAACATGTACTAATTTAAACTGAATAACTTCAGTTATATACAGCATCTGAGTGTCACATAGCTCAGTGTGACTTAACAGAGAGAAAATTCAAAATGGAATAAGTCTACAAGTTAGTATTAAAAGCTGTAAGTATTAATAAGTACACATTTTTCAGTTAATACCTCATCCTCATGCATGATCCTTTTATACAATACCTTAACCACCTTTTAAATGGTCAAGGTATTGTGTACAATTGCCAATACAAGAGTTCCCCCTTATCTGCTGGGGATACATTCTAAGACCCCAGTGGATGCCTTAACCACACATAGAACTGCAACCTATATGTACTGTTTTTATCCTATATATACACACCCATAAAATTTCATTTATAAATTAGGCACTGTAAGAGATTTACAACAATAACTAATAATAATAATAATAAAATAATAAATAGAACAACTATAACAATATATTGTAATAAAAGTTATGTGAATAAGGTCTCTCTGAAAACTGGTCTGATAACTGAGATGGCTACTAAGTGACTAACAGGAAGATAGTAGCATACACAGCATGGATACCCTGGACAAAGAGATAATTCATGTCCCTGGCGAGACAAAATGAGACAGCAAGAGATTTCATCACATTAATCAGAATGGAATACAACATAAAACTTATGAATTGTTTATTTCTGCAATTTTCCACTTAATAATTTCAGACCACAGTTAACTGTGGGTAACTGAAACTGCTGATGAAGGAGAACTATTGTCATTAATAATTATACCAAAAATAAATAATACAAAACTTGATTTTACTTTGTTGGTTGTGATTAATTTTATATGTCCACTTGATAGAGCCATAGGGTGCCCTGATACCTGACCAAACATAAAATTTGAGTGTGTCTAAGAAGGTATTTTTAGATGAGATTAAATGGACATTTAATTTTAGAGACACTTAAATGGCCAGACTAATAAAGTAGATTGCCATCCCTAAAGTGGTGGGCCTTATCCAATCAGTTAAAGACTTGAAGTAAACAAAAGGTTGACCTTCTCCCAAGTCAAAGAGAATTCTTCTTAACTAAAACATTGATTCTTCCTGGTTCTACAACAGCCTGCGGGCCTTTATACTTGAACTGGACATTGGTTTTGCAGATTTTGGACTTGCCTGCCTCCATAATCCATAATCACCTAAGGCAATTCCTGTGTGTCTGGGTGTGTGTCCTATTTGTTCTGTGTCTGTGAAAAACCCTGACTAATACACTGGCAAATAAACTGTAAGCATTCTTCAAAAGTAACAAATAGTGCCCAAGTACTAATCATAGGATTCTCACATCCTTATATTCCATACATAGAAATATATAATTACATACAACCCCTTGAGCCTCATAACTTATTTTTCAGCCAGAGCATACCATCTACATTTCTTTGGACTAATGTACATGTTCTCCCTGTCTGCAGGGCCATTTTATGTCCTTCCCTAATTCTCCAATAAAGTCCACCTCAAGCATCATCTGCTTTAATAACTATAGGCAAGATGGGTACATTTTGTATTTTGTACATAGATATATAGATGTAATTTGGTGGGGATTGGGAGTCAGAGAAGAAAAATGTAGAGAGGTAACAAAACCACCGGGGATACTTTTTTGAAACTACAATACTCCACATCTCCAAATCCCCAATTCTAATACTCAAAGATATCTCTCTCAAGCACACATAAGCACACACCCAGGATTCTCTTTACATTCAGAAGAATCCTAAATCACTGTACTCTTGATTCTGACTGTTGCTGAGGAAAGGTCTTTCAGTGTAGTTTTAGAAAAGAAATCCACGTGTTCCGTGACTGTGATAAGTCTATTTACGAAGCTGTTGTTCAGGCAGTACACACCTAAAAGAGCCATGCCACTTCCTTGGACTCAGCAATCGTCCTTACAATCAGTGCGCACATGCTGATTATTCGGGACTCATGTCAGTTTTCTTTTCATTAGTGTATGCAATGGTATATGTTTCTACATTAATTTACTTTTAATCTACCTATATCATCATATTAGAAGTGAGTTCTTATAGGCATCATATTGTTGTTATGTTTTAATATCCATTCTGAAAATATTTATCTTTTAATTATGCTGAAACCATTTACTTTTAATTATCGATAATATGGAATTTAGATCAATTATTTTATGATTTACATTCTTGTTTTTTCTGTTTCATATTTCTGTTTCTTTCCTTCTTTTAGCTTATTTAAACTTTTTAGTATTCATTTTTAATTCACCTCTTGTACTTCTGACTGTATCTTTTAGTACAGGTTTCTTTTTAATGTGGTTGGTCTAGGGATTTCAAAATACATACATATCTAACCTCTCAGAGTATACATAGAATGAAATATTTTACCACTAGTATAATGTAGAAACCTAATGACAATATAGCTTCTGGCACTCTACTGCCTTTAAGTCATAGGTAGTTGTCTACAACATTGTAGCTGTCTGATAGACAGAAAATCTCATCAGAAAATGTTACTCTTGCTTTCTTTCTTAAAGTGTTTTTAAAAAGTGTTTTATTCTTTAATAATTTTTTTAAATGCATATAAAACTTGATCTTCTAGCAAGCTGCTGCTTGTATAAGTAGATCAGACAACTACAGACCAAGAAAAGATAAGTAGATCAGACAACTACAGACCGAGAAAAGATACTTAGTTTGGGGACAGAAGGACCTCAATTTGTTATCTTTGCTTTCAGTCTATAAATAGTTTGAAAAAGTAAAGAGAATTATAAGAGTCTATTCTATTTACCAATTCTGTTGCTCTCTCTTAATTCTTAATGTTTCAAGATTTTTTTCTGGCATCATTTCCTTTCTGTCTGAAGAACTTTCTTTAGATATTCTTCTAGAGTACATCTGCTGGCAAAGAATTGTCTTTGTTTTCCTTTACCTGAGATTGTCTTTATTTTACCTTCATCTCTGAAGGATTTTTTTTTTTTTTTTTGCTGGATACTGAATACTGAGTTAACAGTGTTTGTTTTTAGCTCATTAAAACTCTTGCTCTATTTTCTTCTAGTCTCTATGGTTTCTGGTGAGAAATAAAGAAACTATTGTTCACAAGCACTGCATTATTTCTATTTTCAAGATTTTTGTCTTTAGTTGTCAGCAGATTGATTATGAAGTCCTAGATGTGGATATCTTTAGGGTTGTCATGTTGGAGTTACCTGAGCTTCTTCAGTCTGCCGTTTTGTTTCTAACCAAATTTGGAAAGTTTTTATCTAGAATTTCTTTAAATGTTTTTTTCTGTACTGCACTTTCTCTTCTGCCAGGACTGAGATGACCCATTACTTTCCCACAGATGCTAAGAACTATTTATTTACTCCTAATCCCTTTTCATTCTCTAGTTCAAACTGGAAAGAAAAAAAAAAAAAAAAAAACCTGATTTAATTAACTTGAGTTGCACTTTCTCTGCCCTCAACATTCTGTTATTAAGCCCATCTAATAAGTTTTTTGTTGTTGTTGTTGTTGTTATCATATTTTTCAGTTCTAAAATTCTCGTTTGGCTCTTCTTTATAGTGCCTATGCCTTTGGTAAGACTTCCACCTTTCATTTCAAAAGCATTTCCCTTTACTTATAGCATTTTTATAATCAGTGCTTTGAAGTGTTTGTCAAATAAATCCAATATCTATGCCACCTCAGCATGGATATCTATTGATTGTCCCTTCCCATGTGAGTTTAGAATTTCTTGGTTCTTTGTATGCCAAGTGATACCGGATCACATCCTGTACATTTGGGTAATATACTCTCTTACCACAAATCTCTCCCGTACATTCCCATTGCTCTGACGTGTCCCTTTTCACGTCCCTTCTGCACTCCTACCAGAAAACTGGAGCTTTTTTTACCCCACTTTGCACACATTTCTCGTGACCACAACGGTGTCCAAGTGCAGCAACGGGAGGACAGAGGGAAAAACAGCAACAGTGTCCACCCCACTTCTTAAAGCCACAGCAACTCCACTCAGAGAGGAATTTTTATGTCTCTCAGAATGTTAGGCTTCTTCGGGCCCCCACCACTGCTCCTGTCAGTGCCGCTACTGCCGCATGATTGCTCAGGAGCTGAAGCATTAAAGTAGAAAAAAAAATTTTAAAAGAAGATATCTCTACCCTCTCTGAATATTAGAAGACCCCTTTCCTGCTCCTCTGTCCAGAATTAGGGGGCTTCTCTTGGAGCTCTGTATACTCCAAAGCCCACTTCTTAATTTTGCGCTACACTGGACCCATGTCAGGACATAGCAAGAGAACAAATGGCAAAAGTCACTACCAATTATGCAGTATTTCAAGTTTGGATCTTATTCATTAATCTTCCTGCTACTATTTACTTTGTATCCTCAAACAGTTGTTCTATATATTCTGTTCAGCTTTTATAGCTCATTCAGTGGGAGAAACAAGGTTTTTTCTTGTTGCATCTTACCCAGAACCAGAACCTTACTCATGTCTTTTTACATAACAAGTATAATAAAAATCTATGCCTAAATAAACATAAAAGAACACATTTAACAAATATTCTAAAGCTTCTAGGTGAAAATAAAACTGTAGTTTAATTGGCAGCATTTTTCTTTTCTTACTGGTATAAAAATAATATTGCTTCTTACAATTATGGCACCTTAGAGTCAAGAAACATAATAGAAATGAAGTACTTGTTACATGCCTCCCTAATCACACAAGATTGCATTGTGGATGACAGCTGCTTATCTAACAGAACATTATCCACCTTATACCAAAATAGTAAAGACAATTTAAACCTTTAAATTTAAAAATCAAAGTCACATTGTCTCATTTGCATATTAATATTAATCAGGCATGAGTTAAAAATGTTTTCCAATAGAACCCTAAATCAGATGCTTAGAGATTTAGAACTTATCCATAAAAGCTCAGCTGTTTCGCTGGTCTACAGTGTACTAAAGAAGAGAACACTAAAATACCAAAACCAATTAAGTATTCACTGAAGCATATAAGGATATAAAATAGAGGAGACAACTTCTCAGAGGGTCTGTTGTCCTTCTGTACAGGACACTTTCATGATACCGGATGCATACTATTAGCTTCAGTGGAAGAAGTGAGAGAAGACATGGAGTTTCTTTTAGCAGAGGATGCTCCTCTGCTTCTCCCTATTTCTTTGCTCCTCAAGAAATCAATAGTGGCAGAAAGGCAGGAACATTATCAGAATTCCAACCATCTACCTAGAGGGTACATCAAAGGACTCCTAGAATTATATCGGAAGGTCAAAGTTTTGAATGTATCACAGCTTTGTGTGTCAAACTCTTGAAATTCTCTCAAGTTTCAATCAAGTTGAAAATACAATAGAATTTCTTCAGGGCTTTCAATCCTCCATTTTAATGTGCTCTGCAATCTAAAACTTAGCCACTTTTGATTAGGATTCGTGGCTTGGCAAAATACATTCATGCGCAATGTGTTTTCATAAGTATTTAATTCCGGTGTCATTCTAACTTAAGTCTTTCATGGGCAACAAGAGGCATAATGTACAAATCTGAAAGTTTATGAATGAGACCAAAATCTAATTTATAATATACTCATCTTTAAAAGTTCCTCTTCTTGCCCTTGATCATTGGATTTCATGGTATACATAAAGTATACATCTTCCTTCAAAAGTTAGAAAATAAATGCAATTTGGGGTCTTCATTTAACTTCATAAAATGGTAATATGTACAATTTCCAATATGCAAAGCTTCCTCTTCATCTGATAGATGCACTGACACATTGATAAGGATCAAAGAATATCTAGACATACGCCTCCATCAATCAGTCATCAGTAGGGACTCATGAGTGCTCAGGATGGTGATTATATTTTACGAGAAACTTTAAAATTCCATGGGGGAGAGACAAAACTAAATTCTATATTAGTTCAACAAGCAAGTGGGCAAATATATCCAGAAGTCAGCCTTCATTTTTCTTAAAACCATCTAACACCATGACTTTCATCAGGGCTCATTATCCACTATACTGACCTCTTGAGCCAAAATTTTAGTGCTCTTAGGTAAATAAGAAATAACTATCAAATCCAATGGTAATCTTTTCCAAAAGATGTTTCAAGTATTAATTTATTCAAAGTGAGAGCAGTTATCTTCTATTCTCCTGTTCAGTTCCTTGAATCAAAAGCCAATCTTAAGAGTCTACTTTCTGTCTCACGTGAAAGAGTTAGTATTAAACAGAATAAAAACTGTTGATTCTTGAAATGCCTGATTTCTATCTGTAGAAAGATGCCTAAAGTTTCTCTGAACACCTTGATAGAGGAAGCTATTAGAACAGGAAGGGGAT
>NW_011888785.1:4250882-4259502 GCF_000151845.1 Pteropus vampyrus | reverse complement strand
TTAAAATTCCATGGGGGAGAGACAAAACTAAATTCTATATTAGTTCAACAAGCAAGTGGGCAAATATATCCAGAAGTCAGCCTTCATTTTTCTTAAAACCATCTAACACCATGACTTTCATCAGGGCTCATTATCCACTATACTGACCTCTTGAGCCAAAATTTTAGTGCTCTTAGGTAAATAAGAAATAACTATCAAATCCAATGGTAATCTTTTCCAAAAGATGTTTCAAGTATTAATTTATTCAAAGTGAGAGCAGTTATCTTCTATTCTCCTGTTCAGTTCCTTGAATCAAAAGCCAATCTTAAGAGTCTACTTTCTGTCTCACGTGAAAGAGTTAGTATTAAACAGAATAAAAACTGTTGATTCTTGAAATGCCTGATTTCTATCTGTAGAAAGATGCCTAAAGTTTCTCTGAACACCTTGATAGAGGAAGCTATTAGAACAGGAAGGGGATGGTAGGCAGTCAATACAGGTAAAGTGGCCAACAGTCATGACTATAGGACAAGTGGACAATAGGGACGGTAAACAGAGACACAAGAAAACCATACATACCTACATTAAAAGGTCAAAGTGGACTTCTGAGAGGTTAGATCTACTGTTGACTGTATATGTTTCAACTAGAGGGCAATGGTATACAGGTAGACTTTTAAAAAGATGTCTTATATCAGATCTCAACTACATTTTTAAATGAGTCACGGAATACATGATGAAGCTTCCTACTTTACAACTAAAAGGAGCAGACTTGTGACATCTTGTTTCCTGCACATGTTTTTACTTGTAAGTATATTACTGTTTTCCAAGTATAATTTTTTCTTTCTTTTCTAAGTAGATATTCTTTCTGAATTAGTTAAGAGAGAAATAAATTTAAAGGAAATGCTAGTGACTCATCAGTGGATTTGCAAAATGTATTATTGCTTTGAGTATAACGTCATGTTTAGAGTTTTTGTGTTTTTTCTCGTCCTACCTATATCGGAGTAAAGTATAACTGGCTGGCTTTTGTCTGTTATCAAGTCTTATTTAGCTCGTTGTGACCTTAGAAGTTTTTGAATATGACAGCTTTACTTGACAATGTTTGAATTAGCATCTTGCTAATGACAAATTAAGAAAATTTTAAATTAAACAAAAAATGAGCTCCACTTTCTCTAATCTCAATCCAAATATTTAACTTTCTAATTTACATTTTTTTTACAATAAGATTCCAAAGAAACCAAACTGCTATTAAATCGTATTGCAGTCTTCCTGTTCTTATTAATTAAAGCTTGACGCAAATGTACTTACAGATTCGCGTAAGATACAGTCACAGTACTGTTTTCAAGAGAGTGAAGAACAAAAAATTATGTTATGTACAAAGCAGTTTTGGTATTAATGTGAAAATTTGGAAAATGAAGTATCAAAGTAAAAAACCAGACATCAAAAATTATAGTTTCTATGTAAATCTTGGCTGTCACTTTTCATTGTCCAAAAGCATGGTTAATAATATAAATGGCACCATCAGTGGGTATTTAACAAGAAAAATCTGATGAGGATATACCACAGATGCAGAACACTGTCCAGTTACAAATGTAGAAACTCTTATTTAAACTTTTTACTCTTTTCAATGATTGAAAAAAATTCAAAAATATTTTTCACTTAAAATGCCATGACTTTAAGTGAAAATATTAAAGGATTACTACAAAATTAAGGCATTAGTTTCTTCATATGTATAAAACATGCACTGTAACATAATGAGTCTTTTTAATTTTTAATAACACTGAATTAATTTTATTCACATGTGATTTTATTTTATTCCTTTCAGACAAAGCCAATTTAAAAGTATATTCGGCTACTTTCAATGTATAAGCACAAAAAGATTATTCAGTTTGCCTACTGGTATAATTTTTTTTTAAGTATAAAACATTAAAAAAAGTAGGCACATGGGGACTTGTAGCTTGACGGTTCATAAATACTTTACATTAAAAGAAATTACCTATATTACTGGTGTTGAAAATAAAATGTATTTTCAGAATACAGTCTAAATTTCTAAACCAATTGGAGATGTTGTATTTCTGAGAAATCAAAGTCAATTCTTAACAAATGGAAAAAATTACACAATGACTGGGAAAATACATGAATTTTTTATATGAACATTAATAGTAACTATTTTTAACTAATATTAACTAAAGCCAGTTAAAAATAAAATGATTTTCAATTTTAACTATTTCATTTTTCCAGTTTTATATAAACCACCATATGAAAAGAGGCATCATGAGGCTGTTTTATAGCACAAGTTTACTTAAGTTTGTATTATTATAACCAGGAAAAAATAAAATAAAAAAATATAAAAAAATAAAAAGTTTAAAAACACTCTTGAGCCACAAAATTAAATATATTAAAAGATTCTAAGAAAGATGATGGTAGAAAATAAATACAATCTTTTATTTAGAAGTTCCATACAGGCTTTTCTTCTTAGATTTTAGAATATTGACACTTTTGCCAGGATATGGTCAGCATATTAAATCAAATGTGGGGCGGGACTATTTTTAAGCCTAGATAAAGCATGTTACTGCTGGTGTCTGTTATCACTTTAATAGTGTGTGTAGGTTTGAGCATGCAGAGCAGGCTTGGGTGGGCTCAACCAGCTTGTGTGACAAAAATACAATAGCTCTTTGTTAAGAGGCTGTTTACAAACTTATCAGTCAACCTAGTGTCTTGTGCCAATTAATCACACTACTCCCTAGAAAAGTTTATGTTTTAAATTTCACTCATAGTAGAAGCCTAAAAGGAATAAACATTGAAGGAAATTGACCAAATCCAACTCTCTGCCCCCCCAAAAAAGAATATTAAGAATGTTTTGTTACATAACAGTAAATTTGTGATTAACTGTACATTTTTCAATGCAGACGACTGTGTAAGAAATAGTCATGAGAATACTACTTTATATACATGTTTCCTATTATTGAACATTTTACTATAAAAAAATCCAGGTAAATATGCTGATATTAATAAACTAAGCTTAAAAATAAAACTTATCGAACAACAAACATAAAAGTTAGATTTTATAAATCACAATTTGGATATTTTAATCAAAAATTTGCCTGAAGTTGTATCAAATTTCCCATACTAAACTAAAGATATATGCTTGCACAGAAATTAAGACAGACCAAAATATACATGCTGTTCCAGTGACAAGTAAATTTGGGAGTACAAACTGCTCTTGCAAGACATGATGCCAATCAAAAAAATGTTTTATAGAGTCTGAAAAAGCTAAGTAAACAAGAAAATAGTTACATCATAATATAATTTTTGACCAGCAATAATTGGTATTCAAGTGAAAAAAAAAAAAACAGCTTAGGAAAGATAGTTTACAGAATACTAAGCACTCATATCACAGCATGAAAAAAAATATTCCATCTTAGAAGAGGAAAATTGTTATGGCTAGGTAACAACGTTAAACTACCAGAATTCACGCAAAAATAAAAAAAACTAAACAGCACCCAACCAATCAATTTAAAAGTATTATTCTGATTTTAAATTTTATTTTTATTCTTTTCTTGGTTATAACTAGAAATCTGCCATTTCAATATTATGTTTTTCCCACACTCTCTAGAAGACTAATGCGAGCTTAGCACAGCACTGGCAGAAAATATCTTCAGTCTTGATTATGTGATTATTCTTTGGGAGGTCAAATAAAGATACCGTTTCAACCCAAGAGAATCAGAGTTGGGCAGGCTGAAATATATAAGCCATTTGCTGTACCCACCAAAGAGACATATCGAATCCAGTGTCCACTTCAGTGGTCAGCATGAGTAGCTATATGCCTCAGAGGTGCAAAGGGCCACATCCCAGAGTGGAGTCAGGCTTAAGAAAAAGGAAGACCTGGGTTTAAATTGAGATCTTACTCTTACTCTTACTCTGTGACCCAGAGGAAAAAGAACCTAATCTCTGTGTCTGTTTTTCCACCTATAAATGGGAGCAATAGTATCTACATTACAGCATTATTGTAAAGAATAAATGAGATAGAATAAGTGCTAGAAGTCCTGGTTTTACACCTTGTCAAAAATGTGTAATCAAATATTGCAACACATCTATACTTTTAAGAGAAAATAAAAAAGAAGTATGATATAGAGATAGATTCACTAGATCCCAATATGTACTTGAAAGAAGCAAGTAGCGCGGTAAAGTGGGAGGGAAGGGCCCCTAGTCCCATAATTTAAGGCCCTTAGATTCTAAGGAAAGAAATATAGCTGCACCCTTTATCACAAAATTAAATTCAACTCAATGTTAGAAGATACAAAAAATATATATTCTTCCTTCTGTCAGTGAATCACAATCTAAAAGAGGTTCACACCAAGTTATGAGCAATGCCGAAATCCAGAAAGTTCTTAAATTTTTAAAATTGTTTTCATATATAAATCTGGTAGCAAAATCAGTCCTGAACTTGAACTGGCTCTACAGTGATTATTCTTGCATTGAATGTAAACATTCGTGCATCACAAGTTTCATTATGTGGAGAGGTCCCAAATCTCACTGGTGGTGTGACATAATATATAATGTAATGCAGTAGCTTTGGAAAATACAAAGTATTCCAAGGATTTCATATAGCCCAAGGATTTCAGGTGAAGGAATCTAAACAAACTCTGCTTAAAGAATAAAACAGAATAGCTATATAAAGAGGTAAACAACCTAAGGTAGAAACCTGTAATGAAGAATGTATTTTCTATCCTTAAATTAATATTTTCTTAGAATCCTTGAATACCCTATAATATGGAAACAACAAGGCAAATTACATCGTTGCATTCTTGGAGAAGCAAGAAATAATACACACAAAATGCTTTTAAACAATGTGTGGCACAAAGTAAGTACCAATAAATGCTATGTAGTAGAAGTGCCTAGAAAAATACTTTGAATATTAGGAAAAGGCAAACAGGTGAATATGTAGCTTAGTTAGTCAGCTATACGTCATATTTCATTTTGGAATTTTGTTTTTAAAAATCCAAGTGTTTTCTTTTTCCTATTCTCAGAAGTATTTCTACTCTTAGGCCTCAGAGGTAGTATTAGTGTAAGTCACGGAGGCAGGTAGGAATCTCAGTTGAGCAAAAAGCATTTGGAGCTGATAGAATAGAGTAAGACTTCGAGCTGTTAATGCAATAAAGGTATGATTTGGAAGGAAATAAACTATGTGAAGAGCAGCCTATAGGAACATTTCTGGAATCTAATGTACAAACTAATCAGCCAGATTTTTTGTTAAAATGCAGATTTTAATTTAATGTGGTGGGGCCAGACACTCTGCATTCAAGTTCTCAGGTCATCACAACAATGCTGGTCTGGAGGCCCACAATGAAAGAGGAAGGCCCCAGGCCAGAGGTCCCGAAAGTGCACAAGTAATATCAGACTCGGGGAGTTATTAGAAATGCAAATCCTAGAACACAAGAAATTCTTGGAGACTGATGATCTAAATCAGCTATTAACATTAATCCAGTCTGATAGATTATTTTTCCTGAGAACAAAAGAATACTTTTTAAATACTTTAAAAATAAAAGGAGCATACTAGACCACATGACCTAAATAAGAAAAATGATTTCTCTCTGCAAACAATTTCCAAAACTGTAGCCCCTGCAATTACACTTATAGGGCAGACTTTTACAGATAGGAAGCGTACTCTGATAACATACAGGAAGAAGTGTGTAAAATCCTCAGTTGAACCATTTACCAACTAATCACAAAATAGATCATTTCCATGTTACCCAGGTAACAGAGATACAACTTTGTAATAAAACAAAACTGAGTTTTATATTTCCTTGTGTTGAGAATGTAACGCAATCATATCACTGTTTTGCTAACTCCTTCAGTATAATGACTACACATCGCCTGGTTCATATGTAAATATATGTCAACATTTTGATTTATAGCTATATGTGATCTGTTTAAATATACAGATAAACAACTTACAGTATATTAATGGTTTGAAACACAATATTCTTAAAGGACAAAAACCTTTAAGATATGGTATAAATATAGAATGTCATGCCCAGAGAAAAGATTTAAGTTTTCTAAATGTAAAGCCAACTGATTGTTAAATAGGTTTTCCCAAAATTTTAAACTAAATTGATGCATTAAGGATTCGAATTCAGTATTTTCTTCAACTTCAAAGTTTGAATTCACAAGTTCACCCCTCAATCAAAACCTGAGCACACAGTTCTGTACTTAATCTATTTTTGAAGGAGTCAGGATTGGGGTGGATCCTCTGATTTTTGCTAGAACCATATATTTAAAACAGGGCTACTGCCAGGAGATATATCTGATGGGCACGCTGGGGGAATGGAAGGGGAAGGAAGGGAAGAGTGGTCCTGGTACCTAGCGAGTAGAGGCCAGGCATGCTGTTCAATAAACTACAATGCAAGAAACAGTCCTCTCAACAGAGAGTCACTCGGCCTAAAATGCCAATAGAGCCCAGATAAAGAAACCCTGATTTCAGTGATGGAAGCTGCAAAAACAAAGAACAAATGTCCCGGGTACAGCATCGTTACATTCCTAGCGCTGTGTTAAGCACGGTAATAAGTATTTGTTATTAAATAAACTACCTCTCTGTAGCTGGGATTTTAAAGTCAGAGAGATGAAAAAAATGAGGAAGTGGTTATTACCTATATAATATCCAAATTACAAACCAAAATTATAGTCATTGTCAGAACAAAAAAAGGAATTGAAAAATAATCCAGTACGACTTCTTCATTTTTGTAAAAAATATTTCTTATATTAAAGTCTACCTAATGTACTGATATAACAGTGATGGGAGAGGGGGTCAGTCCTGTTATTAGTAAAAATAAAATATAGTACCTTTATAAATTTATTAAAATATTAGTTTTTACATAGTGCCAATGTCCCATACTTTTCCCAAATTAATAAAGCATTTCCTTTATAAAAAGTAAAACCAATGTGACATAAATCATAATAAGTGATATTTCACAAGCAGAAAACAAAATAAAATATAATTATTTTTCAAAAAAGCAAATCACAGACTTCCATGGCCTACAGGCATTTATCAGCCAGATAATACTTCTGAGAATTCTGAGATTTAACATGTCATGAGAAATTCTGAACTGGCTTACATTTTTGAAACACAGGAACTGAGAGTCACAAGGCCAAACATACCCTTAATGATCGATTCAGCTGCATACAGATCTTGTTTGTAGGTCACCTAAAGGACAGATAAACCTCATTAGATTTAACAGAGCAGGAAGGAATGCGAAAGCAATAAAATTATGCCCCCAAGGAAATTCTTGATTCTGGAGAAACTATAAACACATAATACTGACAACTTCTAAATTACAACAACATCAGCAAATTCAGAATAATGTATTCTATTTCTACAAATGGTTGAAGATTTATTTTTAAATCTGGAAATAAATGGAGATAATATATGGCAGTGTTTACCAAAATCTTATTAATGTAACTGAAATATTATGTCAAAGAAAATGTGGTAGTGTTTAAAGTATTAGCATTATTGTTTAATAAGGTTTTACATTAGAAGAAAAGGTAAGTATAACAAAAATCACCAAATTGCATTTTTAGTCGAAATGAGGAAATTCTCAAAGATCAATTCATGTTAAGAAGGGACTTCCTTCTGAATTATCTATATAGCCAGATAAGATTTAATAAAACCTTGTGAGGTTTTTATTAATACATGCATTGATAAAAAGAGCCTAGAGGGTACCACCATGTACATAAGAACAATCATGATCTTTCCTTAGGAACATGCAGCCTCTGCGCAGTTATAACCTGCTCCTTGTAATGTAACCTGGCATGGTCCTAAGACAGATACTTCCCAAACCATATCCAGTGAGCTCAGGTATAGAACATGTCAGTTGCTCTGCACTGCAGAATTAATTCTCCTATATCACAGAACTGAAAAATGTAGTAAATAATAAATTATATTAATAAATAAGGTCTTAGAAACTCAAATTCAAGTGCCCTAATGGTTATGGTGTAAATGGTCCAAAAACCCACCTTGTGAAGTACTCACCTACCTTTCCATGACTACAATTTGGACTTTTTTCCTCCAAATTATCTCATAACTAGACTTGTACAGAAACTTTGTTCAGCTCAAGTGGCTAAGGGCACTTCTACCAAAAAGAGTTTCCCTGGCTATGCCTTTATCTTGGCAGGTAAATCCTGGTCCAAAACTATACCTTACAATGAAGAACTAAAGTATCAGTTAACTTGTAACACAGATGGAAAGTTGTTCAAGGATTCAACCAATCTATTTAAATCAAATGTGACATTGATACAGTATCTCTAAAATCAGTACATGTCAACCAAAACTAGTACTATAGTTACGAATCCACGGTGTAATTCTATTATTTGGGGTGAGGGAGACAAAAAACAGATATTTAAAGCTTCATGCTATGCATCTTACTAAATGAAAGAATGTATTGATGTTATTCATTCATTCAACAAATATTTATCAAGTAACTGTTATGTTCTAGGTCCCTTTCTAAGTGCTGGGAATAGAGCAATGAAAAGAATGAGCAAAACTCCTTAACCTGTGAAAACTACATTGTAGTGGAGAAATTCTTTTTATAAGAATTGAATAAAATACGTTTTTCTTTTGTTTGGTAGAAAATCAAAAGTTAACTAGATA
>NW_011888785.1:4242357-4248657 GCF_000151845.1 Pteropus vampyrus | reverse complement strand
CCAGGTCCAGCTGGCTACCATCTTACATAAATTAAGTTACACTACACTTAATGTTCTCACATCTTTCACCTTATGAGAAAATGACTATGTAACTTCAATAATTAGAAGCAGAAAAGCTAAATTTTAAAGATATAGAATGTTTTATTAGATATGAATTTAGATTGGGAGTTATTTATTATATTTATTTCCATTTCATCAATTATATCTATGTAGAGAATATTCTTTCCTCTAAATTGGATAACTAGATGAAAATCTCTAAAAGAAACAATGCTGGCACCACATTGCATTTTTGAGGTTAAAAAGCAAAAAGTGAGACTCTTTTGTTTCTTTTGTTCTTAACAAAGATGCTAGAATATTTGTATTTTGCATCAAAAGGAATCCTCAAAAGTCAGCTATTCCAAGATATTATGATGACTCAAACACTTCAGAAACTCCTCCTTAAAGAAGCATTTTCAGACAATGGGACACAGTTGAAATTCTTAAATAACGGGTTATAAATCTTTAATAAATCTTTCATGCCTTGAGGATGGTTTTAACATTTAGAAACAAGAAGTCTGTTCAATTAGGTCTGTATAGTGTAATAAGTGACCACATCTTTAATATATTGGGACAAAAACATGGTACAACTATAATGAAATATAAGATCTTCCACAGACTAGATGAAATTTCACCAAAGTTAGTATGGATTCCCTAAGGCCTGGCAAGGCACCACCACTCAGGGAACGCGTGAGAGCTGATCTCTATTCCTGAAAATCAGTCCTGTACCCTTCTGTGGTTGTTCATTCTTTGGGGAGGGGGTCCATCATCTATGGGGATGTCCTCTGCCTTGCTTGGTGATCTGAAAAATTTGATGTTTCTTCCAGGCCCCAGAGAAACTATAGCAAGAAGGTTGGCATCAACTCTGAATGTTTACTTTTTATATTTACTCCTAAAAAGATAGAGGCGGGTGGGCATGCATAGAAAATACAAAACATGGTAGATCAAATACAGATGTCAAATTATAATGTACAATTGTAAATTACATAATTGTATTAACCAATGTTACCCAATAAACTTAATAAAAAAGAAAGGAAGGAAGGAAGGAAGGAAGGAAGGAAGGAAGGAAGAAAGAAAGAAAGAAAGAAAGAAAGAAAGAAAGAAAGAAAGAAAGAAAGAAAGAAAGAAAGAAAGAAAGAAAGAAAAGAAAAGAAAAGAAAAGAAAAGAAAAGAAAAGAAAAGAAAAGAAAAGAAAAGAAAAGAAAATACAAAATAACTCTCCTGGGATTTCTGGTGGCAGTTGAATTAATAATTCTACATGCACTCATAAGAAATTTCTAGTCCTTAGTCATACCACTGTGGGGGGTGAGTCTCTTGATTTCTGAAAGATAGGGAAAGGTATCCTAACTCTGCATTTCAGAGTTCATCCTTGTCTTACTGTTGTATCGTAGTGAAGTGCCTCTTAAAATGTGTTTTTCACTGTGTCAGATTTCTGAATCATGTTCCAGGTACTTGGCTATGCCACCTGAGTCCAGTACCAGTTTTAGTATAATTGTACTAAATCTTTTCTCAAATTAGAGTTAAAAAAAAAAAAAGTAGTACCTTTGGAATTATTATAGAATTATAACACTAATTTCAAAGTGTAGTTTTCATTGCTTTGGTATAAAAGCAATGGAAATACTCTTTATACGTACAAAATGGTAAGACCACAAATTAATAAAATTAGAAGCCAATACTAAAGACAATTCATACAATGTCACCAAAAAAGGCTAAATAGGGCTAAGTAAACATCTAGGAAAATATCAAAAAGATAAAGGTGGAAGATGAGACAGGATGCAAAAGAAGAAAAAAGGTAAATTTAAACAACTGTAATATTTGCACTCAAAATAATTTCACCTCAAGAGAAATGTACCAAAAAAGATCTCATTCATAACTGTCATGTGAAAGACTTTTTGCCCAATCCATGGCATTTCATGCCCATTTAGAATCCAAGATCTCGTTGAGGTACATCATTATTCAAACATCTTTCATAGAAGTGGGGCTTCCTTTCATCCTCGTGTTTGGAAAATGATACTACGAAGATGATCCCTCTGGGACTAATAGTCTGTCATCCTTTGGCATGTGTATTATTTCCTAGAATTGCCATAACAACTCCCAATTGGGTGGCTTAAAACAACAGAAATTTATTCTCTCATAGTACTGGAGACCAGAAGTCTGAAAATCAGGTGTCCACAGAGCCTTGCTCCCACTGAAGTCTTTTTGCAAAAGAATCCTTCCCAGACTCTTCTTAGTTTCTTTTGATTGCAAGCCATACTTGGCTTTCCCTTGCTCATAGATGGATCGCCCTACTCTCTGCCTCCATCATCATTAGCATTCTCCCATTATCTATGTCTGTATCTATTCTCCTATTCTTATATGTTTAATTTAGAGCCTATGCTACACCAGTATAATCTCATCTTAACTTGATTAGATCTGCAAAGACTCTGTTTTCAAATAAAATCACATTGGCAGGTGCCAATGGTCAGGACTTCTGGTAGGAACATAATTCAACCCATACCAGCATGTATAAAATGATGCAACACAGGAATAAAGAGAAGCACTTAAGTGAATCACCGCCTTGGTGCACTGACATTTACCGTACATAACAGGAAGGAGAGGGACAAAATGTGAGGACTAATACTGTGTTGCTGGAGGAAGCAGTGAAAATGAGATTTCACCAAAACAATTTTGAAATAAATCTGTGAAAATGATGTGGAAATTCAAAGAGCAATGTGCTGCTTCTCTTTTATCTGCAGACCTCAGAGTGCTTTACAAGTTTGAAGAAGGCTCAGAATACCCACGAGAAGTAGATAATCACACACCCTAAGATGTCAGTATTATGTCTCCAAAGAGCATTGACATATTAGTGGCAATAAAAAGTCTCAGAATTTCCACTTTGTTTTACATAGTCTGCAAATTATGTCTAGTAGACAAAGGAAATTCTATAGAAATGTGTCTGGATCTTTAACAAAACACCTAATTGGTTATTACCAAAATCCTCACAATGAATATGTATATCACCATCTGAGTCATATATAGAAAATGATAAACAAAATGAATAAAATGTTCACCTCCTGGTTGATGACATTTGGATAATCTTTAAAAAGCAAAAATACTGCATGAATTTTCTCCGCTGGGCAATAATCCAGGCATGTCAATATTTTGTAATCTTAGAACAATTTAAGAATGTATGAGACAATCTCAACATGAAGCAAAGCCCATTACATTATTGTGCAAAGTGCCTAATAAACTCATAGTTTCTAAATCAACAAGGAAATATGCTTTTGGATTCATATAATCTTCGAGTAACAAAGAATCCTTCCTAATCAGATTTAAGTGGATAGAAATATAAAGATTCCATCCAAGATTTAAAAAGCAGCAATACTTACTTCAAAATTATGCAATGACCTTACAACTCTAGTTCAGAATATACTGTCCAATTCATCATTCTCCTAACTGATGAAACAAATGAGAGTCATGCAACAAAATATTCCTGGCTTAAAGAAGCTGTAACACGGGGCTATAATCACTTCATTCCTTCCCAAAAGAAAGAAGTTTGTCATTAGAAGAGTCCAATTCCTCATCGAGAGCAGTGAGGGGATCAACTACCCACCCCACTGGGGCAGAACTGTGCAGATATTCTTTCGACCCAGTTAAGTTGTAGCTCCCACCCCAGGGTCTGAAAGGAAATGTTGCTATTGTGGAAAGCAGTGTTGCATCCTCAATCTAGTTGAGTGTAAGGCAACAGAGTAAATGGTTATGTACAGAGAACAAGAAAAAAACTGTGACTGAAACGATCTTATTGGTCAAATGGAGTTTGCTTGAATAAATTACATCAAAGTGAATTTTCTTGAAACCCAGCAACAGAAATGATACCATACTTTGATGGCTTAGAAAACTCAGTGAGACTGTTAGCTCCTTTAATATATGCATACACACACATGTGCGTGCAAGCGCACGCGCGCGCGCACACACACACACACACACACACACACACACAAACACACCCCTTTCCTCCTGGAAATATTGATTCGGTATGAAAACCAAGTATTTTTATACTATTTCTCCATTTTCTAAAGCGCCTGAAAAGTATTTGTATTTGCAGAATATGTCTTCAGGAATGACATAAGCACAGATGAGATCCAGAGCAAAGTACCAACTTCATTACCTTCCAGAGATCAGGTGATCCTTCCACAAGTTTGGCTTTAATGTGACAGTATTTTAGAGCTAATTGCAAACACTCGGTTCCAAATTCCAGGTCATAGTCACTACACTGGGTAGAAAAAAAGTTAACAAGTTAAAATATAATTTTAAATAAAACTAAATCACGTATTTAATAATCTATTGCATAAAGAAAAGTAAGGGCCTATTGAATGTGCAGGCTCTTTAGTTAGGTACTGATTAATCAAGTAACAAAATAATTTCCCCATGCCCTTAAAACTAGGATAAAATAAGAATGTTGCAATTGTAACAGTTTCAAACTTCCTCAATAGTTTCAGGAGTCAGATAAAGATAATATTTTATTTGCTTTACTCATAAGCTACCTTTTCAAACTTGTTTCTAAAATACTTGAAGGTATGGCTGGGGATTACCAAATCAGAAATTGATTTAACAAATATATGTATTCATAAAACTACAAATCCCATCTTATATTTATATCAATGTATATTTGCAGGTCACAGCTCTTTTACTCACCTTATTATTTTAAATATCAATATATCCTTTTTAAAAGATTTATGTTTTTATTCTGAATATGGAAATAGTTCAATCTTTAAGTATGACGAGAAATGTAAAGGCCTATCATTCATTTAGTAAAATATAAATAACAATTTTAAACATTTTAAGCAGAACCATTAAAATGACCAACATATATAATTCAGCTGAATAATAGTAAGTACCTAAATCATGTCCAAGCTTTGTATTAAGTATCAGCATAAAAGAGACATGTACTGTGTCTTCAAGGAACTCAAGTCTAAAAGGGGAGTCTGATCTATAACAAATATTTTATGACAGAATGTGACAGATGCAGGACTAGAAGAGTATCAAGAAGTAGACCAGGAGGTAAACTACTTAATTCTATGTAAGGGCATCAGGGAAGCCCTAGCAGAGAAAATGGTCTCTGATGTCATTTTAAAGACTGAATAAAAACTCCCAACAAACAAACATCGTGGACTGATGGCTTCATGGGTGAATTTTACCAAACATTTAAAGAGTTAACATCTATCCTCAAACTATTCCAAAAAATTCAAGAGGATGAAAGGCTCACAACTTCATTTTAAGAGGCCACCATTACCCTGATTCCAAACACATTACAAGAAAGGAAGGAAAAAGGAAGGAAAGGAAGGAAAGGAAGGAAAGGAAGGAAAGGAAGGAAAGGAAGGAAGGAAGGAAGGAAGGAAAGGAAGGAAGGAAGGGAAAGAAAGAAAATTATAGGCTGATATCCCTGATGAACACAGATGTAAAAATCCTCAACAAAATATTAGTAAACCAAATTCAGCAGTACATTAAGAAGATCATACACCATAATCAAGTGGGATTCATTCATGAGATGCAAGGTTGGTTCACTATCTGCAAATCAGTTAATGCAATATTCCACATTAACAAAAATGAAGGATAAATATCATATGATTATATCAATAGATGCAGAAAATGCATTGGACAAAATCCAGCATTCATTTATGATAAAAACTCTCAGCAACGTGGGTAAAAAGGGAACATACCTCAACATAATAAAGGCCATACATGATAAACTCACAGCTAATATCATACTCAACAGAGAAAAGTTAAAAGCATTTTCCTTAAGATCAGAAACAAAACGAGGAAGTCCACTTTCACCACTTTTATGCAACATAGTACTGGAAGTCCTAGTCACAGCAATCAGACAAGGAAAAGAAATAAAAAGTGTCCAACTTGGAAAAAAAGAAGTAAAACTGTTATTCTTTGCAGATGACATGATACTATGTATGGAGAACCCTAAAGATTCCAACAGAAAAATATTAAAATTGATAAATGAATTCGGTAAAGTAGCAGGATACAAAATTAATATTCAGAAATCAGTTGCATTTCTATACACCAGTAACGAATTATCAGAAAGAGAAATTAAGAAAAAATAATTCCATTTACGATTGCATCAAAATAAAAAATAAAATACCTAGGAGTAAATTTAACCAAAGAGATAAATGGCCTGTACTCAGGAAATTATATGATGTTGAAAAAAGAAATTGAGGAAGATATGAATATATGGAAGCGTATATACCTTGCTCATGGACAAAAAGAATTAACATT
>NW_011888785.1:4233870-4242307 GCF_000151845.1 Pteropus vampyrus | reverse complement strand
AAAAGAAATAAAAAGTGTCCAACTTGGAAAAAAAGAAGTAAAACTGTTATTCTTTGCAGATGACATGATACTATGTATGGAGAACCCTAAAGATTCCAACAGAAAAATATTAAAATTGATAAATGAATTCGGTAAAGTAGCAGGATACAAAATTAATATTCAGAAATCAGTTGCATTTCTATACACCAGTAACGAATTATCAGAAAGAGAAATTAAGAAAAAATAATTCCATTTACGATTGCATCAAAATAAAAAATAAAATACCTAGGAGTAAATTTAACCAAAGAGATAAATGGCCTGTACTCAGGAAATTATATGATGTTGAAAAAAGAAATTGAGGAAGATATGAATATATGGAAGCGTATATACCTTGCTCATGGACAAAAAGAATTAACATTGTTAAAATGCTCAAACTACCCAAAGAAATCTATAGAATCAATACAATCTCTGAATATTAACGGCATTTTTCACCGAATTCAAACAAATAATCCCAAAACTTATACGGAACCATAAAAGACTCCAAATAGCCACAGCAATCTTGAGAAAAAAAGAACAAAGTTGGAGGTTATCACAATACCTGATACCAAACTAAACTAGAAGTCTATTAATCAAAACAGCATGGTACCAGCATAAAAACACATAAAGATCAATGGAACAGAATAGAGAGCCCAGAAATAAATCTACACTTATGTGGTCAATTAATCTATGGCAAAGGAATCAAGAATATACAATGAGATAAAGACAACCTATTCAATAGATAAATGGTTTTGGGGAAACTAAAGAATACATGCAAAAATAAATAAATAAATAAACTAGACCACCTTCTTACACCATATATAAGAATAAACTCAAAATGGATTAAAAACTTAAAAGTAAGACCAGAAACCATAAAACTCCTAGAGGAATACGTAGGCAGTAAACTCTGACGTTACTCTTAGTAATATTTTTTCTAATATGTTGCCTTGGGCGAGGGAAATAAAAGAAAAAAATAAATAAAAAGGACTACATCAAACTAAAAAGGTTTTACATAGCAAAGGAAACAATAAACAAAACAGAAAGATAGCCTACTGAGTAGGAGAAGGCACTCATCAATGATACAACCGATACAGGGTTAATATCCAAAATATATGAAAAAACTCACACAACTTAACACACACACAAAACCTAACAATCCAAATTAAAAGTGGGCAGAGGACCTAAACAGACTTTCTCCAAAGAGGACATACAGATAGCAAATATACATATGAAATAGTGCTCAATGTCACTAATCATTAGAGAAATGCAAATTAAAACCACAATAAAATATCATCTCACATCTGTCAAAAAGGGCATCATCAATAAATCAACAAAAGTGTTATCAACAACATGGAGAAACGGGAACCCTCATACACTAGTGGGATTGGAAACTGCTGCAGCCAATGTGGAAAAAAGTATGGAGGTTCCTCAAAAAATTAAAAATAGAACTGAAGAAATCCAAAACACCAATTTTAAAAGACATATGCACCCCTATGTTCACTGCAGTGCTATTTACAATAGCCAAGATATGGAAACAATCTAGGTTTCCATCAACAGACAAATAAAGAAGTGGTACATATATATAATGAAATATTACTCAGTCATAAAAAAGAATGAAATCTTAGCATTTGCAACATGGATGAAAATGGAAGGTAATAAGTGAACTAAGTCAGACAGAGCAAGACAAATACCATATAATCTCACTTATATGTGGAATCTAAAGGATAAAATAAATAAACAAAGCAGAACCAGACTCCTAGATGCAGAAAACAAGCTGATGGTTGCCAGATGGGAGAGGGTTGGGTACAGCAGGGTGAAAACCGTGAAAAGATTAAGAGATACAAATTGACAGTTACAAAATAGTCCTGGGGATATAACGTAAAGCATAGAGAATATTGTCAGTAATGTGGTAATAACTACGCACAGTGCCGGGGGGTACTAGACTAGTCAGAGGATCACTTCATAAATTATATAAATGTCTAACCACTATGCTGCATACCTGAAACTAATATAAAATAATACTGAATATCAACTGTAATTGAAAATATTTTTAAATGGGGGGAGGTGAAGG
Source organism: Pteropus vampyrus (assembly GCF_000151845.1). Classification (NCBI taxonomy): domain Eukaryota; kingdom Metazoa; phylum Chordata; class Mammalia; order Chiroptera; family Pteropodidae; genus Pteropus; species Pteropus vampyrus. The sequence continues at coordinate 4,240,221 of NW_011888785.1, read as the reverse complement.
AGAATAAGAGGTGCAAATTTCCAAGTATAAAACAAAAAAGTCATGGGGATGTAATGTACAGCATAGGGAATACAATCAATAATATTGTGATAACATTGTATAGTGTCAATGGTTGCTGGACTTACCATGGTGATCACTTCTCTGGGTGTATAAATGCTGAATAACTATGGTGTGCACCTAAAACTGATATAATATTATCTGATAGCTAGACTTTAATAAAAATCTTTTTAAAAAATACATAAAGACTGAATAAAATTGGAGGAGAGGTATATCCTTAAGGCAAAAATGCCATTCAAAGATATAAAGATTTCAAACATCTAGTAGATTCATATTTTAGAAACAGCATATCCATGCAAGAAAGAATGCTAGAAGGCAACAAATATGATTACGACATTTAGCATCATATGCCAATGCTGTTTTATCATACAGGAGGTTACAAAATCCTAAGTATATTTATTTGTGAAGTTAATGGAGAGAAAAATGTAACCATCAAATATATGTGGAGTCCCAAATTGACCAGAAGAGTCTCCATTTAACTCTTCTATTCTGATATACTACATCCCATGAGCTATTTCTTATTTTCATTTTTAATATAGTATTACAAGCAGTAGTTACCCTCAGATAAGATGAATTTCGGTAAACCTCCACTTTGTATTTCCAGCATCTGCATGGTCTCATCTAGTAGAATGTGAGATAATATATGTACAATAAACAGAGTTTCCTCCTTGGCACATAGTTAAATCGCAATGATGAGTAGCAATACCCTTTTCCTGACTCTTTCCAGAGGCAGGATACTGAGCACATGCATTGACAGTCTTAAAACACAAAGCGCACACTGAGAGGTATCCATAGAAACAGCTACTTCCTTCCAGTCTCAGCTGCGTGCCTGCCAACCATGTGATGTACCAGCCAAGATGGCAATGGCCTATAAATTGCACAGTCTTTAGGATTCCATCACCAGGGTCAATGGAAAGCATGGAAAATTATGGGTCAGGAATATATGAAATATACACTGGAAACATAGGCTGAACAATCTTGGCAAAAAAAAAAAAAAGTAGTCTGAATCTGTCATTCATTGTATTGACTAATATTACAACTATTTATGGAGTTTTTGTTAATTTTTTGTCAATAAAACCTTGCTTTCGCATTGAGTTCAAAAAATGCATGCTTAATGATAAATTGTGCATTCCTATTTCTTTAGAACAATGATGATGATTTCTATTTTTTCCTAGGATATGGAAAGCTGGGAAAAATTATGCTCATTTCTGAACAACAACAAAAAAATAAAAGATAAACTATAAAAGCACAACTTTTTCTTGAACCCATCAGAACTGAGGTCATAGAATGATCAAGCAGCCTTAAATCCAAAAAAGGCATGCCTTCCCTGAGGAGAGGCAGGATGTCATCACTTGCTCAACTATGGCAGCACACAAGAGTAAAGGGCTGGGTGCCATGCACAAGGGTAGAAGAAGTAAGCTAAAAATTTCAGCAAATAGCTAAGTATTGAGCGGAGGCAACTGAGAGAAATAGAACCTCTGAAAGCCACAATCACAAGAGGAGTTGATACCCACTTTCAGGTTCCTCCGCTTCAGCAACCTGCTACTGGGTGCTCATTAAGTAGTATAATGTTATTTTGAAGGTGACTGTGATTAGATGTATATACTAAACTCAAGGCAATCACAAAACAGACATCTTTAAGTTAAAAGTTCAATAGTGATTAGATATATTCATAAAAAATAAGAAATTAATACAAATGCAGGCAGAAAAAGAAAAAGAAGAAATGGAACAAATAGAAACTAACCAGAAGCATGGTAAATTTTAATTAAGAAAGTTAATGAGTTTGTAATTGCACAAAATGTCAACATGTATTATCCATCATGGGGGTCACAGGATACACAAGCATGCATGCACACAAACAGATGCTGAGAACTCTATGCCTCTCTAAAGTTAGAACCAAAATATTGTCAAACTATGTCCTCCCCAGTGAGAAGTGCTGAGGACACTGTTGTCAGAAGTCCCCAAATAAATAGTCCATCCCAGTCATGTGTTATAGTGAAGCTCACAGTCAACAAGCCACCAAACCCAACCAGTCTCCAACACATAAACATGAACAGAAAGCATAGATTTAACTGAAACTCAAGGAAAAATTCAAACATGAAAGATAAGTTAAAAGGGCAAAAAAATAAAGTATTTTGAAGGAACTAGAAACTATGTAGTTACCAAAAAAAAAAGACTGGATAAGCCCAAAATGAGAAAGTATTTATACTCATAAAATAAGACAGGATAATATTTAAAAGGATGGAAAACAGGAAAATAGGCGAGAAAAGGATAATCAATGAGAAACACAAAGTCCAAAGTGGTAAAAAAAAAAAAAAAAAACCAGAAGGAAAGAATAGAAACGGGTAGGACAAGAAAAACAACCATTTTTTTAAATTACAGTAATGAAGATCATAAATTTCTAAATTAAAAATTCTTATGAAATTAACTAATAGATGAAAACACAACAAACCCAATTAACGTCAACAACAAAAAGTCTCTTGTAAAGAAATAGAAATCCAAATTGGTCGAGACTTCTTAATAGCAACAAAAAAAAAACTAGAAAAACAATGGAACAGTTTCTCCATAATTCTGAAGGTAATGATTATCGACATAAAACTAATAAACTCCCAGAAAAAAAGCTATATATCATGTTTGAGGACAGAATATGGTGTTTTACAAACACTGAAGGTCACAACAGAATTTTAATTCCTATGGGCTCTTTTTTATTGAGTTTTTTAAATAGACCTTTGTGGGGCCAGTTTTAGGTTCAAAGCATAATTGAGCAAGAGGTACAGATATTTCCCATGTAGCCCCTATCTCCACATACTCACAGTTTCAGTCATTATCAAATCCTTACACCAGAGTGGTACATTTGTTAAAACTGATGAACTTATACCAATAAATCATCACTCAAAGCCCACAGTTTACATTAGGGTTCACTCTCGGACTTTTACAGTCTATTAGTTGTCACAAAGGTATAATGATACATATCCATCATTATGGTACCACATAGAGTGCATTTTCACTCTCTAAAAATTCTCTGTGCTCCTCCTATCCATCCTCCTCCCTGCCCCCAACCCTCGTCAACCACTGAACTTTTTCCTATCTCCATAGTTTTGCCTTTTTAGGAAGTCATACACTCGGAATTATACAGTACAGCCTGTTCAGATTGGTTTATTTTCCTCAGTATAATGCATTTAAGTTTCCTCCATGTCTTTCATATCTTGATGATTTATTTTTTAGCAGTGGATAATATCCCATTGCCTGGATGTACCACAGTTTTTACTCATTCACATACTGAGGGATTTGTTGCTTCCAAGTTTTAGCAATTATGAAAGAAATGTAGGTTTTGTACGAATATAAGTTTTCAACTTCTTATTCATGAGTAAATACAAAGGAGTGCAATTGATAAATCATGCAATATGTTTACTTTTGTAAGAAATTGCCAAAATATCTTCCCAAGTAGATGTATCATTTTGCTTGTCTGCCAGCAATCAATAAGTGTTCCTGTTACTAGCATTAGGTGGTGTTGGTGTTCTAAATTTTGGCCACTCTAATAGATATGAAGTGATATCTCATTTTTGTTTTATTTTGTCTTTTCCTAACAACATGATGTAAAACATCTTTTCAAATGCTTATCTGTCATTTATATATATTCTTTGGTAAAGTGTCTGTTTGGGTCTTTAACCCTTTTATCAAATGAGCTGTTCATTTTCCTACTGTTGAATTTTAAGAGTTCCTTGTATATTCTCGGTAACAGTCCTCTATCATATATGTTGTTTGCAAATATATTCTCTTTGTGGCTTGTATATTCTCATTCTCTTCAAAGTGTCTTTTTCAGAGCAGAAGTTTTTAATGTTAATGAAGTCCAGCTTATCAATTTTTTTCACGAATCATGCCCTTTGGTGTTATATCTAAAAAGTTACCACCACACCCAAGGTGATCTAGGTTTTCTCCAGTGTTATCTTCTAGGAGTATAGTTTTATGTTTTAGATTTAGGTCTATGAGCCACTTTTTGCATATGGAGTTCCAGTTGTTTCAACACTATTTCTGCTCCTTTATATTGCCTTTGCTTCTTTGACAAAGATTATGTGGGTCAGTTTCTGGGTTCTCTATTCTGTTCCATTGATTTGTCTTTTCTTTCACTAACAGCACACTGTCTTGATTACTATACCTTTATAGTAAGTCTTTGAGTTGAATAGTCTTAGTCTTCCAACTTTGTTCTCCTCCTCCCATATTGTATTGGCTGCTCTGGGTCTTTTGTTTCTCCATATAGACTATAGAATTAGTTTATTGAAAGCCACAAGAATTGACATCTTGAAAATACTGAGTTTTCCTATCCATGAAAATGGAATCTCTATTTATTTAGTTCTTTTATTTTGCTCATCAGAGTTTTGTAGTTTCTTCATATGGGTTTTTATACATATTTTGTTAGATTTATAACTATGTCATTTTGGGAGATACAAAAATAAAAGATGTTGGGTTTTTAATTTTAAATTCTACCTGTTTATTGATGGTTTATAGGAAAGCAATGGACTGTTGTATATTAACCTTGAATCCTACAAATTTCTACAATCACTTATTAGTTCCAGGAAGGTTTTTTTTTTTTTTTTTTGGTCAGTTATTCCAGATTTTCTACACAGATAATTATGTCATCTGCAAAGAAAATTTCATTATGTCCTTCTCAGTCAAAATACTTATTTTCTTTTCTTGTCATATTCATTAGCTAAGAATTCTAGTTCAATGTTTAAAAGAAATTTTTCTTGTTCCCAATCTTAGTGCGGAAGCTTCTAGCTTCTCATCATTAAGTATAATGTTAGCTGTAGGTTTTTTGTAGATGGCTTTTATCAAATTGAAAAAGTTCCTCTCAAATCCTAGTTTGCTGAGAGTTTTTATCACGAATGGGTGCTGGATTTTGTCAAATACTTTTTCTGCATCTATTGAAATGATCTTGATTTTTCTTCTTCTGCCTGTTATTATGTATTGCAACAATTGATAGTTTTAAGTTGAACTAACCTTAAATATCCAAGATAAATTACACTTGGTTGTAATCTGTAATTCTTTATATACATCATTGGATTCTACTTACTGATACAGAATTTGCTAAATAAAGAATCTTGGGAATTTCTTCATTTACGTTCATGAGATGCTGGATATAGTTTTTTTTGTAATATTTTTTCTGGTCTTGGTATTAGGCTGGCATCAGAATGCTCCGTTTCTATATTCTAGAAGAGATTGTAGACAATTGGTATAATTTCTTCTTTACATGTTTGTTAGAATTCACAAATGAACCCATCTGAGCTTGGAGTTTCCTATTTTGGAGTTATTAACTATTGATTTAATTTCTTTAATAAATATAGGCTTATTCAGATTATCTATTCTTGTGTGAGTTTTTGCAGCTCGTGTCATTCAAGGAATTGGTCTATTTCATTTAGGTTGTTAAATCTGAGGACACAGAATTTTTCATAATATTTCTTTATTATCCTCTTAATATCTATGGGTTCCCTAAAAATTTCTTTTATTTCATTTCTGGTATTAATAATCTGTGTCTTCTCTCTTTTGTTCTTAGTGTGTCCTATTGATCTTAATAATCTTTTCAAAGAACCAGCTTTTAGTTTTGTTGATTTTGTTTACTAATTTTGTTTTTCATTTCATTGATTTCTGCTTTTATTATTTTTTTCTTCTGTTTACTTTGAAATTAATTCGCTCTACCTTTTTCTAATTTTATAACATGGAATGTTAGATTATTAGTGAGATCCTTCTTTTCTAATACATACATTCAATGCCATATGTTTCCCTTTAAGTACTGCTTTTGCTGCATTCCCAAATTTTGATGTTGTTTTCATTTATGTTTAGTTGAAAATATTTTTAAATTTCTCTTGACATTTATTCTTTGACCAATGTGTTATTTATAAGTGTATCATTTAATCTCTAAATATTTGGGGATTTTTCATCTTGTTTCCTGTAATTGATTTCTAAATTAATTCCATTGTGACCTGAGAGCAGACATTGTATGATTTCTATTCTTTTTAATTTGTTAAGGTGTGTTTCATGGCCCAGAATGTGATCTATCTTGGCGAACTTGCAAAGAAATGTGTAGTCTGGCATTGCTGAATGAAGTAATTCATAGATGTCAACTATATCCAGTTGATCAATGGTGTTGTTGAGTTCATTTACATCCTTACTGATTTTCTGCTTGCTGGGTTTGCCCATTTATAATAAATGAGTATTGAAACCTCTAACTATAATAGTAAATTCATCCATTTCTCCCTGCGGTTCCATCAGGTTTGTTTCATGTGTTTTGAGTCTCTG
>NW_011888785.1:4211322-4231600 GCF_000151845.1 Pteropus vampyrus | reverse complement strand
TTTTTTTATTTATTTATTTCTATAACTCAGGCTCTGACCAGAACCTCCATCCATCATTTCTCTTACTCTGTGCTTGCATTAAAGTGGACCTGTTATCTCATTGAGGAATCCAACCTGCAAAACATCCACTTGCTCTTGTTTAGTAAACCTCCGTTTTCTCAGACGGCCCTTATCAAATAGGAGACTACGGTTGAAGGCGTGAAAAGTTTTATTATGAACACCTCCAACTGTCTTGATCTCTTGTCCATCCACTAGATCTCCTTTATAAACTCCAAATACAAATCGATCATACAACCTGTTTTCTTATTTTAAGAATGTTACTTCATATTTTATCAGTTATAAATGTACAGAGTTTCAAGAAGCAAATATCCAAAGCAAGGTTAGTTATGAAAAAGTTTACTCCGCCCTTTTCACTCCACGTTACCTTCCACAGAGCAATCATATTTCCTTTTAAATACACACACAATCTCAGTGGCATGTAGCAATAAACTGTTCTCACTTGCAGTGCTGTGGGATAGCTGCGATGACTCTGGTTACAGCTGCAGGGCTGTGGGCTGGCTCTGGCAGCTCTGATCCATGGATTGCATTCTGCAGACCAAACTGGAGAAGCAGCAACCAACCAGAGTATGCCTTCCTATGACAATAACAGAACAAGAAGAGGGCAAGCAGAACAGCACAAGTACATTTAAGCCTCTGCCTACAACACATCTGCCAAAATCCCAAAGCAAGTTAGGAGACGAAATTCAGAATTAAAGAGGAGAGAAATAACTTCACTTGCCAGGAGGCCATGGCAAGGATACAAAAGTAGAACACTGTGGCAGCAGACTGAAGATTTGGGATTGAATAGTTTATCATACCATATGTCTAAATAACATACTTATGATGTCTCCTCTGGATTTTCTGAGTTGGCCATCATCTATGGAAGAAGAAGAATTTGTCTTCTTTTTTCCTAATCTCATCACAATACACAGTATCACTTCCCATTCCCCATTCCTTCTATATCATAATTTTGGTTGAATCAATATTGAGTATTTACATCATTGACTATGTAAATACTACTCACTGCCAAATTCTATATTATAATGCCTTTCCTACATAAGTCTTTGTTTTCCCTAGAATTAGAATTTTAAGTGTTTAGTTTTCTATACACATATGACTCATTCAACAGCACTTAGCTATTTGTCTGGATCTATTCTCAAGATATTCAGACACATAAGGCATTTTGCCAATTTTTTTTATTCAAAGGAAGTCACCTTTGGAGTCTTCAGACCTTTTTCAACAAGGACTGGTTGTCTTCTGCTGGCCACATAGCTATCATCTTAAAAACTCCCTTTATCATCATCCTGGGGATAATCTTCATCTCTCCTGTCATGGGTCTCCTGTTTCCCACATAATCTTTCTTGATTTGATTCCCTCATTTTTGTGGAGCAAATCCTCTAGTAGCTTTTCTAAGTAGGGAGCCTAAGAGGTGAGTTTTTAAAAATTCTTTTTGTTGCCTTATTTCTTTGATATTTCCTCCCCTTTATTTTCTCTTTTTTGAAAATTTTGTTATTGAGTATCAAATCTCTTTAATTGGGCATCTAATTTTCTTTGCTTTCCTATATTTTATTTTTTTGCCCTTTGGGAGAGAATTCCTGATTTATTTTTAGCCCCAGATCTTTTTCGATTCTTTAAATATTCATTTTCTGTACTTGCTTCAGGTTTCAAATAACTTTTATCTCTGTAACGATACTTTTCAAAAGTTTTCCTTTCCCTACATATTTGCTGCTTCCTCCATATTACTCCTTTCTGTTGCTCTGGTCTGTATCTTCAACAGTAAATGCATTCTTTAGGTGGTACGGTGTTACTTCTTAGCTTATATTTAAGAGTAGAAGATTAAAAAGCTATTAAGCAATGAGTACAGAGGTGGGTTTTCTGAAGGATGAGCTTTACTATAGGGTGATGGGGTTGAGATATTTACTGGGGAACCCCAGAGGTTAGAAATACCTATCTTCTTAGATTAAACAGATTCCTCACTCAAAACTCTTCCAATTTCTATCCAGGAAGGAAAGTCAAGCCACCAGGATACTAGCTAATGAATGGAAAAAGAGACCATGAGCTTCCCCATTCAGTAGTCAGGAGGCATGCACATGGTTTGTTAGCCACTGTTTTGGGCAAAGTGTTCGTTCCCTTGACTGAATTCAATATTCTCCCCTATACATAGGGAGCACTGCACCCCACCTGCCTCTGTAGGTGGGGATGGGGTCATATAGTAGAGAAGGTGATTTAAAGATCAGGCTGCTTCTTAAACAGTTTTCAGCAAACCACCTCACTGTTTCTCCTTCAGTCAGTTCCAGAGATACGTGGTACTGCATTTGGGGGAATTTCTACTGTAGACAATTTTAATTCTTAGCTTTCCCTATAACTCTTATAATTCAGCCTTCTCTTATCTACTGCATCAGTTACTATTTATTCACCTGCTTTCCAGCTATTTGTTTGCCATCGTCCCCTCCCTTAACTCTCATTCTTGTGGCTTTGTTGTTTTTAATCCCTTCCTAGCAGCTTTAATGAGGTTTTAGTAGTGGGCAAAATTAGATACATGTTCAGTTGGTTATCTTTACCCAGAAATAGGAGTATATACTTTCTAATCATGTAAATAATTCCAAGTTTCCTTCTATAAAAATGGTTTCAATTTCTATTCCCATAAACAATGTATGAGAATGTAGCAGAGCTGTTAACATGAGGTAAATAAATAGGACTCAGAGGGACTGGAAAACCTCTGAAAAAATATTTTGTGTATAATGCGGTTATTTTTCTGGGAAGATATTACACAAGTTGCAGAGCTTTTATAATACACACAATAAAGTTAGAAACCATTGTTTTATGGTAATTATGTAATGGTCCATGGCTACAAATAATCCCATTACATATCTATCCTTCCAGCCTTAACATTGTTCACAGTATTATTTCTGCAAGGCAGCCTGGGAAGTTTGCCCAACAAAGAACAATATATACATTAGAGAAAAACTAAATCAAAGGCGTGCATGCACAGGTTTCTCACTCTGCAGTTACAGATTCATGCTCAGAATGTTTCAAGTAGAAACAAAATAGGCTATCTTACAATTAGGTAAACAATGAACACCTGCATTCAATTTATCATCTGAAAATCAAACATGAAGCATTTTGCATACATTTACATGTTTGAATTATGCAATGTATTTTAGAATTGCATGGGAGACAATTATCCAAGAAGCTTTGTTCTTATAATACATCAGGTCATTTTACGAGTAAATAAATAATCTCAGACTAAATTTATGTAATAATACAAATTCGAGCCTCACTCTTCAGGAAACAAAGTACAAATGATCTGGCTAAAGATAAGATTTCTCTGTGTACAAATTTTTAAATATGTTTACATAGAGTTACATTCCCCAGTAATTCTAAAACCATATTTTTAGCCTTTTCCATTGAACCTCACAATCAAATATTGTGAAGCACAATTAAAAACTAAGAGTTTCACTTGGATATTTTACTCCTCTTTTATGTATCTTCTTTAAAATAGTAAACTGATCAAAAGTAAGCAACAAAATTAGGAAAAATTAAGATATCAGAGAAAAGGCAGTTTTTAATTCACACACAAAGAACTGTTATAAGGCTGTTGCCATAATCTTAAGAGAATGAGGATCTCCAATAAATTTAGGAACTATAGAGAAGAGAGGGTCTAGAGCTAGAAAATACTTCAGTAGCAACAGGATTGATGACTTTATTACACGGGCTGGAAGATGCAGAAACAAAGAGGTCTATCAATTAGGCTAAATGGTATCAGTTGGATGTAATTTACCTTTAGGATATCTAATAAAAGTACTCATAGGAATTGTAAATATATGCCCAACAGTTACGAAAGAAAAGAGGAAAAAGAATGATCAGAAAATTGGGGTAACGTTTATCCATTTACTAAGCAAATATCTATGGAAAATTTGCCAGGCAATAGTCTAAGCACTGAGAAGGATGAGGAAGACTGGGGGAAAACCATAGGAGGAAATGTAACACAGCAATACTGGAGGTGTGCTCACAGATTAGGGGAACTGAAGAGAAGCAACAATGATATCATAAGATCGGCTCTATATTTTTTAATTGACACATTATAGGCTGCACAGAATTTAACCTGAGTTCAGGGCAAGCAATTAAAGTTATAACAATCTGCTTTATATTCAAGTCAGACCATTATCTCAATTCCTTTATTGACCAAAAGTACTATTTTAAAACTAACACTTTCTACATAAACAACTTGTCCAGTAGCCCCTTTATGACTCACTCCTTATACTAATTTTAGTACCTTCAGCTTTCTCTCTAGTTTTCTCATATTTCCCATTATATTTTCAAATCTTTCTTGCCAGGCTTTCATTTTGCAGTCTAGCTTCCCCACTATCAAATCCTGACTTAAACATTACCTATGGAATTCTGTGGCTCCTTTGCTTCTTAAAAAACTGTTCTGTATAGTCTACATCCTTAAACTATGATATAAGTCATAACTAAGAGAGCAGGAGTTAAATCTGCCTGAACACTAAATCACTGAGATGAATACTAACCAAAAAAAAAACAAACAAAAAACTATTCATCAATAAAATGGAATGAAGGCCTGATATTTGTAAGAACATGGGTGAATCTCAAAATCATTATGCTTTAGTGTAAGAAGCCAGGCATAGAAGACTATGTATCTATGATTCCATTTAAATGATATTCTAGAAAAGTGAGAACTACAGGGGACAGAAAACACATCAATGGTGGCTGGGGTCTGGGAATGGGGAAAGGAAACTGACATATAATAGAACGAGGTAAAAATTTACCAACTTGTAAATCTAGGCTTTAAGAAATCTTGTGTTTCCACATTATTGTACTTCTGCCATCTCCATGAGGAAAGCATGCCTAGATAGACAGCTGGTCAAAGAAGGTGGAGAAGAGGTGTCCAGCATACATACACCTGCAGTGCAAAGTAGAGCTGTCCCAAAGCGGAGCTGCACAGCCAAGTTCATCCAAGATCAGCAGAGCCACAGCTAACCCACAGACCCATGAACATAAACTGATTATCACTGAGCTATTGTCTTCTTGAATAGTTTATTACACAGCATTTGTGTACCAATAGCAAACTCATGTCATTATTGAAAAAGTTCTTTGAAATTAACCAAAAAGTAGGAAGAATTCAATGAATAAGTCATCTATAATATAATAAAGGAACTCAGCACAAAAAATACAAATATATGCAAAAATAGAAGTGTCAAAATGTTGTGTAAAAAAGCAAGTCATAGAAAAATATTATCAGTTTGATTCTATTCATAAAAACTTTCAAACCCAAGCTATTGTAGACACATCTACATGTGTGTTAAGACTATAGAAAAAAGCAAGAAAATCATTAACACAACATTAAAGAAAATAATAGGAAGAAAGGGAACACAATCAGGAACAGGGATGCAAACAGAAAGAAACACAAAGAAAACGTCAAATAACGTACTGGCAATGTTCTATCTCATGAACTGGATGATGAAGACAAAATTAAACACCTATTATTTATCTGTAGATCAATCTATCACTTATTGGATTTCGTTAACCAATGTCACTATAAGAAAATTAATTAATTAAAATAAATAAATAAATAATCTATCAAATGGTATATAATACACACTAAGGAATATATTTTATCAAATACATACATACAAAAGCCTTGCTGGGCAAAGAATGGACTGAGATCTGCAAGTCTCTTCCTCACCAGCAGAGAGCTACATTAGCTGTGGCCCCTGGGCAGAATCAACATAGCACAGACAGTTGCAGAATGGTAAGAAACTATTTAGCAGGATTGTCTGGGGACACTGGGAGGTTAGCCAGGAACACCTGGATTGCAATGTTCTTCTGTAACAGATAATATACTATTCTGAGAAACTTAATAAATCTCCTTAGCAACAAGGAGTTGAGATATTTCATTTGTTGTCAACAATATAAAACAAGTGAGTGAACAGAGATCAATAGGTAGGTCACTTTTCTGTTCCTTCTCTGCACACTCTATGGATTACACCATGGACCAGCAGAGTATGGCACTGGCAAACACCAGTTCTTCTGTATCATTACACCTCACTTTGAGCATCAGCCTTTGATTTACTTAGACACTTGTGTTCATAAAACTACCCTAGCCCTTGCCACCTCTAGTAGAGATGGAAGCAAATCAACTGTGCACTACTATTAACAAGGTCTAAAGAGAACGTACATTCTTCTACACAGTCACTAACCTTGTTTTACTTATTAAATCTGCCTATGATATAACAGTTACAAAAGACACTGAAAATTCTAATTTCATCTTTCTTGTTATTATCTAAATAGTAAAAGTGCCTAAAACAATGGGTGATTTTGAATCATTCCTGAATTTATCTGCTTTTGTTTCCATGATTAGAACATCATCAAATGAGATACTGAACTTTAATTTTCTTTTTTAGGTGAGGCAACCCTTGCTTGACCTCACAGATTGCAAGGACCATGTCAGCTTACATACAATACCTTATTTTTTTTTATTTTTTATGCCTACAACACTTGGTTTTCCTAGGTGGTCTCCCATCCAAGTACTAACCAAGCCCGACGCTGCTTAGCTTCTGAGATCAGACGGGATCGGGCTTGTTCAGGGTAGCATGGCCGTAGATGGAAATATTTTTAAGTTGAGTATACTACAGATATTGAATGCTTGCCATGCCCTCAATGTTTTAGAAAATGCCCCAGTCTACAGTTCCTGCTAAGGAAGCATCACCCTTGTTTTATTTCCTGTCTTCCTGTCATTCTTTCGCTCCCCAACCCCACTCCATATATTCTGCTGACTGATGTTTTGGTGAGGACCTATCCCCAGAGCAGCCAATCCATCAGATGATCAGTGACTTAGATCTAGGTGTATTGGCTGATGAAGAATGCAGGCAAATCAGATTTCATCTGCAAGGAATCTAAACTAAGACACGATGAAAGAATTTGCAAGTTGGTAAAAGTCAAACTTATGCCCTCGTCTTGGAGTTGGAGAGCTATGGCAACTAAAGTTGAAGTGAAACAGAAATCATAAACTCGGTAGATGGAGAGGGGAAAAAAATGAATTAATCATAAAGCAACAAAAACCCTAAAAATAATTCAGGTCTCAAAAATTTACCAGTTACCAACCAATTATATTTTTCCAATAACGTACATGTCTTTCTTGGAAAACTTTGAGTCTCTCTTTCTTGCAAACACAAGAGCTAGTCAAGGAGGTTCTGTGGACACTGGAAAATTCCAGGAACAATAAGATTCCTCTCTAGAGGCAATTATCTCAAAATTCTCCTGAAAGAGTGATGACTGTATAAGTACAAAAGCATAACTGATGGTCATTTGCAAATATGGCAAATTATCCAAAAAACCTTCTCCAAGTCAAAATGACAGGTATCATGCTAAATAAACTCTGCAAAAGTGCTAACTAGGTACCCTTCCACAACACATTGGAAGCCTCCGAAGTTTCAGCCCATCATGAGCATGAACACTGAGAGCACCCTTTACTATGCATGGTGGTTTTAGGATATGCTATATTGTCAGACATTCAGAGGATTCCATTTTTCACTTTAAAGTAAAACATGTAGAATGGAATAAATACAGCTTTCACACAACCAACATCAAAAAAACTGGCGCTTATTCTTTTTAGGGCAATATTTTGGTAATATACAGTAGAGGTGGCAATACAATAAGTGGTAGTCTGTTCAAAAACTGTTAAAAATTTAATATTTATACTTGAAAAGCATGCTCTCAAAAAAACCTTTCATAACAGATTAAAATAGGTTTTAAGTAAAAAAAAAAAAAAAAGGAAAAAAGTTTAATGACAGCACTAAGGACAAAACATAGGACTCCTACCCACCGTAGTTCATAATCATCTGAAAAGAACTGCATTCCCTCCCTGATTATTATTATTTTCTGAATGTTGACATTTATTCCCTGCTATTCAATGTAAGCAAGAGCACATTCACTCTCCCAAAAGATTATCACGATATTAAACAGACATCTAACAGATACAGGCCTAGATTAAGTACCAAAAAAAAAAGGAAAAGGAAACAGCTCTCTGATTATTTTTCATTATGAAAAAAAACATTAAGAGTAGGAAACACATGCAGATATTAAGAAAGGAAATCCACTTAAAATGTGGATGTCATGAGATCAAGAGAGATCATCTATCCCACAAAGCCCATCACAGAGTAACTGTTTCTCCAGGGAATCCTCATATGGGCAGAAAATTTAATAGCCATCAAGTACATATGAGCTAAATTTATCATAATTTTTAGGAACTTGGACCACAAAAAAAAAAAAGCTGAAGCAATATTCCTGGAAAAAAGTGATTAATCTATGTTAAATGCACTTAATCAATTCTGCATGTTATGTTTTGAAGTTAGAAGATTCAAAATATAACTAAAAATAGTTCTTGCTTAATGTTGTGGAGTTTGTTAAATTGTGTGACTTCTTCAGAAAGTATAATGCTTGTGAAAGATCTCAGGGTGATTACACTGAAGACTAGAAGCTACCTATCTGATTTGTCTTTTATCTATCTCTTGGTGCACAGCAAAAAGGTATAACAAACTTCACTGATGTAACTCCAAAGTGAACCAAATGCCATCACATTTGCCTCAGCCAGCACCATTTCTGGTTGCTTTGCTGCAGTGTCAAAGAAAAAAACAGGAGTTTTATTCTTGATATCTTTCCAATAAACCGAAATGAATTGGAGTAAGACTCTCCAGTCATTTTCATGTTTTAGCATTGTCTCATTTTTCCTAAAAGAGTAAAAATATTTCATATTATTCCTTCAATCATCTACCTGAAATAGCGGTTCTTTCACTTTCTTCTGTCCTAAGAGTGGGGAGAATTCCAACTCACTCTAGGTCAAACTCTGATTACCTTCAAACAGATCTCAGCTTTGAGGAAAAACAAGGGAGGGCGGCTGAGACTCAGGATATCAAGTGACAAGGACCCTTAATGCTTTTGTTCAGACTGCATCTTGTACTGACAGAAAAATGGTAAACAGCAAGGGAATAGCCATTGGAGAGACACATATGTTCTGCCGAGGGTAAAATACTCCTCTTATACATTCAATTTATTAAAGAACTGTTTCTAAGTTAAAAAGAAGTTTTCATCTTAAAATTAATGCTTATTAAGAAAATGTATATATCAATATATATATAGGTTTATGTCAATATATATATGTCTACATATGATATAGTCACTATATTGATGTCTACATGTCAGTATAGTCACTAAAGAGGAAGGGGGAGCTCTTTAATTTAGCAATAAAAGTGTAACATGCAACACACAGTCACTCCCTCTTGCTATGCACAGAAGGAGAAGCTCACCACACCTGACCAAGGTGTACCCTGTGTCATTAACTTGCTACAAAATGCCAGGCCATATTCTCCATCACACATTGCCTTCGCCCAAGGCTAAGATAAACTCTGCATAATGTTAGTCTTTTTTCTCGGTTCTCCAAAAAATTCAAAGGCTTAAAGAGACTTCTTGATTTAATTTCTCTCATATCTAGTATTTTTTTTAAAGCCACATATCTATTTATCCTCAGAGGTAGGTGACATTATTGAGACACACCTCCACACACTGTGAAACCTTTAGGGAGAAAACATCTTCCAATATGTCGAGGATAGTTTGAGGGTTTGTTTGTTTGTTTGTTTTTATGGTTTCCCCTCTTGTAGTTTATTCTTTATATTATTTTATTCAGTCTGCCTTAATTTTTAACCAAAAGATTAAAAGTTACTTATACAATTAGTGTTTTCGTTTTCTTCAAATACCCAGAAAGGAATTGCTAGATGGTATGGTAGTTGTATTTTTAAATTTGAGGGTAACTTCCATACTGTTTTCCACATCGGCTACACAAATTTACATTCCCAACAACAGGGTTCCCTTTTCTCCACATCTTTGCTAACACTTATTTCTTGTCTTTGTGATAACCATTCTAACAGATTTGAGGTGATTTCTTAATGTAATTTTGATTTTCACTTCTCTGATCATTAGTGATGCTGAGCATCCTTTCATGTACTGCTGGCCATCGAGAAATCTTCTTTGGAAAAGTGTCTACTCAGATCTTCTGCCCGTTTTTTAAATTGACTGTTTGGCTTTGCTACTGAGTTGTGAGTTTTTATATATTTTGAATATTAATCCCTTATCAGATATATATGATTTGCAAATGTTTTCTCCCATTCAGTAGGTTGTCTCTTCATTATGTTCATGGTTTCCTTTGCTGTGCAGCGGCTTTTTTACTATGATACAATCCCACTTATTTATTTTTGCTTTTGTTGCTTTTCCTTCTGCAGTCAGATTCAAAAAATCACTGTCAAGATCTGTGTTAAGGAGTTTACAGCCTATGTTTTTTTCTAGGAATTTTATTATTTCAGGTCTTAATTTTCAAGTCTGTAATCCATTTTGAGTTAGTTTTTGTGTATGGTGTAAAATAGTGTTTTATTTTTTTGAATGTGGTTCTTCAGTTTTCCTAGCAACATTTATTGATGAAACTTTTTTTTACCATTATACATTCTTGACTCTTTCATCATAAATTAATTGGCTATATCTGTATGGTTTTATTTCTGAGCTCTCTATTCTGTTCCATTGATCTATGTGTCCATTTTCATTCCAGTATCATACTGTTTTAATCATAATAGCTTTGTAATATAGTTTAAAATCAGAGAACATGATGCCAGCAGCTTGGTTCTTCTTTCTCAAGATTGCTTTAGCTATTCAGATTTTATACAAATTTTAGAATTTTTTGTTCCATTTCTTTGAAAAATGTCATTGGAATTTTGATAGAGATTGCATTGAATCTGTAAATTTCTTTGGGTAACATGAACTTTTAATGTTGATTGTCCCAGTCCATAAGCACAGAAGATCTATCCATTTATTTGTGTCTTCCTCAATTCGTGTCTTCTTCAATAAATGTCTTGTCATTTTCAATATATAGGTCTTTCACCTCCTTGGTTAAATTTATTGCTAGATATTGTATTCTTTTTGATGTAATTGTGAATGGGATTATTTTATTTCTCTTTCTGAAAATTTGTTATCAGTGTATAGAAACACAACAGATTTTGTGTATTGATTTTGTATCCTGCAACTTCACTGAATTTATTTATTAGCTATAAGAATTTTTTGATGGAATCTTTAGGATATACAATATATGATATCATGTCATCTACAAATAGCGAGTTTAAATTCTTCCTTTCCAATTTGGATGCCTTTCATTTCTTCTTCTTGACTAATTGCTCTAGCTAGTACTATATTGCATATAAGTGCTCTAAGTGGGCATCCTTGTCTAATTCTCTATCTTAAAGGAAAGACTTGAATCTTTTCACCATTGAGTTTGATGTTAGCTGTGGACTTGTCATATATGGTCTTTATTAAGTTGAAGTATATTCCTTCTATAATCACTTTGTTGAAAGTTTTTTCTATCACAAATAAATGTCAAATTTTGTCAAATGTCTTTTCTATATCTATTGAGATGGTCGTATTATTTTTATCTTTGGTTTTGTTAATGTGGTATATCACACTGATTTGTGAATGTTGAACTATACCTGCATCCCTGAAATAAATTCCACTTGATTATGGAGTATGATCCTTTCAATGCACTATTGAATTTGGTTTGCTAAAATTTTGTTGAAGATTTTTGCATATATGTTAATCAAGGTTATTGGCCTGTGATATTCTTTTCTTGTGGTGTCCTTGTCTGACTTTCGTATCAGGGTAATGATGGCCTTATAAAATGAGTTCGAAAGTGGTTCCTCCTATTCTATTTTTTAGAAGAGTTTGAGAATTGGTATTAATTTGTCTCTGAATGTTTGGTAGAATGCAGAAATTTTTAATCTAAGATTGCTTTCAGAGTACAATCAAGCTTTCCACTGCCCTCAGATTGTATACACGCAAGTAGTATGTGATTAAGAAAAACAATTAAGAGCTACATTTCTTCTGAAGGTAATTAAATTATATATGTGTGGAAATTTTACTTCTTAGAGGTACTGCTTTAGATTATACCCAATCTTTTCTTCTCATTCGTAAACTTTATAGCAACAAAACAAACATACAAATAATTCTACATACATGTGGATGTATGTATACACACACCCATACAAAAAGCCATGGCTTCTATGGACAAATTAAGCTTTAATTTCTGTATTTTCATGCAGAATCTCTTTAGTTAATAAAAACAAAAGGCCTAAATAAAATGCAATTCTCATTTGGTTGCAATCATAAAAGACATTTTTAAAAAAGTCCCTAGAAACCATGATGTCAGCCACAAGTAAAAGAAATACTTCATTAAACTCTGGGATAGTCATATCAGATCAGACCAAAAAAATATTCTTGTTTGCATCAAAAAGTTTTCAATAGCTTTCCCTGAATTTAACAATCAAGAAAAGGTAAAGTTAAGTCACTGAGGATAAGCAGCTGAAAATCACTTTATTTCTCTATCTTACAAGTGATAAACTGTGAAATCAAATCATGTTAAAGGTCATGATAAAATGCACTCATCCATTACAAACACATATACACATACAAATTAACAACTGTCATATGTCAGGAACTGCAAAGCAGTAAGAATCAATTCACTGCATTCAAAGTTTTACAGCACAAAAAGAAATTGTGTGATTTTGTAAATTTATGAACATCTCATTATTACCTGCACTATTTATATAACACAGCTTAGCAAAAATAAAATTGTTGTACACAAATAGACTAGTTTCTCAGAGTGTTACTACCTATGATCCACAGAAAATGTTCCTTATGCTAATAACTTAAGGAAATGCTAGTTTCAACAAAGTTCAGCAACTTCAGCTCAGAGACTGTAGTTTACTAATAAGTATTTTAAATATTCAAATGGGGGATATTATTTCTATCATTTTCCAAATATATTTCACCATGAGACCTTTTTTGATAACTTAATATCATCAGGAACAATGTTCCATGGAACTCAGTTTGTAAAATTAGGATTTAATCCAACCTACCTCAGCTTTTCCACATTTTTCTGCAGAATATACTCACAGATTCTGTCTCTTTTGTTTCTCTCCCACTCCCTGTTTCTGTGTCTGTGTTCTTCTTTCTCTCTCTGTCTTTATCTGTCTGCCCTTCCCTATCTTTCTTTCTCCTTTCTCTCCTGCTCCCACATCTCTGCACCTGTTTCTCATTCTCAATCTCTCTTTTAGTCTCTCTGCCTGTTTCTCCCCCTTCCTCACTTTCTCTCCCCCTTCTCCCTCCCTTCCTCTTCTTCCCTCTAAAATCTTTTATTTGTTCTCTTTCTCTCACTCTCATACACATAAACACACACACACACACACACACACACACACACACACACACACACTTACAAAAGTCTTACCCTGCTTTCATGGCAACTATAGCATCTATATGTTAATAATGAGCCCACAGTTAACAACAAGTAGACCTTTGATCATATATCCTAAGAACTTATTTTCAACTCAGTACACCCATGTAGTCATGTACGTTGTTTTATTTATATTTTAGTCATTGATATTACTGTTTCCAGAAATGTCTCTTAAGTCAAACTTAAATTCTATGCCTATTTAATCAGAGGGACATACACCACTAACTGCATCTAATGTGAAGATGATCTAGTAGTCCAATGGGAGAAAATATGTTAAATTAGCAGATCAGGCAAATCTTATCATATTTAAGGCAATTAAAAAGTCAAAGCAGGCACAAATGTACATTTCAGAGAAAGCTGTTTTCTATGAAAAAGTTGTCTCATCAATTAGAGGATATTAATAAAGAGGAAGAAATTATAAAGAAATAGAAAGAAATCCTGGAATTGAAAAGTTTAATAAAGAAAATTAAAAATTGACTAGAAACGCACAACAATATGCTTGATCAGTCAGAAGAATTGGCATATAAAGATGGGTCCAGTGAGATTATCCAATCTGAGTAACATAAAGAAAAAAAAAAGAACAAACAAAGTCTCAAGAGACCTGTAGGGCATTATCAAGCATGCCAAAATATGCATAGTGAGAGACCTACCCTGAAGTAGGGAAAGAGGCAGAAGGAATTTTTTCAAAAGTAATGGCTAAAAACTTCCTAAATTTGATGAAAAATGTAGCTTTATACATCTGAGAAGCTCAGTGAACTCCAAGCAGAATAAACAGAAAGATCTTCATCTGGATTCATGACAGTCAAACTGTCAAAAACCAAAGACAAAAAGAATATTGAAAGCAGCAAGAGAGAAGTAATTTATCATGCACA
Organism: Pteropus vampyrus; assembly: GCF_000151845.1. Classification (NCBI taxonomy): domain Eukaryota; kingdom Metazoa; phylum Chordata; class Mammalia; order Chiroptera; family Pteropodidae; genus Pteropus; species Pteropus vampyrus. Next base: position 4,217,347 of record NW_011888785.1, on the reverse strand, counting down.
AGATTCGCAGTAAGATTAACAGCTAATTTCTTAACAGAAACCATGAAAGCCAGAAAGCAGTTGGAAATGCAAAAGAAAAAGACTGTCAACTAAGAATTCTATATCCAACAAAATAGCCCTTCAAATATGAAGGAGAAATGAAGACATTCCCAGGTAAGCAAAAACTGACAAAGTTTTTCTACCTACCATGGTCTACAAAAAAACACAAAAAGAGTCCTTGAGACTAAAAACAAAAGGACACTAAAAAGCAACCTAAATCTGCATAAATAAAGTAATCTGTAAAAGTAACTACATACCTAGCTAAAAGGCAGAATAAGTATATTTTTGGTTTAACTCTTTTTCCGTTCTATCTGATTTCAAAGAAAATTGCAAAGAGCAATAATTAAAAATGAGTATTAGAGGATATACAGTGTATAAAATGCAAAATTTGTATGATGATATAGCACAAAGGAGAGTATAGAGAACTTAGTATGGCTGAATCTTGTTTAAGAAGGAAACAATGTGGATTTTTTAATATAAAAAGATTTCAGTTAAAAAAATATGTAGGGCAGATAGATACATCTGCAGGCAACCATCAAGCCACTAGTTTGGGAACTCTGCTGTAATGTCACTCTCGGCCCTATAAAATATGTAGAATTATCCAATTATATATATTTTAAATCCTCGCTTAATGTCACTTATAGGTTCTTGGAAACCATGACTTCAAGAAAAATGACATATTAATGAAACCAAATTTACCACAGGCTAATTGATATAATAAACAAGAGTTAAGTTCCTATGGCATATTTCTGCTCACACACACAAAAAAAATCACCAAACTAAATAAAGACCCCAAATACTTACAATATTAAACATTGAAATAAATGTGAGTTATACATACATTTAAGAAAAATGAATAAAACAAGCAAAGTAATTATTTTCCAACTCACTTATTCCAGTTCAGGGTCACAGATGGCCAGATCCTATCCTGGCAGCTCAGGGAAAAAGGCAGGAACCAACCCTGGACAGGATGTCCTTCCATCACAGGATACATTCACACACACACCCATATTCACTCAGACCAGGGCCCTTTAGACACACCAGTTTACCTAACGTGCACATCTTTGGGGTGTAGGAAACCAGACTACCTGGAGAAAACCCACGCACAAACATGGAGCAAGGATGTGCACATTCCACACAGACAGTGGCACCGGCCTGAAATCAATTTTTTTTCTCATCAACATTTTAACAAAATGATATTCAATGAAATGACATTATTCAATGACCTGCTATACAGGAAATTTACTCCAAAAACATAAACAATATGCTATGGGAGCTGAAATATTCATACATGTTATTTTCTCCAGAATCCAAATGATTTCCTTTAATCCTCTGCATCATAAAGATACGAAGATTTAGTTTAATCATTGCTAAATTCACTTCCATATAAAAAAACATTATTTCTCAAAGAAAGCCCCTCAATGTATGTGTGTTTTAATGTATTATTTAAAAAGTGCTTGTAGTAAACTGCCACCCCAAAATGATATGCTAGAGAAGATAATCAATTTCAACTAAAAGCATAAACCTATATCCATCATTTCATCCAAATTGTTAATTCTTATAAGGGATAAAAAAATATTTTTATTGTGTGGCTCTTATATGACAGACACTGGGCTCAACACCAATACAAACACAGTGAATAAGACAAAGTCCCTGCCTCCCTGAGCTACATATTATATGGGGATTAAGGTAGCAAACAAGTACATAAACCACATAGATATTTACAAATGAAAATGAGTACTATGAAGGAAGTAAAAGAATTAGAAAAGAAGTAGGAAAAAGCAGACAGGAAGGCATCATAGGGAGTTACTTAGGTTATGATCTAAAGAGTGAGCTTAAGCCAGAGTATAAAAAAAAGAGCTTGTGTCAGCTGAGAAAAAGATATGTAGCCAGTCAGGATTTTAATGCTGCTAAAACTACATGAACGTTACAGGTTCAGCACCTATTTTGCTCATACCAGAAAGTTTATGGCAAGAGGAGAAAAAAAGGAAAGAAGTTAATAATAATTAAAAGAAGAATAGCAGAAGCGACATCTATTTGTTGAGCACTGAAGAAAATTGAAATATTGGTCAAATTTTCTCATCTCCCTAAAAAATGGCATACACTTATCCTTGCCATAATCTCATAAATACCGAGTTCTTGCATACTGCACTGATGCTGGGATTGTCCAGTGGAATATGAATTGAAGTGGCAATGTGCTAGTTACATGCCTACTTCTTATAAAGAATCATATCTTTCCACTTGTTCTCTAGTAATTTCCACCATTGCTCTAAGAACTTCCCCAAACTCGCTGCTATTCCTTTAGCCTGGGTACCATAAGAGACACACACAAAGCAAACCTAAACACAGCCCTCGTCAAGGAGCCATTCATAAAAGGAACAGCATAACTAGAGCCACTCAGTCAAACCTAGCCTAGATCCACCAACATTGAGCCAATCTGCAGATAGGTAAACAAGAATAAATGATTGTTGTTTCATGCCATGCAGTTTTGGGAATATTTATACATAATGACAGCTAACAAATACTTCTAACAACAGGCACTATACATGGAATTTTACATGGGTTAGCTTATCCAAACTTCCCACTGACCTTTTGAGAGATACTACTTTTAGCCTTATATATTAAAATTAAAATTGACAATTTTAATTTTAATTGAATAATCTGCTTACAGTCACACAGTTAATGAGTGGAAGAATCATGAAGCAAACCCAATCAGTCTAATTTTAAAGCCCTATGCCTCTTTATAACTATCATAGTCTCCCTCCTACTTGGCTTGTTTGCTAACGATATCATTGTTCTATTTCTAGTCTAGTATTGATGGATGTAAACTATAAAAAAAATAAACTAAGGACTCTGTGTTTCCAGATTTGTTGTTGTTGCTGCCTCAGTCAGGATCAACTTAACCAGACTGCGAAATAAACAAAGTGTTATCAAACTCAGATACCACTTTAAGTGATATCTCTACTTTATCTTCCAGAAATATATAGAGTCAAGAAGCAAGCTGTTATGCTAGAAATTTTTTTTACTATTTATGATTTATTGATTATAAAAAAAATTAATTGAATTCCATTTATACAAGAATATCTTACTGAAAAATAATATATTACTGTCAGATGGCATTATAAGTACACAATTTTATAGTGACAACATCCTGTTGGGAAAGAAAATATGAAGGCAAGAATGTTCTTTTAGAAGTAAAACAATTTGATAAATTCCTTCATCTGAATCAATAAAGCCATGGTAAGTATAAAAAGTGAAATTTATTTAAAATGCAGCACTCAATGTATATTTAGGCTTTCACGTAATATTATACTGGTTTATACACCACCAGGACATGATATAACATGATGATTCATAATATGGTTGAAAACAAAGGGCATTTAGGCATTCCACAATCCATAAGGATCAGGTATGCAGAAAGTAGACTAGCCTACTACCAATGAAAGGAAAAAAGTCTGTGACTTCCTGATATTCTTAATTCCATGTAATATTTTGTGGTAGGGAACACACAGACTGCACAAAATGATGTAACCCATCTTTATCAGCCTAAGGAGTCTTGAAATACTTAGTCTTTTTCTTTTTTAAAAATTTGCAAAATAACTTGAGATTGCTTTAAGGGAAAGGAAAGAGAAAAATCTGGCCAAAATATCTTAGAATTTAGTTATTTTTATAAATGGAAGATATAAAATTTTCCTTGCAGTTTTCTTATTACTCTAAAGATGATTATGGCTAAGAAAAGGGTGTGTTTCCAAAAAAGGAATTGAGTGTCATTAAACATATAACTTAATAGGATATTTCCTGAACCTCCTCACTGAACTCCAGCCATCAGAAAATAATGGAGTTAGTCATCCTATTTATTTCTTCTATTTTAAATATACTTATTCCCCTAAGGCATGTATATCAAAACATACTCAAGAGTGAGACTAAACCACAAAGCTAAACAAAAAAGATAAAAACCACACAGAGAAAAAGACAGGCAATATGCTAATAAAAATGCACTGCTGAACACATACACAGCTAACGAAATAGTCTCTAGTCTTTTCATCCTGGGTTACCAAACCTTATTAAAAAGACATTTATATACGTAATTATACTTTTTATAGGCAAGCGTCATCTAAATGTGTATGAAGCATGTCATTGTTGTATGAATTGGTTTAGGAAATGTGACAGGTATTGTAATCAGAATGCAATTATTATCTTGTTTTTGGCATTAGATACATATTGACCCTGTATGAGTACCTTGACTTCTTAACTACAAAATGAGAATATCACCTACCACTTACTCTGCTTTCCACACAGTGGGTAGTCAATAAACTGGTTTCCCTGTCCTTTTGCGTGAATCGAAAATTCCATGTGAATTTAACAAAGGAAGTGTATCCTAGAGTAAGGCCAAAGAGGACATTTTAAATCACGGTTTCAAGTGGCCTAATAGCCTTAAAAAGACAGGTTTACTCCTCCCCGGTCAATCCCCAGTACATACAAACTTCCAACTCACACAGCAGTCAGATGAAAACGCCTGCTCACAGTGGAAGCTCAGACACAACAGACACCAAAATGAGAACTGCAATCAAAGCAAAGAGCAAGTAGCTCTAAACCAAGTATGGGATTTATCTCTTGTTCAATGAATAATAATTCTAATATTTAATTACTATGTATAAATTTTAAAGTAAGAAATATATAACTGCAAAAAAAATGCGATAAGGCTAGACATGTTTTAATTCTATAAGCTAAAAAGGTCAATTACTACAGGAGCTTTACATACAAAGACCAGTATTTTTGCCATTTGAAATGTACCTTCCGTCCTCCCAACCCCAACTCCACTAAATCTGAAATCTCGTTCAAAGCAAGTCTTTCTCCTCTTACACGATTTAAAATATTCTTTTACTAATTCATCTGGCAAATGTCTTTACCACTAAAACTCCTCATATATTTTAACTGCATCATTACATAAGTTTTGTCTCTTTGGGCCACGTTAATATCTCATGCCTATTTATGCTCATACAATCAACCAAATGAGCATTGAATATATTTTCAATCTCTGCTCAGTTTTGTTCAAGTAATTATTGCCTTACCCAGCCCTTTACCTATTTGAGAATCATAAAACCTGAACTAGGGGGATTTTTAGATCATATAGTCCAAATCCTTCATTTATAGGTATGAATATAAGCCCAGAGAAATTAGACTGTGCCTATTATTCTTCAAGGTCAATGAGCTAAAAATAAAATGAGGGCATTTTGGACTCCCAATGTCATCATTATTTCTGACCCATTCTATCACAGAGGAACAGGCTTGAGGAAAGGAGGTTTAATGTTAGAATGACAGAGTGGCAGGGCAGGCAGACCCAGCACAGGGAAAATCCACCAGAATAGGGGCTTGAGCAGGCACCTGCTAGAGGTGTCAGTTCATTCAGCGTTACAGACTAAAGAAATATATATGTGTGTGTTATGATGACCTCAAGGCACTAAAATACATTACTGCTTTATACATAATAGTATTAAAAGATCAAATAATTTGACCATAGTTATAATGGTAAAAACGCCTTATAGGTTTGACAACTTATATACACAGTCAATAACAAAATACGATTGGAATAAGAAAGAATTACACAGAAAAAAAATTCTAGATTACTTCTAAATCTATCTCAAAATCATGAAACTTAAAGATAAAAATGTTTATGTAATTAACTACAAGTATTTACTAGGGACTGAACAAATTGAACCAAAGAATAATGGAATTATTCATAATATGTAACTTTTATTAATTTTCTACTATTTCTAGGTATTTCCTTTTCAACAAGCCAGCAAAGATTATATTTTTATCCCTTCCATGGACAAAAATACCAAGGCTCAAAGAAGTGAATACATCAAGTTACTAAACAATGAGTAAGTTGCAGAAACCCGCAGAAACTCAGCTACTTGCTTCCACAATTCTTGCTCCTCCAACACGATGATTGTGATAGATTACAAATAACCACAAATTCCTGTGG
>NW_011888785.1:4191377-4210547 GCF_000151845.1 Pteropus vampyrus | reverse complement strand
AAAAAAAAAAAAAAAAAAAAAAACTACATGTATCATTCAGCATTCAGTCAGGAGTTGTAAACTACACAATAAATTAAACAACAAAGATTTAATTTACAGTATTATTAACTATATACCATGGTTTAACTACTAAGAATAAATAAAACAGAATTCTAAAAAATATACTAAATCTGAGGGAACGTACCCGAGGAAGAAACAAACTGGGAAAGAAGGGGTGCCCTCTCTCCAAGGCTGAGATTCAAACCTCACTGGAAAAGGTATGACCGCAGCCTGCATGAAGGTGGAGAAGTTTAGTGGCTTGACCTGGGCCAGAAATGGTGCACAGTCGGCACGCCCAGGCTATATGATAGAAACCACGGAGGAGAACTGGCAAGCTGGGGACCTCCCACTGGATGGCCAGGAGCCTGTGGCTGATGAATGGAGAACTGCAGGCAGGGACTTACAAGCTGGAGGCCTACTGTTGGAATGCCAAGAAACTAAGGCTGGCAGGCATAGAACTGCAGTCCAGAACGGGCAAGCAGGGGAACCTCCACCAGGTGTCAGCAGGCAGAAGCTGGCAGGTGAAGAATGGCAGGCCAGAACTGGCATCAAACACTTGCCAAAAAGTGAATGGAACTTAGTGTCAAAGACAATGGCCTCAAACACTTGTTAAAGAGTGAACGGCACTAAGTGCCACAGACATCCCCCAATGGCAGTTTTGGAGCCAGCAGGGGCAGAAACATACCAGAACCAGGGAGAAAAAAGAAAAAAGAAAAAAAAACTTCCCTCTGGGAGTGTCCCTTTAGCACCCTACACTGATGAAGCTTAAAATTTCTTGGCAAAGGAAAAATGTTCAATGAATCCAGCAAGGCCCTGAAAAGTGGATTGAGAGCTGAGCAGGGAATATCATATAAATGTGCATCTTACCCGCTGTGACTCCCTTCTTTAAAGGGTAGAATCTTTCTAATTTTTGCCCACTTTTGGTCACTCTGCACTGAATCGAGTTCATTCAAAAGCATATGAAAATATCTCCTTTAATTGTTCAGATGATGCTAAACTACATCTCTAGATGATATTTTGAAATATCAAACTTTCTCAAGATATTAATGCCTGCAAGTAATAATGTCCATAAAATAACAACAAACTTTGAAATCACATGTAGGTAAATGATTAAAATTTTATTTGTTAAAAGTCTATTTGAATACATGTCGAAGGGCACGTAGTTAGAAGGGTTGGATCCTGCAGAACTATTTCAGATCTAATTGTTCTCGACAAGAAGTATAGTTCTTAAACATGCCAGCATTAAGGTTAGTCAATAGTAAATCATTTTATACCATTACACACAACTTTTCAATGTTCTAGGCAGCAGACCAATAAGACAAAATCCTGCCAGAACCACTTAAAAGCAAAACTTTCCTTCTAATTCTTTTGGCAATACTTTGTGAAACATCCAAGAAGAAAGCTATATTACAAACTCAAACAACTTTGGCACCAAACACCATGTAAATTTATTACTTCTTGAGAGACATGTGTAACTTATATAAAAATGTATTATTTTTTAAACAAGGTAAAAAAAAGAAAAAAATGGTTGCTTGTACAACATATAAGTGGACACAGCATGGACACACCCCACAGATGAATCAGATGATGTATCAGTTTGGGGACTGGAGCCACGGTAAGTGATGTGTAATGAGAGGTTATAGGAATTAGACCATACACCATTGTGTTATTGGGAAAGGTGCAGCCGGAAGGGCAAGTTGAAAGATCAGAGAAGACATCACTGACTAGTCAATCACACCAGACAAGAACATCGGACAAGTACATCCAACCACCAAAAAGAAACCTTGAGGGGAAAGCCATGAAGAGGCCTGTGGGAAACAGTTACATCTGTGTATATAGCTACTGCCTCAGTGGGTCCCCACCCCATTACGTGATGACAAAGCAGGGCTAGTGATAGTCAACAGAGCTACCAGTCAGAAAGACAAGCTAAATGGTGGAACGAGATGACAAGGACAGTTTGGAACCCACCAGGCATTTTTTTTTTGTTGGTTGTCCCATCTGACAGCAGAAAGACCTTAAGAGAAAATGGCAGCTGCCTCACGTCAGCCTTCTAAATCTCATTCATATTGGTCTTTTGCCAAACTAACTGAGAAAAATAGGTTCCCAATTTGACCAAACTGACACAGCGACACCCAACACAGATGAATAGCACACAATTCAGATATACACAGAAAAGGATTTTCATTAATTCATCCACTTAACATAACAGACACAGTAGGTAAGAAGCATATGAATAAAGTCGTATGACTTTTAAAATCCATATTCATTCATGATAAGGTATATCCTCAAAATAGCTCACCATACTTTCTCCATCATTCTGCAATTTTTCTAAAGTAAAAGAGCCTCAGATCTGACTTGAAGTTCTTGGATCTGCCTAGGAAATCAGTTTTGTTTGGGCCATAAACTGCTAGAGCTACCATTCTGATGCTAATGCATACATTACACAAATTAACATAAAAAAAATCAAAAGACTAAGTGAAATTAAAATTTATTTCATCAATTCTGGAGGAAGAGAATTTCCTTTAGCACTCAAGTAAATCAAAAAGGTTTTCATTTTAAATCTTATTTCTTCCCCCTTGCTGGTACACATAACAGTTCATGATGTGATCGTGAATTGCTTGGTAATCAACAGCTCTGTAATCCTTGGAGGAGGAGGAATTAGAGGATTGCCTGGGTACTAGTGTCTGTCAGCTCTTGCCACATACAAAGCCTGGAATCTGATGATTAGTTATGAATAATTTTTCAGTGTCCACCTGTGTAATTTCTCAAACTACCTAGTAACTCCTACCTCTTCCGACCATCCACCAGAAGTCAGGACCTGCTTTGAGATGTGAAGTCCTGAAGTAAAAGATTGAGAAGAGGAAATACTATGTCTCTCAGTTCATTTCTATTTAAAGCAGCTTTTCTTGCCAAATTCTGTAACAAAGAGATCAGGATTTTAGAAGACAAAACTAAAAGCTCTTGACAGCTCCAAGAGGCCCTTTGACTACTGCTTATGATAGAATAAGTGTTTCCATTGTCTGCCTCTTCCCATGCATTCCATTCCCCCACCTTTAACTTTCTTACCAGAAAGCACAAACATAGACAAGATTTCCAGTAATCTCCCAGACTGAAAAATTTTTTCCCAGGATCTTATTTTTCCAATTCGATGTCATGAACTCAGAACAAACCACAGGAAGAAAGTAACAATCCTATTATTTTTTTATACCCTCTCTATAGTATGATCCATGTTCTCTCTTCGCCTCATCTTTTGTCTGTCTTCTTTGTTCTTATAGGCATTTGTAATTGAACTGCATCCCCGCTGTAGTTTTAAATTTTTTTCTAACACAGATAAAGACAGATGTTTGTGTCTTACTAAGACATGGTTCCCATAGAACAAGTGTGAACTAGAGTAAGAGTATGGAATATATTGGTAGTATTGTTTTCTAAGGTTTCTGCAGTAAGTCTGGTTTTATATTCTTTTATAATACATAAGGAAAAGAGATTCATAGCCTTATGTAAGAGCATTCCATACTTTAAACTATAAAAAGTCAGTATAGTTTTTTAAATTCTTACAATAACATATATTAAACATCTACTAGATTTGAGGCACTAAGCTGGACAATAAAGACAAAAAGAAGAATAAGAAGGAAATATGTTTAGAGTCTGTGACACCAAAGAGTGCGTCATGGCCACAAATAACCAAAACAATCTTGAAAAAGATAAAAAGTTGAAGGTCACATATCTCCAGATTTCAAAACTTACTGCAAAACTACAGTAATCAAATCAGTGTGGTACTGGCATAAGGACAGACGTATAGACCAACAGAATAGATAGCCCAGAAATAAACCCCTATGTATATGGATGGTCAAACAATTTTTCACAAGAGTTCAGAGAACATTCAGTGGAGAAAAGACAGTCTTTTCAACAAATGGCACTTAGAAAACTGGATAGGCAAATGTCAAAAATAAAAATGAAGTTGAGCTTTTACCTAACCCCATAAACAAAAACTAAGTCAAGATTAAATGAAGACCTAAATGTAAACACTAAAATTATAAACTCTCAGAAGAAAATAGGGGAAATCATGACATTCACTTTGGCAATGCTGTCTTAGATATGACACCAAATCGCAGGCAACAAAAATTTTTTAAAATAGATAAATTAGACAACATAAAAATGAAGGGCTTTCACACATCAGAGGACACTATTGACAAAATGAAAGGGTAATCCATGAAATGGAAAAAAAAATTGCAAATTATGCATCTGAAAAAGGGTTAATATCCAAAAATACATAAAGAACTACAACAACAACAAACTATTTTTAAATGGGCAAAGGACTTGAATAGACATGTCTCCAAAGAAGATACATTAATGGCCAATTTGTACACAAATGGCCTCCTTCCTACAGATACAACTTTTTTGATTAAAAAGATAATATGCCAATAAATTTGAAAATATCTATAAAACAGATAAATTGGCACAAAGATAAAAAGAAAACCTTTATAATTCTATAACCATTATGGAGACTGAAATGTTATTTAACAACAATCGAAAAGCTGCTCCTTAATGAAAGAAATTTATACACGAATAAAGGAAAAGATTTCCCATGTAATGGGTGGAAAGATTTAATATTGTTCAAATGTCTATGCTTCTCAAAGCAATGTGTATATTCAATGCTCTCCCCATGAAAATCCTAATGGCATTGTTATAGAAATGGAAAAAGCAATCTTAAAATTCACAAGGAACCACAAAAGACCCAAAATATCCAAAATGATTTAAAGAAATAAGAAAACTGGAGGTATTGCACTTCCTGATTTCAAAGTATATTACAAAATTACAGTAATCAAACAGTGTGGTACTGGAGTAAAAACGGAAATAGACCAATGGAATAGAATAGAGACTAGAGAAACCCACACATATATGATCCACTGATTTTTTACTAGAGTCCTCTTCAACAAATCATGTTGGCAAACCAGATATCCAGATGCAAACTAATGAAATTGAACCCCTATCTTACATCACACACAAAATAAATTCCAAGTGAATTAAAGACTTAAAAATAAGACTTGAAACTATAAAACTCCTAGAAGAAAAGCTTCTTAATATTGCTTTTAGCAGTGATTTCTTGGATATGATACCAAAAGTATAAACAACAAATTACAGATAAGATGGCAAACAAAAATCTGCATAGCAAATGAAACAATCGACGGAATGAAAAATAAACTAAGGAATAGGATTAAATGTTTGTAAACCATGTATCTAATAAGGATTTTTTTAATTGAGGTGTAATTGACACATAACATAATGTTAGTTTCAGGTATACAACATTATACAATATTTGTATACAATGTAAAATAATCACCTTAAGTATAGTTAACATATGTCACCTTACATAACTATAAAAAAATTTTCATGTGATGAGAACTTTTGATGAACTTTTAATGTAAGAAACTCCTACAACTTATAGCAAAACAAACAACCCAATTTAAAAATGGGCAAAGTATTCCTCTATTCATTTCTCCAAAGATGATACACAGACAGGGGACTGCAGCCCAAAACCGTGGGATATCACTTCATGCCAGTTAGGATGGCTATTATCTAAATTAATTAATTAGTTAATTAATTAATTAATAAAAATATAAGTGTGGTCAAGATGTGGCGAAACTGGAACACTTCTACACTGTTGGTAGGAATTTAAAACAGTACAGCCACTATGGAAAACAGTATGGAGGTTCCTCAAAAATTTAAAAACAGAAGGGAGAAAAAGGCTATTCTCCTAAGCCTAGCCCCCTGAAAAGACTCTAAGCTTAGACAGTTTTACTGGAAAGTTCTATCAGAATTTCAAGAATACTATATTTCTTATAAAAATTGTTCCAGAAAATTAAAAAGAAGAAAAATGACATCATTTTATAAGATTAATACTGTCTCATATTGAAAATCAAATAAGGATATCACAAGAAATAGAAGACAATTTCACTATAAACACAAGAAAAAAAACTATCAGGCAGCTAAATCCAAGAACATAAAAAATTACATCAAATAGTGTTTATCTGAGTCTGCCATGTTAATTTACCATATTATTTGACTATAAGAGAAAAATCACATGATCTCACTAAATAAAGAAAAACAAGATTTCAAAAAAGATAATATTTACTTGCGATTTTTTTAAACAGTAACTTTTAGGAAAAGAGTTAAAGATTAATTTAACTTGTTAAAGGCTTTCTATCAAAAAAAACCTACAGCAAACATTATACTTAAGAAGTTATAGCCCCTTTGTGATGAAATCCAGAAAACTTATTATTTTTGCTGTTCTACAACATGATACCAGAGGTCCTAGCCAAAAGTAACAGTGAAAGAAAAATAATGATTCAAAAGAAAAAGACAAATTTCTCATTTTTTTGCATATAATATGATCATTTATGTAAAACAGAAGAATTCAAGTACAAACTTAAAACCAGAGTTCCATGAATTTAACTGTTATAAGGTCAATCTACCAAAGGGGGTTTGAGGGAACATAATATATAACAGCAAATATAAATTAGGAAGTACAATACAAAAGAGTTTATAACAGCATATATGTGTATGTGTATATACAAAACATAATAAAGTAAAAATCCTTCAAAGATATAAAAGAAGATCTGAATAAATGAGTCATACTATGTTCATAAATGGGACAACTTACTATTTAAAGGTGTCAACTTGATCCCTAAATCAATTTATAATTTTAAAACATTCCAATAAAAGCTTCCAGTTGGCAGGAACTTAACAGATTTCAAAATTAAACAAATGTAATAAAGGCCAATAAATAGCGTATCAATCATATCTTATGCCCAGCTTCAGAATCTCTTGGTCTCGTACTCACTCCCTATGCCACCAAAGTGACTAACCACACATGGGCCCACTTAGTTCTACAGACCACAAGCCAGATTCTCTGGCTTTTCCATGTAGCTACCTCTGGACACAGGTACAGCACTATGGTATAAATCATGAGATCTGGCTTCCCTTGGAGCTGAATGGACTCGGTGGTACCAGAGTTCATTCCTTATAGGAGTAACTTTCACCAAGAGAGAGATGACAGATGAATTGTGTCTCTTAGAGAGTCTATTGGAAGAAAAAATACAGTTTTGTATAAACCTATCTGGGTGCATCCCATGTGATGACCAGCTGTATTTGTTTGTGAAGCAGTAGTCAGATTAGTAACACAGCAGGTCCTCAAATAACATCATTTTGTTCAACATCATTTTGTTATAATGTTAATGATGCTGGGCCAGGACCAATGTCTGTATGAGGTTTGCACATTCTCCCCACACCTACATGGATTTTCTCCAGGGACTCCTCTGTTTCTTCCCATCTCCCAAAGATGTGAAGATGCACGGTAAAGTGACATATCTAAATTGTCTCAATCCTAATGATTGTGACTGTGCCCCGTGATGGAAGGGCATCCTGTCCAGAATGGGTTCCACCTTGTGCCCTGAGATGCCAAGAGAGGCTCTGGTTACTTTGACCCCGCACTAGAAGCAACAGATTGGAAAAGAATCATCTTGTTTTTATTAATCTGCCTTAAATGTATGTATAGCTCACACCTATTTCAATGTTTAATACCAAAAAGTGTTTTAGGCCAGAGGATAGAGGGGAAGGGGAGGTAGATGGGGAAAAAAAATAAAACATAATAATAATATATATAAAAAATAAAAAACAAAAATGTTTTGGGTCTTTATTTAGAAGTTTGGTGATGTTTTTGTGACCAGAAATATGATATAGGAATTTAACTCTCATCTATATTAATTAACCCACAGCAAAATTGGTTTCGTTACGAGTCATTTCATTTAGATTTGCAGTTTCCAAGAACCTATCATCCATGTTAAGTGAGGACTTACCGTGTGTCACCTTACATTAGTACTTAACCCTTGCCTAAGGCTGTATTTGCTAGGAAACTTGTGCTGAAACACATAATTCTGAAAATAATTAACAAAGAGTTAAAACAATGCAGTAGTATCACAGGAAACAAATCAGTGAATTAAGAACCCAGAAATAAATCTATATAGGTATTAGAAATTGGCAATATAACAGAGGTCGTTTCACAAATTAGAAAAAAATCAATTTAGTACATGATGCCAGAAAAACTAGCTCACTTTACAAAGATGAAAAAAAAGCTGTAACCCCATTTTGCAGAATATTTTTAAATGACCTCCAAAAAGATTAAAGACTAAAGTGTGAAATGAAAAACTAAACCCATAAGATAAAATACAACCACACTGTAGGAACGAATTTCTTAAGATCTTAGATACACAGAATTCGGCTGCATCAAAATGCAAAACATTAAAGATTACATTAATGGAAAATTATAGACTAAGAGAAGATACTTGTAATGTGTAAAACTTAAGGAATAATATCTAGTATGTACAAGAAACTCCACCAAATCAACAAGAAGAAACTCAAAAGAAAATGGACAAAAGTTATTAATAAGCATTATTAAGATATTAACACAGAAAAATGTAGAATAATTCATCCTCAGTAGCAATCAAATAAATTCAAATTAAAACACAGAGATCAATATACATCTATCAGACTGGCAAAAATTAGTAAGTTACAGCATTTCAAAACTACAGATGTAGCTGAAACTCGAACCACTTTCCCCTCCCATTTCAAAACTACAGATGTGGCTGAAACTCGAACCACTTCCTTGCTACTGGGATCTCATTCGTGCAGCCATTCTGGACAGCAACCTGGTAGTAGGTCATGTACCCTGTGACCTGGCAATTCCACTTCTTGATGTACACCCCAGAGGAACTCTTGCACACTCTTGCACTATGCTTACAGAGTGACCTACATAAGGATACTCATTTCCATATTCAGGGTAGCAACCGATGTAGGTGTCCATCGACGATGGACAGATAAATAATATGTAGTCTATGCACATGATCAAAAACTATGAAGTAATGAAGAACAATGACTGAGCTCTAGATTCATCAATACGTATGGTTTCATAAATAGTGCTGAATAAGTATCAAAATTTTTATGTAAATTTTAAGAATATAACAGGATACCTTTTAAGAAAATACATATATCTATATACATATGTGATAGGTTGATTACGGGGATAAGGATTAAATACAACAGAAAAGGGTCTTCTGGAAGGAGGAGAATAAGATCTCAGATGAGAAAGGAAAAATATACATAAATTTTTTTAAAAATTAAAGGAGGTGGCTGGCACAGTAAACAGTAGCCGACTATAAACAGAGGAGGATCATCAACCAATTCTACACACCTAAAGTCCAAAACAAAATAGAGAATACAAGTGACAAGTTTGAACTTTAATGTGTCCCTGAATACATGTTAAAATAATTTTTAAGGCAATCAACAGAATGGGAGAAGATAATTGCAAACGATACCTCTGATAAGGAGCTAATATCCATGGTACATGAAGAATTCACACAACTCAAAAACAAAAGAACAAACAACCCTTAAAAAATGAGCAGAGGACATGAATAGACATTTGTTCACAGAAGACACACAGATGACCAATAGATATATGAAAAAATGTTCAATATCACTAGTAAGGGAAACACAAATCAAAACCACAATAAGATATCACCTCACACCCATTAGAATGGCTATTATCAATAAGACAAGAAATAAGCATTGGAGAGAATGTAGAGAAAAGGAAACCCTCATACACTGTTGGCAGGAATGTAAACTGGCGCAGCCACTATGGAAAACAGTTTGGAGATCCTCAGAAACTTAAGAATAGAGCTACCATATAACCCAGTGATTCTTCTTCTGGGTATCTACCCAAAAAATTTGAAAACACTTATTCATAAAGATATATGTACCACTATGTTCACTGCAGCATTATTTACAGTAGCCAAGACATGGAAACAATCCTTCCTTTGATGGATGATTGGATGAAGTAAATGTGGTATATATATATATACACAATGGAATACTACTCAGCCATAAAAAAAAAGATGAAATATTGCCATTTGAGACAATATGAATGGATCTTGAGAATATTATGTTAAGTGAAATAACTCAGACAGAAAGGATAAGAACTGTACGATTTCACTTTTATGTGGGATATAAGACAAAAAGCAACAAACAAAATAAAACAAACAAACTCATGGATACAAACAGCAGAATGGTGTTTACTGGAGGGGAAGAGGGGGAAGGGAAGATGAAGAGATGAAAGGGGGCCTAATACAAGGTGATGAAACGAGACTAGACTTTGGGTGGTGAGCACACAATAGAGTACACAGATGTATTATGAAGTTGTACACTAAAAATTTATATAATGTTATTCACCAAATTTATATAATGTTATTCACCAATGGCACCCTAATAAAGTTAATTAAAGAATTAAAAAATAAGTAAAACAAAACTAATTTTTAATGTCAAAGTGGAAGGAGATAGATTTCAAAGTTTTCAATAAATGAAAAAAAAAACCATCAGGAATTCGGGGGATCAGTAAATGACTGAAGGAGGAGAAAGAGGAGAGAGTGGTAAACTCCAAAGCAGAAGTGTATTTCTTGTTGCTTGTTTGCTTCTTTTTAATGAAAAGTAAAGGAATTGCATATACCAAAAATAGACATTGTAGGGTTAAAGGTAAGTGTGATGAGGAAACTAAGTCATGAGCTCCATAGACGAGGAAGATAATGTAATGCCATGCTAAGGAGCTGGTATTTTATCCTGTGAGCCACAGAGGGCCACACAAGGTCCTAATGCAGTGGGCCAGCAGGGACAGATGTGCAGGCCCACTTGCCATGGTCTTTGATGTGAAACACTGATCAGGATGGACAAGGATGATGGGAGGAAAATCATCGAGAGATTTCTTTTCCCCAAAGTCTACATGAAAGATGAGGAGGACTAAATAAAAAAATAAGGCAATAGGATATGATGGAGCGGTTTTAAACTATAGTCAAATGTAGGGGAAGATTCAGAAAAAGGCACGTTTGTGAAAATCACTTATAAACTAGTATCTCTATACACATTAAGTAAAATTGGAGACAAAATAATTTAGTTTTAGGCTATTAAGAAATTTCTGGAAGTAAAAATAATGTTCTCAGAGGAGGTCCCAGCCAGTGTCACAAAGTGTTTTGGTTTTCTTGTCCCCCTATAATGCTTTTGAATTTGTCCAAAATTGGGACAATAAAAGTGATCTGGCTATATAAGCCAGTTCAGAATACTTGATAAAAAATATATAAATAAGCAAAAGTAGGAGGCAGAAAAAGAGAATAGGATAAAAACATAAGAAATATGATGAGTAAAAAAAATCATGGCTTTAGAAAGAGTTTAATTGCTCTTCAAATACACCACCAAGTTCTGAATTTATTTTATCTTATAGAGTACCATAAATAATATACAGATCATGGTTTTATTAATGACGTGCAAGTTGCTGCCACGGTTTGCAGATAATTTCACTAATCTAAAATGACAGCTCTTTACGACTCAGAAAGTTTTATCTTTAAATCTCTCATTTCTCTTTTGTACTAATTTTTCTTCACATTTTCTTCCATCTTTAACTCACTGTACCCCCCACCGCTGATGACATTTTCATTCTTGTCCCTTTCTCGATTCTCCATTTGTTAAAAAATGATTTGTACCTTCCTCCTACCCCTTCCTACTTCTCTTTTTCAATACCCCATGTAGAGTGTGTGATTTCTTGAGACTATTCTGATAATCTGGTCTTCACATCTGGTCTGGGCCCAGCTACACACTCATCGAAGTCCCCCTTCTTCACCACGCCGGGGGTGAGGAGGGAGATAGAACGGGGAACTAAACGCTGTGAAAATTGCAATATAACTTCTGAAATTGTTAACACCTGTGGCTATAAAGACACTTGATAAAATTCAGTTTTGACTGGTTGGTTTGTCAACCCAGCATTTAAAGCCCAATATGTTAGTACTCAGTACAAGATATAAATTTTATTTCTTCTAATGCATATAGGATAGGAGCAGGATATATATTACAAAAGAAAATTCCTGCTATATTCTTTACATATTATGATTATGATATTGTACCTGGAGACTTGTGGCAGGAATCTTTAAAAATCGAAGGGTTTGTTTTGATTGTGTTTTTTAAGAATGTTTTTATGCTTTCAAGCTAAACAGGCACTTAAAAAATACTCATAGTGCAGATTGAGAAGCTGTAACATATAAATATTAAATATCTCCACAGTAAAGTCTAGGATATCAAACCAAAAGGTACATAATTAACACCCCAGAGAATTCTTCCACTGGTTGAGTCCTGCTGTGTCTTTAATGCATGTATTTAATGCAATGTATTTTCATGAAAACTTATTAATAAATTACCTTCTAAAATTCTGAGAATCTAAAAACTTGAGTGTTAGACATGAGGCCAGGTCTCTAAACAATAAAGTTGAGAATACCATCTGTGACCACCAAACCAATTTACTTAAGAAATGGATTTATATAATTTGAAAAGCTTCTTTGTACAAAAATGTCTTATTTTTCCTAAAACTTATTTATTCTGTCTTAAAAATAAGAATCTTCTGGACCAATCTTTGGGGTTGTCCCTTAGTTCTTAGAGACCGTGTAATTTTCACTATTGAATTTTTTATTCCTTAATTTAGCAATCTTTTCCTTTAGCAACCTCATAACGAGTCATTAAAAATTCACAAGGAATAAAATAAAAATTTTAGATGACCTTGAGCAACGAAAGAAAAACCAATTATGAAATACCTAATTAGAGAGAAAAACCCAAAACCAATTAAAAACAATGCTTCCGTATATATGCATCTTAAGTATCTATCACACCCACAGATTTTTAATGATTTTAAATTAATATTAACCCAGACATAGACATTAGTAACATTTCAGGAGCCAGACGTACAACTAATTTTCTACTTTGCTTGTGTACTCACACACTCATACATTTAGATCTATAAGGGTAATCAACATATTTATAGTTATTAATATATTTTTGTGTCATTGTTGTATCATTAATATAACATCCTATCATGAGCATTTTCATGCCAAAAAATTCTACAAAAACTCAACTTTAAATGACCCTCTAAAATTTCTACTATTAAATGTCACTAATTGATCTCTAGAACTACAGGCTTCATAGAATTTCACATTTAGAAAAATGCTGCCATCACCAACTTTATATAAATCTTTGCCCATCCTTCAAATAATTTTTCAGATGATTTTCTTAAAGGTTTTAGGAAGAAATTGTAAATACATACATATGTACATATATATTACCCCCACGCAAATGTAAGCTATGAACTCTTCCAGGAGCTAGAGATAAGAAAAAGTCCCTGATCTCATGGAACTGACATACTATTTGCAGGGAGAGACAAATACTTACCAAAAATATGTAAATGTCAAGTAGTGATATCTAATAAGGAAAACTAAAGCAGAATAAAGGAATACATGATAGAGGATGCTATTTTGTGTAAGATTATCAAGGCAGGTTTCTCTGAGGAAGTGACATTTGCACAGGGACCCACGTCAAGAGTAGAAACAAACAGTGTGAGTATCTGGCAAAAGTGGCCTAAGTAGATGGAAGAACTAGTACACAGGCCTTCTTTTCATATATTTGTATACATGCACACTCTTATAAGTTCATCCCACTGAACAAATATGTACTTGGTATTAATATGTCAAGTAAGTTGCTAAGAATGAGACAGATACCGTCCCTTCCTCACAGGGTCGAGTCTAGCAGGCGAGTCAGATATTTCATAAATTACTTCCCAAGTAATGATAATTCTGATGCTAGGTAGAAAAAAAGAAGGCACTAGGAAATCTTGTAGTGAGTTTGCCTAACCTAGTCGGGGAGGGCGGGGAGGAATTGGGAGACAGGACAGGCTTTTCTGAGCAAGTGATAATTTACCTAACATCTAAAGGACCTGTAGCAAGATAGGAAGGAAGTAAAGTTCCAGAAAGGAAGAAACTTGTATTTGAGGAAATAAATAAGGTGACCCTAGCTAGAGCATATAGAACAGGAGGATGAGTGAGGTGAGACAGAAGAAACAGTAGCGGAGGTAACAACAATCCAGCAGGTCAACATACAGCAGGGCATCTTAACATCCATAACCTCCCAGCATCACCTGAGGAAGAAAAGTCATCCATGATCTCAAACTGCAGACCTCCTACCTTTTTGGCCACAGTCCACACGACTTTGGATCAGATTAAGATGCTTCTTTGACACACTGACTTTAGTGACAGTTGCCCGATTCCTGTTTAACTCTCAGGAGATGGTAAACAGTATTATGTGTTTTCTCCATGAATTTCACAGAGGCAAGTTACACCCTTGACACCATCTGTTAACTGGGTGGACCCTCAGCCAGCATCTGGGGAAACTGGCTCTTGGAGTACTCTCAGTGAACAGTTCACTGATAAGGGTGGTTCACGATGTCCAGACTGTTTGCATAAACAATTTGGTTTATGTTAAATACCTGCTTTCCTTCTAGGAAGATGGAATTTTATGTGCTAGGTAGAAGATGTCTACGTGACGAACTTCAATAAACACCCTAGATACCAAGTCTCTAACAGGCTTCCGTGGGGAGAAACATCACACACGTGCTGCTGCATTTGTGTTGCTGGTGGGAAGGCATCTTTGCAGTGGGTCATCTTTGGGTGAGGAAGAGAGCGGAGGAAGGATTCCTCCAGACTCTGTTTGTGTCTGTCTCATATGATCCAGCTATAATTGGTTACTTCACTGTAATCGATTTTAACCACAAGTACAAGTACATTCTGAGTTCTTCTAGCAACTCTCCAAATACAGGGGTTATTCTGGGGATACCTCCACACAGCAGCTTTTTCAAAAGCCCAGAATTCTTACCTGCTGATATGCTTCATAGATCACATCAAATAGAAAAGCCTGTGGCATTTCACTTGCTCTATGCCTGGCACGTTCCAACGAGTGGTCTAAGCAACCATCAGCAGATGGACTGATGACAGTAGATACAAGAGGTCGAACTGCCCCTGCTGCCTAAATAACAAACAAACAAAAAAAGACAAATAACACATTTATTTCACCTAGAGAATATTTTAAAGTAACATTCTGAACTCTATATCTCATTTTGGAAAGCAGATCTTATTCATGCCTCCAGCAAGCTACCTCAAGAAAACATCTGAACGAGTGTAAATTTGGTTCACGAATCAAAACATTTCATGTCAATATAGTTAGCAGTAATGTAATGGCTCGGTATAAGCAAGAAGAGAGAAAGAATAATCAGGAGGATCGTTTCATAAATGATATAAACGTCTAACCAATGTACTGCATAATTGAAACTAATAATAAAATTAAATTTAAAAAAAGTCAATCTCATAATTTTATAATTCCATATTCTAAGAGGTAGAAGTTTTTTCTTCATTATAGGTTCAAAATCCTTTTCATCACAGGCCACTGTAGTCGAAAACTACAAAAAGGATGCAAAGATACAATTGAGTATTCCCTGAAGATCAGAGAGAGAAAGAAAAAGACTACTATGAAAGAACTGAAATGGATTATACATGAATTACTAATTAGTGTGCCTTCAAAAGATTTAATTTACACATTAGATCATTAAGGAAATAGACATATTCCCTAAGATCCCTAAAATAAAACTCAGCAACAACCCAAATAAAAATGAACTTAGATCTTGCTCTAAATCCTGTTAAAAACAGTTTCCCTCAAACATACCCTCTATGTGATGCTCTTGCACGCAAAATATCCATTAACATCAGCTGCTCTGATGAAAGTTCTGTCTCATGAATAGATGCACCTAAACTTTATAAAACGATACACCTTCATATCAGACAATCTTCTCCTTTATCTTTAATACAGTCTCGCTGTAATACAGTCTTGAAAGTCATTACCAGACAGTTGCCTTGGTGAAGAAGTCTTAAATATAGTTTCTATAGTAGGCAGTTAACTAAATCTCCTTTTATTGACACCAAAATGTCCTTTCTTTCATATAATTGCAACATAGGGATTACAACACATGAAGCTAATACACAAATACAAATTTGGTCTTGAGACCAACATCTGAGCAAGATAGATAGTCCATGAACTAGTTTACAAAAGCTGAGAGATTGGCTAACAATCAAAGCCAATGTATGAGCCAAGCAGACAGTTTACAAACTGTGTCACCATTTCCAGTGACTCAAGTAAAAATTTGGAGCCCCAGCATAAAAGCAAAAATGAGGCGAAAGCCAGGGGTGACACAGAGGGTGTAATGTCCAAGTAAGTGAAAAGTAAGTAAGGACCAAGCCCAACTGGTCAAGCGCAAAACACATCAGAAGGGGTTAGAAGACAGGAAAGAAACACTCACACTGCTTTTTAAGAAAAAAATTACATTTACATCGCAACTACTTATATGCAATTTTATGCCAGGCCACGAAGTAAAAATTTATAAGAGAAGGTGAGACATACGAAATGTCAGCGTGAGGAGTTCCACATATTTTCTCCCAGGAAAACACTATAACTAGTAAAAATTATTTTTAAAAAAATTTTAAAGCCTTTGAAAATTGTCCTAAGGGCATTCAGCAAGATAGAAAACATTTATTCTAGAAAATCTGCTGTATCTTGGTAAAAACAGAGAGAGTCCATGGTACTCGAGTCAGGATCTGTTCCTTTCCTCATTCCACTGCCCAGTTTAGTGTGACTGACATTCCTTTCAAATAGGTATGGCCAAATTGGGGGGGAGTGTCCCCTCTCCTCCTAGCTCCCACTGGGAGAAGCAGAATGCTAGCATTTCCCATCCCACTCAGTTCTACAGAGGCTAAATTACAGGTTGGAGACTCCCCTCCACCACCTATAGCGTGACGATCTGCCCCAAGGAATGCTAAGCAGAGACTGGTGGGGCCTGGATCATCCTCACCCCAGATCATACCTAGCGCAGTGGTTCTACACTGGGGGAGGCAAAACGAGAAGATGAGAGTCTTGGAATGCTCCCACGCAGCACCCTGTTCATGAAACAGTTCATGGAACTCTGACGAAAACAAGACATCAAGCCCACCCACAGCTCCAAAGTCATGGTGCAGTGATTTTTCACAAGGCAAGATACAGGCTCTAAGGACAGAGAGCTGCGAAACTCTCCCCAAAGGAACTCATTTTATTTGGAAGAGTGTGAGTAAGTTTAAGCCCAAGTGCATTCTCAAAAGAAATGGATGTTATCATGGTAAGAAGAAGAAGCTGGATACAAATAGCTAAACTGTAGGCCAGCTAGGTTACCAGAGACAACGAGGGAAAGAAGACAGTTAACAAGAGCCCCCCTAAAAGCAGAGCAACCTTCAAATACTGGCCTCAAAAACCAACTCTGTAGAGGGACCAGAACTTATCCGGATTGGACTGTAGTACAATTTATGCCCCAGGAGTTGTGCCCTCCATCGTCTCCAAAAGAGCAATTAGCCAGCATAAAATGGAGCTTATCAGTTGGATGTGATATCAACAGGGGCAGACAATATAACAGAGATTTTAAAAAGATAGTCAAAGAGAACCCTGCTAAAACCACTGTCATCCCAGGGTGACTAACACATGCCCTCTGAGAAGTAACATCAGAGGCTTCACCCAACAGAAGAAAAAGACTTCAATAAAATAGACTTGTAAAGTTGCAAACAACAGCAAGTCCTGGGGAGGTGGAAAGGAGAGAATCAGTATCTGAATCTTATAAAATGCAATATCTAAAATATCCAATTTACCAAAAA
The DNA here is from genome assembly GCF_000151845.1 of Pteropus vampyrus. Taxonomy (NCBI): domain Eukaryota; kingdom Metazoa; phylum Chordata; class Mammalia; order Chiroptera; family Pteropodidae; genus Pteropus; species Pteropus vampyrus. The sequence continues at coordinate 4,192,875 of NW_011888785.1, read as the reverse complement.
ATTGAGACTCAATGAAACAGAAATATGTGAACTATACATACAAAGAAAGCAGTCAACAGAACTTTCTGTGATCTTAGATGTCACACTGAGATAAAGACTTCAAATCAGCTATTATAAATATGATCAAAGAATTAAAGGAAATCATGATTAAACAGGTAAAGTATAATGACAATATCATCAATATTAAGACAGACATTTTAAAAAACTAAATAGAAATTTTAGAGTTGAAAAGTAAAATAATTAAAATGAACAATTCTCTACAGGACTCAGCAATGGACAAGAAAGAATCTATGGATTTAAAATTAGATCAATAGAGGGTATGCAATACAATGAAGAGAAAAAAAGAATGAAGAAAAATGAACAGAGTCACAGAGAAATATAGGGCACCATTAGGCATACCAACCAGAAGGAGTGCTGGAGGTAACAGCAATCATTTTTACAATAGAAGTACCAAAAAAAGAGGCAAGAGAAAGGAGTATAAAAAACTATTCAAAGAAATTATCACGATATTTCCCAAAGTTAAGGATAACATGAATCCTCACACTCAAAGAGTTCAATAAACTCCAAGTAAACACACAAGAAAATCATATCTAGACACATCATAGTAAAAATGCTAAGAGCAAAAAGCAAGGAAAACATTTTGAAAGCAGCAAGAGAAATGCTTTATCTTTAATGAGAGAACACTAATAAGATTGACAACTGATTCTAATCAGAAACAATTGAGGCTAGAAGGCAGGGGAATGATCTAGTAACTGCTGAAAGAAAAAAACTGTGAAAGATTTTAAGTCCAGCAAAACTAGCATTCAAAAATGAGACCAAAATAAATACTCACAGAAGACAGAAATTGAGAGAATTCTTATTGGTAGATTCATCGTACAAAAAAAATAGTAAAAATCTTCAAGTTGAAAGCAAGAAACCCCTGGTAGTAATTCAAATCCACATGAAAAAAACAAAGAGCAGTGGTAAAGGTAGTATGTAACCATAAAAAAAAAAAACAGTATAAATGCATATTTCTCATTTGTTATACTAACAGGTTTTAAAAGCAATTGTATGAAACAATAAATGCATAATTTAATTTATCAGCCTATACAACATTAAAATGTAACATATTTGACAAAAACAGCACAAAGGAGCAGATAAGAGTAAAGGTGTTAGAATAAGGAAATTATAGCTGATAGTAACTTGAATCTATAGTAACAAATGGAGGAAACTAAAAATTTTAAACAAGAAAGTTAATATAACAAACTATAAATCTAGTATATACTTGTTGGCCTTCTCTTACCTTCTATAAATGACAAAATAAGATAAAGTATTGGGTTTCTAACATACACAGAGATAATACACAAAATAATAATAGCCAAAAAAAGGATAGAAAGAATAGAGCTGTATAGGAATAACATTTCTGTATCACACTGGAATTAAGGTAGCATAAATCTGAAGTAAATTATGTTGAAATGTGTACTGTGAGCCCAACAGCAACCATTAAGAAAAAAAAAAA
>NW_011888785.1:4180930-4190682 GCF_000151845.1 Pteropus vampyrus | reverse complement strand
AGAAATTAACAGAAAGAAATGTGGAAATTTCATAAATATGTCAAAAATGAACAACTCACTACTAAATAACAAGTGAATCAAAAAAGAAATCACTAAGGAAGTGAAAAATATTTTGACGAATGAAAATCTAGTGAAAAATACTTTGATGAATGAAAACATAGACAAAACACTTAAAAAAAAAAAAAAACTTATGGGATGCAGCTAAAGCAGTCCTAAGAGGGAAATTTATTTATAGCTGTGAATGTCAATGCAAGAAAAAATTTTCAAATCAAAACCTAACCTCCTACCTTGAGACATTAGAAAAAGAAAACCAAAGCTAAAGCAGGCATAAGAAGTAAATAAGATTAGAGCAGAAATAAACAAAATAAAGAATAGAAAAGTAGAGAAAAAAAGGAAAATTTGGTTCTTTGAAAAGATAAAGAGAATTGACAAACCATTAACTAGACTAACCAAGAAAAAAGTCTGAAATTAGTAAAATCAGGAATGAAAGTGGTAATATTCCTACCAACCTTACATAAGTACAAAGGAATATAAAACATGAACAAGTGTATTTCAACAAATTAGATAACAGATGAAATTACAATTTCTTAGAAAGACACAAACTACCAAAACTAACTCGAAAATAGACCTATAACAAGTAACAAAATTGAATTAGAAATATTTTTAATTTCCCACAAAGAAAAGCCCAGGCTCAGATGGCTTCATGGTTAATTCCACCAAAAAGGTGATTTTTTTTTTCAATGCCAATTCGTCACACTATTCTAAAAAAATAGAAAAGAAGGACACTTCCCAATCATTTTGTAAGACCAAGATTATCCTAATACAAAAACTAGACAAAGACATAACAAAAAAAAAGTAAAATTATAGACCAATATCCCTGATGAATACGGATGCAAAGATCTTCAACAAAATGCCTACAAATCAAATTTGGAAAAATATAAAAAGTATCATTCACCATGACCAACTGGAATGTATCCCAGGAATGCCAAATGGTTGAACATACCAAAATCAATTTAATACACTACATTAATAGAATAAAAGACAAAACATAAACATCTCAATAGGTGCAGAAAAATCATCTGACCAAATCCAACGCTCCTTCATGAAAACAAGCACACAATAAATTAGGAACAGAAGAGAACTTGCTTAACCTGATAAGGGACATCTATGAAAAACCCGCAGCTAACATCATGCTTAATGGTGAAAGTTTGAATGTTTTCCCTTAACAGGAAGACATAAGAAGGATGTCCACTGTCACCACTTACATTAAACACTGTACTAGAAGTTCTAATCAGTCCAATTAGGCAAAAATATCTAATAAAAGGCATCAAAAAATGAAAACTATCTCTATTTTCAGATGATGTGATCATGTATATAGAAAATCCTAATGCATCCACTAAAAAACTATTAGAACTAACAAAAAGTTCAGCAAGAATGCAAAAGACAAGTTCATTGTATAAAAATCAATTGTATGTCTGTTAGAACAATCAAAAATGAAATAAAATAATTCATTACAATAGAGTCAAAAAATAAATATTTAGGGATATAGTTAACAAAAATAATGCAAAACTTATATGCTAAAAACTACAAAAAATTCCCCAGCTCCTATGTAACGGCCAGCATCACTACCCACTTATAGAAACCCATTCCTCCTCAAGTACTTCTCTGTAGCAATAGTCTTCTTTCTCTTCTGCCTCATCATTTTTTATTGCTCCACTGAATTGCCTCCATTAGTATGCAAGCATTCTGTGACATCTCCTAGTATTAAACTAGTCCCCTGATCACACATCTTTCTCCAGCTAGCACCAAATTTCTCCATACAAGTAAAGAAAAACTGAAAAAATTATCTGTATTACTCCATATCTCCAATTTCTCTGTCCTCCCATGCTCTCTGGAATCCACTTCAACCGGGATTTTATTGCTACAATGACACAAAAGTACATCTGCCAGTGTCACCAATGACCCCCACATTGCTAAATCCACAGATAGCTCTTTTCCTTCTTGAGATCGTTTGTTCACTCAATTTTCGAAAACTATTCCCAAACAAACCCTCTCATCTTCCCACCCTCTAGATGCTGCTAGATCCTTATATTCTCATTCTGAACAGTGAAATGTTCCAGAGCTCAGACCTCAGACTTTTCTAGCTACAATCATTCCATAGGTAACCTCATAAAGTTACATGGCTTCAAATACCATCTATGTGAGAACTTCCAAATCTATATAGTCAGCCTAGAACTTTCTCTTGAACTCTGGACTTATACATCCAAATATTTAACATCTCCACTCAGATCAAAACACACATCTCAATAGTAACATACTAAAATCAAAGTTTTGAATTTACCCATACCACACACCTCAAACCTGCTCCTCTGTAGACTTCCCCATCTACATAAATGTCAATTCTATTCTTTCAGTCGTTATTACCAAAATTTTTGAAGGTCATCATTGATTTCTCCCCTTCCTCACTTACTCCATATCCAATCATCAAGCCTCATCAACTTCAAAATATCCCAAATCTGCCTACATTTCACTGTCTCCACTACCACAGTCTGAACCCAAAGTACCCTCCCTCTCTCAGACCCCAAACAAAATCAAAAGCCATGAAGGAAGACATTAGTAATTCTGACTATATTAAAATAAAAAATTGCTTGTTTATCGCAAAATAGTATTTATAACTTAAAAAAAAGAAAGTGGAAGAAAATAGTTACAAAGCATACAGCATATGACTTGCAAAGTATTAATGTTCAGATATGTAAATAACTCCCACAAATTGGTATTTATATTAAAAATAGGAACAGGAGCAAAAGACTTTATATGGGCAATTTAATGGCAACACATAAAGCCATAAATTTATGAAAAAAATGTCCAACCTATTAACAAAATTCTAACTTAAAGAACAAAGAGAAAGCATTTTCCACTAACGGGATCAGAAAAAAATATGTCTAAAAACATCAAGTGATGTTGAGGATGCGAAGCAACTCAAATTCTTATTATACACTATTGATGAGAGTATGATTTGATACAAGTTTTGAAAATAATTCAGCATCATCGGGTAAAGGTGGTAACTTTTATATGATAACTGCATATACCTTGACTCTAAGAAATCTTTGTATATGTACACCAGAAGAGGTGTGTAATAATGTTTATGCTAGCAACATCTGCATTAACAAAAACTAAAGAAAACAAATGTCCATCTATAAACATGATTCGTAATATATAATATAAAGTAGTGATCATGAATTAACTATAGCTGCAGTCACGTGAATATATTTCCTCAACTATATTGTGCAAAAAATGTTGTCAAGATATATTCAAACGTAAGATTTAAAAAATCATATAAACACATGTCAATCGTATATCAATTATACCTCTAAAAAACTTATTAAAAAATCATACAAACATGACATGCTACATCATAGGAGTACATGCTACAAAACTGAAGAGAAAAGCAGGAGAACAGCAAAAAACAAAGTTCAGGGTAATGTTTATCCATCTGAAAGGAGTAAATAAGATGAGGGCAGGGACACGGTTTCAAAAAGAATGGTAAGGTTTGATTTATTATACTAGGTGACAGATCCAGAGGTGTCCAAATTTCTCTGCATGTTTTCAGTATTTTTAAAAAGAAAATTTCTAAAATCTGTATTTATGAACTCTCATTTTCCATTTGTGAAAACTAACTTCTCAAGAGCAGAAATCATCTGTATTTGAGATGTCATTATAGCAGGAGGAATAAATTCCAAGAATAAGTAGGTTCTTGTCTATGGAAGGCAAAAGATCAGTTAGAAAGTAGTACAATATGAAGACAATTGAAAGCAGAAGGTGACTACCAGCTTCCGGGATCTTACTAAACAAAAGGTCCACGAAAAGGGTCACAAGTGAAAATCACTTTTACTGAGCCTTCTTTTCTCTATCATTCACCCATCTATCTGGTATAAACAGATATAGAAAAAGGAGGCTGATGCTAGTAGATGTGTACCATAGCTACTTCCATGGTAAGGGATATTCGTTCAGAAATAAACATGCAGTGAGTCCTCACTTATATGATCTATTCTGAAATTCAAAGCATCAAAATTACAATGCAAGTATGGGCAAAGTCGATTAGTTGCCTCCCACATACAGCAATCTGGGAAGTTTGTTATATGAAGCATGAAGACCAAGTTATCAAATGCACTGTCTCCTTGGGAATTAGCATAATAGGGCCTGAATGGAAGCTTAACAGCTCAGCACCACAGTGATTACTTGCCTCTCAAGCTAATCTATCAAAGAAATTCCACATGTCAATGCATGGGAATCATCATAGATACAAATCATACAATGTGGAATAACAAACCCACCTCTCCTGTTTATTTTTAAAAGCAAAATTGAACAATACATACTATCCATCCACACAGCAGGTGCTAACATGCACTCCTCCTCAAGCATCTGCATTCAAGCTAATTATGACAACGCACAACAGAAATCCTCCGACCTTGTAATTACAATTTCAGTTAGCTGAGTTGTCTTTATTAAAAGACTACTTAAGAAAAATTTATGGAATTACATCTTCAAAGCTAATCATTAACAATTATGAGATTTTGAATTTTTTTTATAACAGAATACTTCCAATCTCCTTTTTTGACAAATTAAAAGAATCTATTATTTATTCAATATATAAGTATAGGTATTTTAGAAAAACCTCCATCCCATTTATGGTATCACTACAAAGCACACCTAAAAGTGATTAAGCAGCAAAAAAAAGGAATAAGGAGTCCTCCATTTAATATACTAAACTTTAATTCCTGGAACTTAAACTAGTACTATTTACATTAAATTTAATATAATGAGGTATATTACACTTGGATATACAATAAACTTTATTTCATTTTAATCCCTAGATATACTTACTCATCATGCCTTGATCTACACCTTCTCCAACTTTATTTGAAGGTAATTCATAGAACAGATATACAGGGGTAGGTGGTTTCAAGTAATGAAGCAAAACAAAAGCTTTTCGCACAGTATCTTCTTCAGCATCACAAACAGATCAAGTTTCACCTCATTCCTTGGCAATAGGGAATGGCTCAGCATCTGCCCTGGGCATTTAAATCTTTATCAAAGTAAGACTGAAATGTCCCACTAAATGAGAATTCACTCCTTTCTCACAAATAAAACTGCTTCTTTAGAGATAGGACTTAAATCAATACCAAAGTGTCTCTCTAATAGATAACGACACAGGATTCACTGACCCAGGAGAGCTCATCACCTCAACTGCACCCAGGACTAAACTCACCTTCAATGTACTTGCTCATGATCAAAACTACTCTACAGAGATCTAGTACAAGTGATTATTAGCCATGGTCGCTTCTACCTAATGCCAAATTTCCAAATACAGAGTCAAATATATGCCAAGTGATTTTCCATCTCTATTTTAAAACATACCCAGAATATACTGCATAAAGCTGTAAAACTGAATAGTGGGAAAGTATGTTCTTCCTGATGCACTCATATTAAATTTAAGAGAACTCCCAAATTGCTATTAATCATTAATAAATATAGTCATGCTGCAAAATCCCAAAAGATTACATACAAACACACCAACACACACATGTCAAAGTTTCTGGTCATTATGTAAATTTCACTGTTTCTTTTGAGAAGGTGACTCAAAGATTTTCTAAATAAAAACTAGTAAATGCTTAATGAAAAAATGTATATTCTTCCTACACAAAAAGTGATGCCTATATAATCCTTTGATTTTAAGTCTTCTGTAACAGACTACTATTATTAAAGTTATTTAACTGTTCTAGTAACAAAATATCCAGTAACTTTTAAACTGACATTATACCCAATTGCTCACTAAATTATAAAGACAATTATTTACCTTAAGAAACGGAATAAGGTGGTGATCATTTCACAATATATGTAAGTCAAATCATTATGCTATACACCTTAAATTTAATTACTACTGCATGTCATTTATAGCTCAATAAAATGAAAAAATAAGAAATAAAGATAAGTTCATCCGTAGTATTCTGATTAATTATGCTCTAACTCTGTAAATTTATTATCTACATCACTGGTGTAGGGGAAGTTGGAGTGGGAGTAGGGGAGTAAACAGGGACGCTGCTAAGCATCACATAAGACACAGGACAGCCCCGCACAACAAAGACTTATCTTACCCAAAATGTCAGTCTTGCTAAGCTTAAGAAATCCTGTGCCACAACAATATTCAAATACAGAAAGAAACAAGATGTGGAACCTTCTCTCACAGGCAAAAATCTCTGTTGCTTTAGATATTGGGAAAAAACAACCCATACAAGAGATTACTGTAGTGGACCTTATGTTTAATGAGATATGCAGTAAGATGTACCATGAATCAGGGCTCAAAAGGTCTCAGACAATTAGAACTTTTAGATAAATACAATTTTCATGGGTACGTCTGTAGGTGGCAACAAGGTTAGTGTCTAAACTATAATCTCACCTTGTGGGTCATACACTATCCATTCAGTCAGGTCCAGTCAGTCTGGTTCCCTGAACATTTTTAACCACATGCACTTTTCTCTCCATCTTGATTGACTTAGATCGGCCATCATCACTCAGCTAGATCATTACTGTGATTCCTGAACTAATTTAATTTCCCTAAAACTCTTCCTGTGCTCCATCTACCAAACCAGGGAGACAGTCATCTTTCTAAAATTCAAATCTGATCATATTATTCCCTGATGAAAATCAATAACTCTCTCTTACCTATAGGATAATAGTCGAGGAAAGAGATCATGGAAGATTAATGAATTCCAACCTACACATGATTCCACACTGAAAACAGCAAATTTAAGTGATTCTGTTCATTAGAATATAAAAGGTCTGAAATTCAGGCATGAGACAGAGATTTGGGAAATAATAGTGTATCTGTAAGAGTTAAAATGGGTGCATACAAATGCATTGTACCAAGTTATGTTTAAATATTGAAAGATATAAAACCAAAAACATAAGAAAAAGGAGACCAACCATATTTTAAAAAAAAGACCAAATGGAACTCCTAGAAATTAAAAAATTATTAAAATTTTTAAAATCCTTAAACATAAGATTTGGTAGAGCTAAAGAATTAATGAAATAGAACACTTAAATTACCTAAGAAGCAGGCAACAAAAAGAGATGGAAAATAAAAAAAAAGTTAGGAGACACGAAGACAGGATCAGAAAGTCAATCATACATAGAGTGATCAGTAAGAAGAGAGAAAAGCTGTGTGGTAGGAAATAAAGCAGAGTTAATATTCAATAAGATAATGGTTGATAATTTTTCAGAATTTATAAAAATACATGAATCATAAAATTCATACAGGACAATCAATCCAAAGCAAGGGGGGGAAATCTATATCTAGATGCATCATAGAGATACTGCATAATATCTATGAAAAATAAATTATAAGATACCTTATATATTAACCAGAGAGAAAAGGCAGATTCCTTTCAAAAGATACAATTAGACTGTTTAGCAGACCTTGAAAGTTGAATAAAAGCCAGGAGATAATGACAGTATATTTTCAAAGTACTTGAGGGAAAAAAATAGCTGTAGTCTTAGAATTTTATACCCAGACAAACTATTACCAAGAGTAAAGGTGAATAACACTAAAAGGATTTCACTACTGATCCTACTGAGGTCACCTGACCTCTGTGGAACCCAAAAATGGTGTATACACAGAGAGAGAGAAACTGGGTTCTGGTGATACATTTAAGTTCTTATATGCAGACACCTCTAATGCCAGCATTAATTTCAGACATCTTTTCTCGTAGGGTAACACATCTTCATCAATTTGGTTTTACTTTTAACCAATGTTAAAGTTAAACTATCAAAGTTATCTTTAACATGTATACCCCCCTAATGGGCTGTCACACTGTCTAACTTACTTAGAAAATGATTTATCTAAAAGGGCCTTTTAGTAGAGCTTGAAAATTAAAGACTAAGAAAACAAGAAAATACGTCAGAGTCTATAGGGCACAATTTTAGAGAACAAAGGAGAATGGGTTCAAAAGAATACATGGAAAACAAATCGTAAAGTAGCTCTGACTAAGCAAAGGCATCACTCTATTCTTGTCTTGGGATAGCATTTGATTCAGGCCAATCTTATGCAATTTACTGCCCAGAGGTTATAAAAGATGCCAATACTTCCTACTAATATAAGAACTTCAACTACTAGTGCAAGTCTCAATTAATTGCATTTATGTTTTTATGATTAGAACAGTATGAGAGTTGCCAGGAAGTGTTGCCTAACCATTGTAGGGAAATTTTGACTAAGCAAAAAATATTACTGAGTGTTTGCAATGGAAAACTATGTATTATTTAGAGCAGACTCTTCCAGATTAGCTCAGTCTCACCTCTCATTGCCTTTGAGCTTTTACAACTTTTCAGAACTTATAGTAACTGATAACAGTACAAAAGTATTCTTGACTATAAACATGCAACTATTTTCTATCTAATGGAGGTCCAGTTGACACCTTCCTCCCTTGGAAAAGCAGTTTTGTCTATTTGTGAATTCATCTCAACATTCCTTTATGCCATACAAATTTGTGCTTTCTGGATTATAATATCTGTCTTGTTCTCTCATTAATGAGTTCAGTAAAATTCCTAATACATGTTCATCTTGTACCTGTAGAAAACTCATGATTTTATACCTTTTTGAAAATTATACTTTAACAACATCAAAAATAATGCAATATTTTTAGAAGAGACCAGATTTCTGAAGCTGAATTCAAAACAAATTAGTTGTAAAGTTTTTGCTTGAAACCAGCTTCTTAATGTAATCAAAAAGCTTCATGGCTTGCATTTATATTTGTTAGTTTTATTTAAGATGTATAATGTGATTAAATATTATAAACTACATTCTGATTAACAATGTTAAAATCAGAAAGAATTCAAAAGGAATCCCAACAAATCTACAAACCTAAAACACTAATTGCTATACATTTTAATGTTTTTTAAGCCGTCTGTTAAACAATATCTTTAGCATATTAAGTAGAGCAAGATAAAAGGTCTCTTTTGTTTTTTTCAGATACATTACCAAAAGAATCACTTTATAGACCATCTCTTAGGAATAATCTCTCTCAAATATAATACTCAACAATAAAAAAATCCCAAATGTATATAAATTTTATAGTGAGCTTGAGTGATATTTTCCAAAGGTAACATAGGCAAAGAGCTATATTTTTCTGTGTATTTAACATGCATTGAATTTCTAACCATCTGTCCAAATTATGTAGTCTCTCCTAGAAACTCTCAAATTTGTAAAATTTTACTCATATTCCTAACAGTTATAAATCCTTTGTTCCTTCATTCCTTCTCACCACCCTTATAACTGATCATATTCCTTCTACCACAATGGAGGAGCCTGGAGAAGAGGAAGGGAGTCAGGAAAAACACAAGAACCACAAGAAAGTTTTTTGGTCACTTATGTTCCTGGACCACAGCTTTCACCACATCAAAGTACCATTTAGAAGTGATGCTAACGATGAGAAATCAAATGTTTCATTTAATTCATGGAATTCTTAATCAGGTCTAAATTTAAATAAATTCATGTTGTAAAAATAAGAGATTAAATTAGGGACAATTTCCTGACCATATGACCCAAACACATATTAGTTAACTTAGGAGAAGTCATAGACTGTCTTTCCCAGATACATACTTTAAAACTTGCTGGCCTCCAGATGGCTAGGAAGACTTAGATGATTTCTTCCATTCATCTACAACCCTTGGAGGAAACTCTAGTACTTAGATGTTAT
>NW_011888785.1:4172154-4174730 GCF_000151845.1 Pteropus vampyrus | reverse complement strand
AGACCTTGTTCAAATCTATTGTCAGAGGAATTCCCACCCCCACCCAGCCCACCACCACCACCAAGAATCTGAATAAGCACTGCCAACATTTGCATCTCTAACTTACTTTTGTCATGGTTATCATTTTAATCTATTTAGCTATTCCAGGTTGTCTAACCCTCCTTAATGACACTTTCTTTCCTTAGATATTTGAAACCAGAAATTAGATTACTGGCAGGAATTTTTACTTCCAATTTCTGATCTGAGAATACATTTTTTAAACAGTAAAATTTAGATGTTTGAGTGGGTCAATTGTGAGTGGATTTTATAATTTCACTGTCAGAGCTTTATGCTCCTGCTAATAATACCACTTTCACATGATTTCTTAAAGCAGTATACTCTTTTATAAACTCAAGTCACAAAGAAATAGTTATGTGAAAAATTAATACCCTTGATCTGTTTTTTGTTAGTAAAATTAAAAAAATTCAAAGGTCTCCAAATTATATAATCTGTTGTTCAATAATTTATATTGCAATGCCTTCTAAAAGGCCAAAATGAAACTTTCAAACTCCTAGAAACTTCAGTCAACTTCTAAAGGCCCCTGTTACCAGTACAACCTAGAAATTAGTTATACTTGATTCTTTTAGTTATACCCATAATGCATAGATCTGAACTACAAGAATACAGCACATATATGAACATTTATAAGCATGTCCATCTATACAGATACATGTCTATAGATATGGACACATATGGCTAATTGTAATAAATATATCTCCACACAACTGATTTTGACAAGACTTTGAGCCTCCATTTGTCCAGATAGAGCCTTTAGCCAACACATCTCAGATTTGTGAGGATTCAGAATTTCTTTTGAATCTCATTTAATCTGACAAACAGTTATCTAAGAAATGGCAATGGCACATAAGTAGAACTTGGCTAAACTAAAAAATGTTGTAGTTCTCCACTTTTGCCTGCAGGAAAACACAAAACAAACACAATCTGAAGTTCCAGTCTCACAAGATAGTGTTTATCTCAATGTCTCAGTGCCTCCCCCAACTTCTCAATTATAAACGGACAGGTGCTTCATATGTAACATGTTGTTTGAAAAAGAAAAAAAAGAAAAAAAAAGAAAATCCAAAATGCAGTCTGGCTCTTAATTCCTCTTTTGTCATGGGGCCTCTCAACCAGCCATTGGTTGTGCTGCTTGTGAACCAGAGAATAAGCCGCCAGGGATCTGATAAATCTGAGAGCCTGTTCCTTTTGAAGGTTCCAATCAGTTGTCCTTCCAGCTCTGTCTACCCTACCTCCAGAACGACCCTGTACCTAACTTCCTGAACCTCAGGTCCTATGCTCAATTAACTTGCTTCTCACAACTGTTCTGAGGGTTTCTGTTTCCACTTTCCTGAGCCTTTTAAATCTGATTGGTTAGCACTCCTCTCTCTCCTATCTTTCTTCCAAAGTTTTCTTGATATCTTTTATCTGCTCTCCCTCCTCTTGTATTCATTTTTCCTTGTGGAGCTATACATTTTTAGTCCCTTTAGGTGGCTAAATGAAGGAGTGGAAATAAACACACATTTAAATGGCATCGTTTAAAAGCAAGGCTGGTCATGTTTCTTTACATTTCCCTGTTCCGGTTCGGAAATTTGGGGCCAAACTTCAGGGAGACGCTTCTTCTCTCTCCTAAGTCCTAACTAGTTAGTTCATTGTATATTGGTTCAAAATTCCAAAAGATAAATCAACCGATAAAGTTATTTATCAATAAGTATCTTTAATTTCTTTGTCAAGAAAAAAATAAAGAATAAAGATTACTCACAACGACTTCTCAACCTCTATAAATGAGAAGGCAAAAGATTGAGTAAGGGAAATCCTACCTATGAAAGCCAAACAAAATAAGTTTTGAAGTCAAATTCACACATTCATAGCTCTTAAAGGGTAAGGAAAGCTGACCATCTCTTAATGTAACCTGAATGACTGACAGTGGTGACATACAGTTACATCTTCTCTTATTTGAGACACTGAAAGCTGTGCTTTAATAAGTAGTAAGCACGCATAATTTAAGAATTTCTTAGATAACTGTTTGTCAGATAAAATTAAGAATTTTACAAGACATTTTTCCATTTCCTTATTTGAATTTGCATAATTTATCTTTCAGGATAAAATAACCTAGGCCTTTTGGCACCATGCTATAGGAAAACCATAAGCAGTCTATGGAACTCATCTTCTTCCAAAAGAGAATGGCTTTCATTTGGCAAATGGCTAAGAAGCACCCATACACACACCACTGTAATGCAAGGTTTCCATGGATTTCCTGAGAAATGCCCAAAATATAATATTCTTCAGGCATTGTAATATGATAAAAATGAATCTTGACATATTTCAAAATGGAGGTTTTGACTAGTTACTATTAGGATTTTACGACTGCTGTTATCAATTAAGTAAAAATGGAAAACAAGTGTCTTATTTTCCATAAACAAGGGCTTTCCAGAAAATTCTTACATTTTAACAGTGATTTTTTTCAGTAACCACCTATCTCAGGCTGCCTCAGAAGTTAAGACGCAAAACTGCAAATTAATACACAAGTTTTGATAGGAAAG
>NW_011888785.1:4168497-4172104 GCF_000151845.1 Pteropus vampyrus | reverse complement strand
CTCCATACAACTGATTTTGACAAGACTTTGAGCCTCCATTTGTCCAGATAGAGCCTTTAGCCAACACATCTCAGATTTGTGAGGATTCAGAATTTCTCTTGAATCTCATTTAATCTGACAAACAGTTATCTAAGAAATGGCAATGGCACATAAGTAGAACTTGGCTAAACTAAAAAATGTTGTAGTTCTCCACTTTTGCCTGCAGGAAAACACAAAACAAACACAATCTGAAGTTCCAGTCTCACAAGATAGTGTTTATCTCAATGTCTCAGTGCCTCCCCCAACTTCTCAATTATAAACGGACAGGTGCTTCATATGTAACATGTTGTTTGAAAAAGAAAAAAAAGAAAAAAAAAGAAAATCCAAAATGCAGTCTGGCTCTTAATTCCTCTTTTGTCATGGGGCCTCTCAACCAGCCATTGGTTGTGCTGCTTGTGAACCAGAGAATAAGCCGCCAGGGATCTGATAAATCTGAGAGCCTGTTCCTTTTGAAGGTTCCAATCAGTTGTCCTTCCAGCTCTGTCTACCCTACCTCCAGAACGACCCTGTACCTAACTTCCTGAACCTCAGGTCCTATGCTCAATTAACTTGCTTCTCACAACTGTTCTGAGGGTTTCTGTTTCCACTTTCCTGAGCCTTTTAAATCTGATTGGTTAGCACTCCTCTCTCTCCTATCTTTCTTCCAAAGTTTTCTTGATATCTTTTATCTGCTCTCCCTCCTCTTGTATTCATTTTTCCTTGTGGAGCTATACATTTTTAGTCCCTTTAGGTGGCTAAATGAAGGAGTGGAAATAAACACACATTTAAATGGCATCGTTTAAAAGCAAGGCTGGTCATGTTTCTTTACATTTCCCTGTTCCGGTTCGGAAATTTGGGGCCAAACTTCAGGGAGACGCTTCTTCTCTCTCCTAAGTCCTAACTAGTTAGTTCATTGTATATTGGTTCAAAATTCCAAAAGATAAATCAACCGATAAAGTTATTTATCAATAAGTATCTTTAATTTCTTTGTCAAGAAAAAAATAAAGAATAAAGATTACTCACAACGACTTCTCAACCTCTATAAATGAGAAGGCAAAAGATTGAGTAAGGGAAATCCTACCTATGAAAGCCAAACAAAATAAGTTTTGAAGTCAAATTCACACATTCATAGCTCTTAAAGGGTAAGGAAAGCTGACCATCTCTTAATGTAACCTGAATGACTGACAGTGGTGACATACAGTTACATCTTCTCTTATTTGAGACACTGAAAGCTGTGCTTTAATAAGTAGTAAGCACGCAT
The DNA here is from genome assembly GCF_000151845.1 of Pteropus vampyrus. Taxonomy (NCBI): domain Eukaryota; kingdom Metazoa; phylum Chordata; class Mammalia; order Chiroptera; family Pteropodidae; genus Pteropus; species Pteropus vampyrus. Next base: position 4,170,825 of record NW_011888785.1, on the reverse strand, counting down.
AATTTAAGAATTTCTTAGATAACTGTTTGTCAGATAAAATTAAGAATTTTACAAGACATTTTTCCATTTCCTTATTTGAATTTGCATAATTTATCTTTCAGGATAAAATAACCTAGGCCTTTTGGCACCATGCTATAGGAAAACCATAAGCAGTCTATGGAACTCATCTTCTTCCAAAAGAGAATGGCTTTCATTTGGCAAATGGCTAAGAAGCACCCATACACACACCACTGTAATGCAAGGTTTCCATGGATTTCCTGAGAAATGCCCAAAATATAATATTCTTCAGGCATTGTAATATGATAAAAATGAATCTTGACATATTTCAAAATGGAGGTTTTGACTAGTTACTATTAGGATTTTACGACTGCTGTTATCAATTAAGTAAAAATGGAAAACAAGTGTCTTATTTTCCATAAACAAGGGCTTTCCAGAAAATTCTTACATTTTAACAGTGATTTTTTTCAGTAACCACCTATCTCAGGCTGCCTCAGAAGTTAAGACGCAAAACTGCAAATTAATACACAAGTTTTGATAGGAAAGGAAGTTAAATGTAAAAATGATTACACTCCCCTATATCTAATTACAAAGATCCTGGTGGCCAAGAGCCACTGTGTTCCATAAGATTCCTGCATAAATGAGCTATGTTGTCACAATGTCTATGACACTAGAATATTATAGGTACATGATTCATACAGTTGTTTCAAGGAACCCCCTATTAACTACCCAGAGAAATGGAAGACTACAGAAGCAAGAGAAGCAGCACCTGGAACTGTTTCAATGTTTGTATGAGTTTCAGGTATAACCACGGGCAAGATAAACAAATCAAGGGTGATTTTCCAAATGACAACATTCATAAAGTAAAATAACCCTATGCAAAGTAACTTGGGTCCTTTGGCTTCTGGCGTGTGTGTGAAAGCCCTGAGGGGGAAGGGGGCTCTTTTCTGGGTAACATGCTATCGTCCTTTGACTAGAACCTCAGTAGCTTCCTTTTCCTTAAAGCCTCCTGCAAAGGCTACGCTAAAGGATGCCATCTATCTTAAAATGCAGACGATTCACTTCAATCTAAGGTTTAACGTACTATCACAGGCCCACGAAGGAAGGCCCACTAGCTTCAAGAAGTTTAAATACCTCGGCAACAGGTATGTGGACCTTTATAATCCCTGCTTCCGCCCCTCCATCCTCACCCCACGTTCCATCACATTACCTGGTGTTAAAACAAGATAAGTTAATGAAATAATATACCCCACCTTTTCATCTGCTTAGTTCCTCACTACAGCTCCCCTGGTGACTTTTCTCATTTCCTCCCCCTCCTTCATTTCTCCAACTAATCAATTCATTTTCCTAACAAGATAAGGCATGTGTTGGCCTAAACTTCAGAATCTAGCACCCTTAAATCCGTCTCCACCATTAAAAGACTGGGATTAAATTCTGCTCCTCGGTCCACCTTCAGCACCGGGTAATTAGCAGTGTATCTCATATGAAGTGCTCAGTTAACGTTTGTGAATGAATAGATAAAATGAACGAACAAAGGCCCACGAAACTAGATGTGCAAGTAAAAGTCATAACCCACGTGGATGCGGGGAGTGAGAATGCGCAAGCGCAGAGAGAGAGCGCGCGAGAGGGGCGGGGGAAGGGAGAGAGGATACACGAAAGAAAAAGAATGAAGTGAGAAAAAGTGAGAGCATATGAGAGCGTGTAAGAGAATATGAGAGAGACAGGCAGAGACAGGGAGCCTCTTAAAACTGCTTCTCCTCATTAGGCCCCACAGGGGCTACAGTTAGAACTACTGTTCCTTAGTCCCCAACCGCGAGCTCGTTAGTCCAGCTTCACCTCGAGCCGGGCTTTTGCCCACCAGGCGGACGGCTTGGCCACGTAAAGGGCTCCGCGGGGCAGCCCCAGCTCCTGTCCCTGCGTTAAAGGGCCAGAGCTGCCCATCTCTGCAGTGCTGGCGACAACAGAGGCCACGCTTGAGTGCCTGCGCCGTGGGAGTCGGCCCCCCATCCGCCGAGAGAGGGAGCGGCGCTAGAGCAGCAACCGGGGCAGGTGTCCCCGGCCGCCCCAAGCCGGCAGGGCGGAGGGCGGGGAGCGGGAGGCCGGGCGGAACCGCGGGGCGCGCCTGGCGCCGCATTACCTCTCCAGGGCCTGCAGGGTGTAGCTGATGAGCGGCCTCTCCAGGATGGGGCAGAATTGCTTCGGGGTGGGGACGCCCATCCGCTCCCCCCTCCCCCCCGCAGGCAGCACGGCCGCCACGGCCAGTGCGCAGCGCTGGATCTGGGCCTCGGCCTCGCTCAGGGAGGAGGCCGAGGCTGCCGGGCCGGCGCCGCA
>NW_011888785.1:4162365-4168447 GCF_000151845.1 Pteropus vampyrus | reverse complement strand
TAAAACTTGCTGGCCTCCAGATGGCTAGGAAGACTTAGATGATTTCTTCCATTCATCTACAACCCTTGGAGGAAACTCTAGTACTTAGATGTTATTATAATTCATCTTTAAATAATACCATTTTTAAGTACTTAGAACTCTATTAAAATAGTTAACATACAAATTTTCTATCCTAAAAATCTTACAAGTATTAGCATCTATATTTTTACAAGTAAGGAAGACAGGCCCAAAGAGATTAAGAAAGTTGAACACATTACACCACTAATATGATTTAAAAAACTGAAAATTGTGACTCAGTCTGTCAGACTCCACAGATTATTTCTATTATCTTATATCAAGTCTGTGCAGCAATTTTTTTTCACTGTCTCAAATTTAGACTGCAAACTTAAGTTTAATATCTACTACCTTATTTATAGAATTGTATCTAGTAATATAAGGGAAAAAACAGATGTTCTAGAGATTACAATAGGTCTCTTGCAATTCTGTGCTTATTTTGATGAAATAAAAGTGAAAACAGAATTCTGTCACCTTAAGATGATTCATTTTAAAGGTTGCAAAAACCTTACCTGGCTCTTTTGACAGAAAATAAACCACTTCTGAAAAACAAAACTAAACTAAAAACAAAAAATTTGACTGCAATGAGCCAGATTTTTGTTAATTTGTTAATACATATATATATATATATATATATATGTATGTATCTTAGACTTCTAAGTGATTTCTTAGACATTTTTAAATAACTGCATATTTCATTTCATTCCTTTAAAGTCCATTCATATCTATACAATAATGACATTATTACTACTTTCTCCTCAAAATAATTCATATTATGATGATAAATGACTATAGCAAAAGATAAATTCCAGAACAGTCTCACAATCTATAAGACTATAAACTTCCTAAAACAAATTACCCTAACATCTTTAAGTCATCACGCCCATTTTAAATAACTTGACATTTAATTCCCTCAAAATTCAGCAAATGAACAACTCTGTAGTTTTGCCTCTTCTATGCGTTCTCAGGAGTATACTTACCCCATGTTCCTTAGCAGCTGTGACAACTTTAAGGAGAATGTCTTCCTCAACAAAAGGCCTCACAGCATCGTGGATAATCACTACTTCCGGCTTGGAGAGCTGAGCGTCCGGCTGACCCTCCGCCAGTGCTTTCAGTCCATTGAATATTGACCTGTGGCGGGTCACTCCAGCTTCAACTAGCGAAATGCGTTTATGCTGGTACCTCTGAATAATACCCTTCATTGCGTCCATGTTCTCTCCCGTTACGGCCACAACAATGTCATTTATCCAACATAATCTAAAAGGAAAATATGTATACATTTCACATAAACTGATTCTTATACAACTAAGGTTAGGCTAATAATAGAAAATTGAATTTTTAGTTAAGTACTGGTATGTCTTCATAAAGAGATTAAAAACTGAAAGTTAATAACTAAATCAGTCTTATTCATTTTTATCAAATCTAGTAAAGAGACGGATAAAAAAAATCAGTGAATATGTCACACTACAGATAGAAACACATAGATATATAGTATTTTGCAATATATTGTGTACAATATAGATTGTATATGATATACAGATAGATATTAGAGATTTGTAACTTAAAAATTAAATTTGAATAATTATGATATTAATCTGTAGACAGAGAAAAAAAAGACTATAACAAGAATATGCTTTTAAATTGATTTTTCCAAATAACTTTTCTCATAGAATAGAAACAATTCAAAGCACGTATAAATTCCAAAAGTTTTGTCTCTTTAGTGAAGTCCATTGAATTGGCACAAACCTGGATCACTAACACGAACTGCCTACATCAAGGTGAAATACTGTATCTCAAATAGGGAAACTGTAATGATTAAATTTGTATAAATATAAAGCAGGATCTAATAAAATGAGAAAAACTCACAATTTAATGAAATATAAAATTAAATCAATCTGTTGAGTCAGATACAAAAGACGAAACTTTTTTTTTCTGTTGTAAAACATTATTTTAAATAAAGACCTACTGACATACATTGAGTGGTGACCATATTAAAGAAGTCTGGTGGCCTTCTCTATAATACCAGTGCTAACTGAGAGTACTGTCACTTTCCCCAGCCGCAGCCCAGACCAAGAAAACTCCCTCTGACCCATGATATCAACTCTGAATAAAGGTCACTTTAGAAGTTAATGGCATTCTTAGCCTATGAGATCCTATATGTTCATGCTAGACAGTTAAAAGTCTTAAACACATTTTTGAAGAGATGGAAGAGGGGGTCATAAAATTACTATATAGTGAAATTAACTCTCTGCTTTATTAAAAAATTTAAAAACACTGCGTTGCTTTACTCGATAATTATCAATCTCCTACCTTCTGTTATTGAACAAAGCTTTCCTATAACTCAAACCCTATTCTGCCTTTGTCTATAACAATACTACACTGATGAACAAAACCAAGAGCTACTTTATAAGCACACTGTCTTTTCACTTTAAGTCCATTCCTTTAACAAATATTTATTGAACACCAAATTAATGCTCGGCATTAAGTATACAATGGAAATAGTCACTGCCTTCACAGAGCTCACAGATCAAACAAATAAGAACACCAATAAACAATTGCAAGCTGTGATCAAATGCTGTAAAGGAGATGTCCAAGCTCCGGGACTGCATGCAATAGAATATTTGGACTGGCAGAGAAAAGTCTAAGATGACGCCGACTAAGGAAGCAGCGTTTGCTGCATGATCCAAGCGGTGAGTGGCAGAAAAATAGGAAAAGAGGTTTGGAGGGAGGGAGACTGGGCTGATATAAGCAAAGACCATGACAAGGTCCTGACGGGCTGGACAGACACAGAGTTCTGTGAGCAAGGGGGAGACAAGCCCAGGCTGGAGGCCCAGGCAAGCACCAGGCTAAGTCAGGCCATGAGAACCTCCCATACTGTGTTATGGGTTTAAGTCTTTAATTCTAAAAACAATAGGAAGCCATAGAAAAACTTTATGCAGGAGAGGTCATTTACACTAAAAACAAAATTAAGGATACTCACCTCCACCAATGTTTTAGACACTGTTCTATGACATGATGGTAGCAGAATAAAAACCCCCCAAAGATGTCCATCTCCTAATTCCCAAAGCCTGTGAATATGTAACTTTACATGCCGAAGGAACTGTGCAGATGTGATTAAGATCTCAAGATGGAGAGATGATCCTGGACTCTCTGGGTGGGTCCGATGAAATCACAAGAGTCCTTATACGTGAAAGAGAGAGGCAGTCGAGCCAAAGGAGGAGATGTGATGACAGAAGCAGCAGTCACAGTGACACATAAACACAAGTCCAGGAACATGGGTGACTTTGTAAAATCTAGACGATGCCAAGTAAATGGATTGTCCCTAGAGCCTCTGGAGGAACACAGCACTGCCGACATCTTTATCTTAGCCCAATGGGACTGATCTTGGACTTCTGACCTCCAGAAGTGTAAGATAATAAATGTATGTTGCTTAAGCCACTCAGTTCATGGAAATTTTTATAGCAGCAATAGGAAAGTAACTTAACAGCATAAATTTTACTCTGGCTGCAAGGTCAAGAATAGAAAGGGGAGAGAGAGAAGGGATGCAGACAGACCGAGTAGGAGGCTGCTGCCTACGTCTCTGCAAGACAGTGATGGAGCTTCTAGATTGGATTTAAGAGGTAAATTATAAGTAATCTACATTAGTCAGTAAGACTGGCAAAATAAGTCAATTATCACATAACATAAATAATAGCTAATATCAATTAAGCACTGTGTCTTAAGCATTAGCAATATTCTAACTCATGTAATCCTCACAATATACTGTGTCTCATAATATGGAAAACAAATCAGAAAGATATCTGATATAGATACATTACGCCTTATTCTCCTATGCTACCAACTTATGCCAAAAAGTACTTGGAAAAAATGTTTTTACCATTTTTCATCAAAACAATACAACATTCCATCTTCTAGAATGTAGGCTACTTCTCCCTGTACCACTTGGTCTCTCGCATGCCCCTCTTACTCCACAGACCACATTCTCTCTCACCCCCACATTTTGCTTGTGCTATTTCCTTTGCCTTTCAACACTATCCTCCATCCCTATCACTCTGCCATCCCCACCCACTCCAGGCTGAGTCCTACTCTTTCTTCAATTCAGGTATGGCCTCCCTCAGGAAGCTTTGCCTGTCATTCAAGGTGAGGCATCCCTGCTCTTGGCTTCCAGGTAAGCTTCTTATCGCTACAGTCGTATCAAGTATCATGCTGTATTCTGTTTCATTTCCCAGCCCCGTCAGTAGGCTATTAATTCATAGAAATCAAAGATGACAACACCACAGGACTTAGTACCTACTAAACTTTCAATGATATTAATAGAAATCGCAGCTTAGACACATGGATTGTTTGCTAGGTGCCATCACTATGTAGAGCATTTGCCTGCAATATCACAATACTAACATCAGCTCTATGAAGTAGTCACTATTATAATCTCCATTTTACAGAGAACATAGAGGCAGTGATCTACCTTTGCTCAACACAGAGCAGTCATTCAAATATCTCTGTTCAATGAGTTAATGACCTGATGAACAAACTCCTAAAGGTAAATCCCAATTTTACTGGAATGCCTTAAAATAATTATAATTACTTATGTTCCATCAAACAGAAAGCAGTCAAAATAGATGTAAATAATTATAAACAGATAAATGTGTGGCTTTAGACTATTTCACACAATTGTATGAAGCTCTAAATAGAAAAGTGCTTTAAACCAGTTTCTCAAACTGCAGATTTCAGGACCTATTACTGTGTTATAAAATCAACTTAGTAAGTTTAGGCTAATATTTTCGGGTAAATGAAAAAAAATTAGAATGCATAGCAAATAGTAAAGATAGATTGTTTTCATAAAATGCAAATATGTGTGCGTTTATGTATATAAATGTGTTTGTCATTGAGTAATGATACAAAGTGTAATTCTTATAACAGGTCCCAATAAAAAAAAGTATGGAAAACACCATTTTAGGTCATTCTTAAGAGATAATGGGCTTATTTGTGCTCTTTTGTTCGGCAACTAAGCATGTACTCAGTACTTTTAAGCCTTTATAAGTATTACTTGTATTTCAGAGGGTTTATTCACATTCTTTTCTAGTTATAGAATTAAAAGCCTTTTATAGTATTAAAATTTAATAATGTAGAATCATGAAACCGAGAAAGACCTTAAGTACCTCACACAGTGCCTACTGAACAAATATTAGCTGAATAAATGGATCTGGCTGACCTCCTTAGCTAAGGGCAAGTCCGCACTGAACCCCATGTAGCCGGATTTTATCAAGTTCTCCTGAGTATTTCCTTCCTAGCACATTCCACAGGCAAATACAAACCTAACCTCAAGCTCCATTATACCTATAGACATTTTGAGGAAGAAATATAATAGCTCAGATGTTATTTTCTCCCAGAATAACAAAAACGTTTACAAGAGTTTACTCTGCTCAGATAGATCAGTTGAAAACAGGAGATTTAAACAAATGTTTTTAAAAAGCAGATGGAAAATCAGGCCCCATTAACACCTCTAAAGCGCTCTCACTGAGGCTGCAAAGTTTGGCCCCAAGGGACAGTGGCAACTGCAGCTCACTGCCATGACAGTCTTTATGGAAAATCGGCCTCTAACATAATTTGGCCCAAATTTGTGGATTTCAATTTCTCTGTACCCACCATGATATTTCAGCAGCAAACTACTGAATTTGTTTAAAAAAGGCTGGCTCTTGATTGCCTTCGCAACATCAAGTCTCCTTCCTATGGCCCACCAAGGCTTTCAGTTGTCAAGGCCCACCTACCGGTCCTGGTCTTATCTCTTGTACTGAAGGAGTGCCAGGGGCCATTGGGAACTTCACACAAATTCAAATCATCTGATCAAAACATAGTCCTATTGTACAAAATATGGGCCTATTCTTTCTCTTGACTTAGACTTGACACTTTCCTTAATGAAGCATTAAGATAAATTTTTTAGAGTCAAATTCATATATCTGAGCAAGCAATCAATTAAAAGCATCCTAAATGCTTTTCTACTTTTGAATCCCTGATTTAATTAATCACT
>NW_011888785.1:4081232-4156055 GCF_000151845.1 Pteropus vampyrus | reverse complement strand
CAGGGGTGCAGAGCACGCAGACGGCTCCCACCCGGGCGGAATGGGCCAGTCGGTTGTGGGTCCCCAGGGAACGCTCCGGCTTCCGATCTTTCCTCCAGGCGCGTCCGCGGCCTCTGAGCCCAGCGCCCCCGGGAAGGCTGTTTCCCAGCTTGTCGCTTTGCCTCTGGCAGGCCCAGCTAGCGCCGCAGGTGGAAGTGTCAGCCCTCCTCATATACCTCAGGGTCCCCTTAAACTTAGAAGCTGTGAGGTCCAGGACTCCCTCCCCTCCACCTCCCCTTGAAGAAATTTGGAAGAGAATTAAATTCAAGTCGCATGATGGGACAGAAATGTGCACATCGATTATCTTTCATCAAGCTCCGGAGGCTTCCTGATTCCACCTTGGGTAAAGAAAGATGGATGAGCAAATGTTATGAAACATCAATAAGCCAAACTGCTGAGGTTCCCACATTTGCAAGTTGAACCCTCCTGGAGTCATACAAAAGTACTGACACCTACATGTCCCAGCCTCAGACCGGGGTTTAATTGGTCTGGTGTGTGGCCTGAGATTTGGGATGTTTGTAAAGTCCCCAGGTGATTCTAATGAGCAGGCTCGTTTTGGAACCACAGAACCAAAGCAACTATACTAATAATTGTTGAACGATGGCACATTATCTCATTTAATCCTGGGGTGACCCCCAACTATTATTGTTTCTCTTTTACGGAGGAAATAAGGTTTTAATGTTTAAGTAACCTGTGTGAGATTGCACACCTAATGGCAGAGCTGTCTTAAGGCACTTGCACAGAACTACAGAGTTGAATTCCGGTCCTGAAGCATATCTTGCCCTTATTTAGTGCTGTTCTTGCTGGCAGTGTTTACCATGAAAATGCAATGAAGTGTGTGAAGTGTCACAGCATGGTGTATTAATGTCCCAAAATGTAAATTCCATGATAGTAGGGGCCTTTATTTTTTTGGTTTGGGTTGTGTGCTCAGGTCCTGGAGTATAACAGAAGCTTAACAAATATTTATTAAATGAACTACTGATTTAATAAATTAATGTGAATCGAAGTATATATAATTAAGTATTTGCTATTTCGTATTTATTAATCTTCACCCATCAATAGTTAATATAAAGTTCATAAAAGGGGAATCGAGTACTAAAAATATCAGGTTATATATTCCAATTCAGTATTTGGACCAATTTTTCCCAGTTTAGATTAAAGCATACAAAATTAAGATATAAATTTGCTTCTCCTATCTTCTTTTTATTCTTATTATTGCAAGAACTTTCACTTTTAATCAGTTATTATTACTGACATTTAATTTCATTCTAGTTGATTGTTAGGTCACTGATTCCTAATTCAAAAGTAGCCATCATAATACACTTGACTTTGTAGCACCACTACCACACCTGTGTCTGGCCTATACTATGCACTCGATATCTATTGCCTAACCAGATTCATAAATGAATGAGTCTATCTAGACAAGCAGAAAGGCAAATCAGCTAATTGTTTCTATTAATATTGATCCTATAATGCCTTTTATTATAAGTGCTGCAGGTGGAAGTGTCAGCCTTCCTCACATACCTCAGGGTCCCTTTAAACTTAGAAGCTGTGAATAGGCAGTGGAGGTTCAGGCCTCCCTCCCCTCCACCTCCCTTGAAGAAATTTGGAAGAGGTTTAAATTCAAGTCACACAATGGGACAGAGAAATGTGCACCTCGATTATCTTTCATTAACCTCCAGAGGCATCCTGGTTCCACCTCAGATAGAGAAAGATGGATGGACAAATGTTATGAAACATCAATACGCCAGTATTTTTACCCATTTTAATCTAACAGTAGAGTTAAAAGCTAGTGTTCATTTTCTTAGTCTTGGGAAAAAAAGCATTATATACCATTCAACTTTGATATGCTTTAGCCAAAATCTTATTTTATTGATTTATTTTTGTACTTAGAGCAAATATATTAATTTTGCTCTGTTCACTATGAATCTTTAGATCTTATATACTATGTATTAACGATTTTTAACAGACAGACTTGTACAGAAAAAAGGACTAACTGTTCATTTGTATATCACACTATGAGAAGCAACAATTTTTTCTCCCTTTTTATATAGATATAAATAATTAGTTCCCTATCGTGCATATTTCGGGTAAAAGATATAGTTTCCACGTTACTTCATATGAAGTTATAGCAGCCACATTATGAGAATATCTTCTCTACAACAGGCATTTGAAATGCATGCTGTGAGGAGGATACCTCATTGTCTGGGCACTGCTTACCTGGAAGCTGCGACAGTACGAAGATCCTGGAACCACTAGCATGAGCCAGCAAAAAAGGTAAGAATTTTTGCCAAGTCAGACCCCCAGATCTCTACCTACAGTTTGGTGGAAACAGAGTGGTAAGAGTCCCTTTTGTTTATTATTAAATTTAAATTAGCAGGAGAACATATTTGTGAAACTAGTTTCTTGGGCTTAGTGACTCTTGGTTACTTTTTATAAGTACTCATGGGTTTTGTTGATTGTGTCTTTCTCCATCTCTGTCTTGTGTCTCTCCTTTCGGCTTGTTACATGTCCTGGGAACTTAGCCTTAATGACTGGTGAGAATATTTTCTCTCTGGCCCTCACCATCCAGTGGGTGCACTTCCTGGGGTGTGCTGTGCTTTCTGTCCAGCCACACCAAGCTCTCAAGGGAGTTTTCTATGTCTAGCCATTCCTGCCCGGACATGGTAAAAACAGGATCCTGTATTTACCTTTCTTCTTTTCTGCCAGTTGGAGGATGCACATGCTTCTGGCGGGCAGCAGAGTGAGTAGACTGCGGATGCAAGCTTAGGGAATCAGAATCAGGGGAAAACACACGATTCCTCGTGCTTTGGAATGGCTGTTTCTTATTCTGGGACTTAACTTGTATCTTGTGAGGGTTGCATCCTTTAGCATTCTCCTTTGAGAATGCCTCTTGTATTTATTTATACATTCTTATTGATTTGAGTCACTGTTAAGATCCTACTAATCAAGGCCAGACAGTAGATCCTTTGAATTGGAAAAACTTCTAAATTGAAAAGAAAGAAAATATTTTTTACAGAGCTCACATATTGTCATTAACAGCTAGTTATTAAGATACCCTTAATAAGATGGAAGGACAGAAATTATAATGAAAATCAAAGTCCGCTCAGACCCTTTCCTTCAGACATTTTTTTGCCTTCAGACATTTGCAGATATTATAAAAAATCAGGACATTGGAAATACAATTGTCCTATTCTTAAAGAAATAAAAGAAAAGGGAAAAATGGCAAATCTTGCTGAACACAACCTAAAAATTTTATGTCTAAAAGTTTGGCTTGGTAACTGTCAAGTTGGAAGCTCCAAAACATGGCCAGACAACAGTGTGAGCTAAATTCAATTTACAGTTGGGTCCTACCAATCTGCTGTCAGCCCTCAAGGAAATTATAACTTAAAATTACAATGTCAGTTATGAGCAGCATTCCAATTAGGTGAGGTCATTTAAAAATGCACTTAAAAGCAAGGGCTTCCAAATCAAATATACAGAATAATATACCTATATTTAATTGGTATGCAAGAGCCTCCATAAGGCTTCAAAAAAAAATTCTAAAATAGCTTCATTGAAGGATTTGTTGCAAAAGACTAATGCAAAATGAAAGAGATAAAAGTACCTAAAAATAAAGAACTGTAAGACTGACATTACCCCTTATAGGGGATTGTCCTCTAATATCATTTATTCCCTGATCTAAGAAGCATAATTAGAGAACTTCTTAAACCCCAGGAGGATCCTTAGAAATCTTTTGTAAATAGATTACCTCCTGAGCCCAGTGAGGAAGGGAAATAAAATTTCACATTGTCTCCTCCTTCCCAAATCCAAGCAATCAGTTATTGATTCTTTCTTTCCCAGGGATAGCTGTTGCCTGTGTCCTAAGAGTTTGGCTTGGCTTTCTGCTTGCCTGGGACATGCAAGCTGTCAGTTCTTTCTTTTTGCTATCAAAGGGAATGACTCTGGAAGTTAATAACTTTTTTGAGTTCATTTGAGTCCATGATACTATTTAATACTCCCAGAAATATTTACTGTTGTCCTAGCTGAAACCTGACAGGTATTTGAAAGGATTTAATAACTCTATGATAAAAACAATTTGGCCAAATTGACAGCTGGATTTCAGAGATTGATAGGAACTTAAGGTGGGAAGGGGTGCCTCCTCCGAAGCTCAAATAAAACTATGTACCCAGAGGGAAAGGAGCAAATTAGAGGTGATGTAGTTGGACAGGTAGATCAACTTATGATGTCACTTAAGTTATAACCGATTCTTTGGGAAATTGAGAGCATGTGTTCTTATCTTACAAATCTTGGCGAAACCAGAAATGCAGTCTAGAAGTAGTTCAAAGCTATCTTCAATTACTAAGACTGAAGAAAAAAATAGGAAATGAAGGATTTTTTGAAAGCACAAACTATTCTGGTTCCAAGATTGCCTTCTCTTTACAATATTAACAAGAAAAAAGCTTTAGTCATCTGAGCAGATGAACTTAACTTATTACCTGTCTCATGGCTAAAATTTTTAAATGAAGGGTGGGAGGTCTCTGTTTGCATCTGTCTGTATGTTTACATGTTGGTGTGGTATTTTTTTTTTTTAATCTCCGGACGGTATTGCTAATTTATAAAAGAGCTCCATTTAATTGGCTTAAACAAATGCTTATATTAAAAAAACTCAAAAACATAGTAGAAACTAACCAAATGCTTTTCAGGTTCACGTAGTCTGGAGAAATATTTGGTGTCAGCTAATTAAGTTTATTGGTTTAATTAAAACAGGCATGTCTTCACAGAGTTATCATCAAGTATAATACTTCTATTTTATCTAGGCTCATTAGTCAGATGAGTTTATATTATCTCTGTTGCAAAATTTGTTAGCAGGTCAAATAACTTGGTATGATGAAATTTTCACAGGTGATCTAAACATAATTGTTAAGAACAAGTGAATTAAATAGATGTAAACATAGAAAAGTTTTTTTTAAGGTGAATTCTTTGGTAATAATTATGTTTTATGTGTACTTAAAAATGATTTCCTAAATCTCTTTGATAACTTGAAACTTTTAAAGTTTTGCTACATTAAATTAAATGATAGAAATTCATTGACTATTTAGATCATTTCCAAATAAGATAAAATAATGAAATATTAATTACTGAACATAGGTTTATCTACATTTGGCTTCTTATTACTTTTGGCTTCCGATTACAGAGAAACTAAAGCTATTCGGGTTTGTTAGTAAACAAGTCTTTTGCCTCATTGAAAGACTATTCTGTGAAAAGCAAATATTTCTAGAAATTATAGAATATTTATAATTTATTAATCTCAAGAATATTGGTGTAACAGACAATTCACAATTGCTTACTTCTTAGTTTTCACTAGGAATTAAGGTTTCTAAGAGTTAAAAATTCCAATTAATATGGGAGGAAATTATACATTTTCAGTAATAGAAGGTATAAGCTATAGAAATACATTCTGAGCTAATTAAAAGAAAACGGTTCTAAAATAAGTTGGTTATTTCTGAATGGATAAGAGAATAAGAGACAAACAGGAACAAGGAAAGTCGTAGAAGGTTTGTGAAAAGAAATCTTGAGAAAGAAATTTTATGTGTGATCAAGCTGGATAAGATTGAATGCATTTGTTAGAAGGGTTGTTTTTTTTTTTTAATAAGCTTTAGTATCAATAGTGTATATTCTTAATATTCTTTCATCTGCTAAAAAGACAAAGTTTTTTCATACTATTGGTCTGCTCCTGATAACTGTGAAAATTCTTCTGCCAAGAAAGCAAAGATTCTGTGTTTTATCGAAACAGTTTTCTGTGTTGTATATCATCTTAATCAGATCTTTGATTGCTTAAGAAACCTAAATTTTCTCAATAGTAAGAGTTAAAGGCATTTCTGTATTTAAAATGCCCTTGCTGACTTTCATGCAAAGGCAGTAGCAACAAAAACCTATGGATATGTGACCTGACATTACAAAAGGACAGCTGTGTGTGATTTAAGTTAAAGCTCTTGAGATAAGGAGAGTACTCTGTATTACCCAGGTTGATCCAGTGTAATCCCAATGGTCCTTAGAAGAGGGAGGTACAAATTAGAAAAAGAAATGTGAGGATAGAAGCAGGGGTCTGAGTGATACAGGGCTATGAGCCAAGGAATTCAGGAAGCTTCTAGAAGCTGAATAAGGCAAGGAAACAGATTTTCACCTAGAAATTCCAGCACATAGTCCTCCAACCCATTTTCAGACTTCGGACATCCAGAATACTAAGATAATAAACATGTACTGTTTTAAGCCACTAAATTTATTGTAATTTTGACAACAATAAGAAACTAATACAGCTTCATGCTCAGGAAGAGCTTCAGATTTACAAGTTGCCTATGATCTCTAAATGAAGTTGTACATTGTTAGAACTGCACTGTGTGACTGAAGAGAGAAAACACCATTCATTAAATGTAAGCCCCGTAAGTAGATCTCAGTGCACCCACGGTTTTTTTAATAAACCCTTTAATTATCTTGTAAATAATAAAACATATTCTATTGTACTAGGAATGTCTACAGCATAGTTTTGTTAAATGTATACTACAATTTTATAACCTCCTTTTGGCATGTCTACTTTTTAATGCATACAGAAATACTCAATAAATAGAAGTGGCTCTCATCTTCATATCTGAAAAGGCTTAAAACTTCCTTTTCTGTTTGTTTCTGCATGTCAGTGTACCTTGGAAGATTTATCTTAGGGATTTTATTATTATTATTATTATTATTATTATTATTAAAGAATTTTAGATTAAGTTTGCTTCATTTTTCTAGTGTTAATTCAAGTATATTACGACTGTCAGCCACCTCCCCTCATCCCCAAACACACTTATAGTTTTAATAGCATTTCTAGAGGTTAGTTGGGGTGTTGCTCACAAATGCTAATGAACAGCTCGATGGTTTACCCTTTAACTCTTTTGAAATCTGAGCCAAAGAAAATATTGTTCTACCATGGGCCAGACCTGCATTTCTTTCAACCTATGAATTCAAATTCTGATTTTGCCATTATGTATCTTAAGTAAATGGTACAGTCTATTAGCCTCTGACCTTTAGCTCATTTTTATACATAAGAAATGTGACACTCCAAATTGAAGTCTTTCTATAGATAATTCAAACCAAACAACACATGACAAGATTATTATCTTTCATTTTCTTAGTATTTCTTGCAAAGTTAATTATCAACTGTCTCAACTGTCTACTTTGTTTTTTCTGTATACTAACAAGGGAAACACTGGTGTCTATTTAGCCTTAGGACTGAATGATAAATTTGACATCATTCATGCTACCGAAGATTAATTTTTCATAAAAACCACTTGGGAACATGTTAATATATACGGTATTCCTTACCCATATTTTTATAATGTAATTATTTATATATTATAAATCATATAATCTTAGAAAATATTACTGGAACCTTCTGACAGAAATTTTGTTTGTTTGTTTATTTGTATATATTTTTATTTTTTTATTTTTATTTTCTCTTTCATTTCAATGCCATATTATATCATGTCTCATATCTGACAGAAATTTTGATTTCTGTCATCTGTCATCTGTACATCTGGAGGAGGCCTAGAAGTCTGCATTTTTAATGGGCTTCCTTAGATGATTTTAATGTAAGTGTGGGCCAGACTTAAGTAAACACTGAATTAAAGAGTTCTGCCCAAATTCACTTTACACTCAATGCATTTAATTTTAAGATCTAAAGCAAAATGCATGTAATATGTTAAACGTGCCATATAAAAATTGTATAAGAAATCCATTAAAACAATGTGTTTTATTTTCTTGTTAATTTATAAGGAGGGAAACACAAGTGCTAGGGGGGAAGAAAGATGCTAGAGAAATGGAGAACTGAATCATTCCGACAGACCTGTCCCTTAAAAGACATTGTCTGAGAGCCACCATGTTCGTGACTACCACTTAAACAGAATTGAAATTGTTGCCTGGAACTCTGCCCTGAGCATATGCATGGAACTAAAGGGTGCAATCCCATTGAGAAACTAAAAGAAACTGAATCCCAGAAACTAAAGGAGGGGAATGACCTCTGTGCGTAAGGGATGTCGGAGACGTGAATCTCTAAAATACTTTTTTAGAAAACAAATAGTTAGTCTTGGTCATGGCCAGTTTTCGTAATTTGTGGAAGGGAAGAACATACAAATCATCAAAGAAGGGCAACAGCTAAAAAAAAAAGAAGGAAGATTTGCAATCCTGCAAAGAAAGATACTGGCAGCAGCTATTCCTATCCATTCGAATTGCAACTCATTACTAAAGCAAGATTTAAAGAAGAAAAAGAAAACCAACTAAGCTTTAAGAAGTAAATGCTCTCAGAGAATTCGAAGTCATGTCTGTTATCTGAGGAATAAGAGAAGAATGTGAACATTGGAACATGGCATTATGACCACAATCACTGCCGCCAGCACCCCACTGCCAGTCACAGAATTAATATAGGAGGAGAGCTGTCCACTAGAGTCTGAACAGGGGTCATCATTGCTTTATAATGCCTTACCCAGAAGGGTACCAAATCTGGATCATAAGTCTATCAAAAGGGACCGTGGCGGGCTGGAGGTACAGAGAGACAAAAGTAGTATGAATGAAGGGAGAGAGAGAAGAGTGAGACACTGACAATATAGTCTCTTCAGTGATATGAAGATATGAGGACATAAACAAGCTTTTAATTTTTGTGTTTTTTAAGTGATTTTTTTGCTCTCTAGCATGGGGCACTTACTGGGCTAGCCAAAATTAAAAGAGGAGGAAGGGGAGGGGAGGGGAGAAGGAGGAGGAACGACGATGGGGAGGGGTGAGGGAAGAGGAAAAGGAGAAGGCGAAGAAACAGGCAGATGCTGTATAATCTGGTTAGGAGAAAAATAAACTGGTCTGGACAAGAAGCACTTAGTGATGACAGAAAGACAATGTTTCATGTAGAAGTAAATTGTGGCAGATTGCAAAGAGAAAGAAATGAGGTCACTGTGTTTTTATGCTGTATGTGAACAGAAATAAGTTAAATAGAAATTAAGTACTTCTATTTGTGACCATGGCTACCACTAATTGGCTTAAGACATAAGTAAAAAAAAAAAAAATGAACGAATAAATGAAAGAATGTTAGATATGCCAATAAATATAAACCTAAATGCATGAAAATCAATTTACACTTTGCCTGCAGAAAAATCAGAATACTTTATTCTCCTCACCCAAAAAGTTGGTTTGAATTTAAGTTTGCACTGACCCTCCTCACCCCAACTTCATATTTCTTCTACGTTTCTGAGTCTTTTATTCTTTAGAAGAACTCAAGACCTTTATGAAAGATTAATAAGTAAAAGAAGAACACCTCTTTTTATCAAATCTTTCCTTAACAATTATTCTCTCTTAACTTTATAAAAATCTGTGACTATTAACTGCTATAGTACAATAACAAAACTGTGTACAAAACTAACCAACACTGATCCGGAGCAAATTTCAAATTTCATTATGTTTGTCTTTGGCCCTCCTGACTTCTTGCCTTCCTAGCCCATTTTTATTTCTCACCACTATCTCCTGAATTGAATGTCTCAGTATCAGCTCTGCTGCCAGGAGTTCACCTGTGGCTTTCATCTGTGGACTTAACCCTGCCAGTCCTCCTGATCAGGACAGGCAGCTCTTTCTTGTATGAGGACTGCATGTTGAGTTTGTCTCCTTGCCTAGAATTGCCTCACCATTCATGGATGTACCCACCTCCTAGCAACCTTCCTGAACTCGACTCCTATTGACCTATGTATTATGATTGGCTTCTGCTTGGAATTCTACATCTCTTTGGCATATTTAGAATAGAACCCCTGTTTGACTGTCTGGGCTTGAGTCACCAGAGGGCTAAGCTCTTACTAAGTGGCTAAATAACTTCTTTGAAAGCATTAATCACATAAAAACAAATGTTACCCCTTGACTGCCTTTAAGTGTCAGTCCTATGAATTCTGATGCCTGGGTCTCCCTGGGATGTTCTATAACCTGACCTTGACTGACTTCCCATGCTCATCGGATGCTGCTGCTAAGATTTGGGACTGTTCAAGTTATGACACTAAGGCCCTACTGCCCCTACTACACCTGCCTCTCAAAGTGATAAAAATCTAACCATCTCATTTATCCTTGGAAATACCAACTAACAGTTGTTTAAAACATTTCCATTTTAGTAAATATCAGAATCATAATCTAAAGGCATAATAGTCTAAACCTGGAAATTCCCAAGGCTTAGAAATAATAGCAATAAGTCAAGAAATATACCTTGCACGTGAGGCTGATGAGAGTCTTAAGAACAATTTACTTACTATTCTTTATTTTTGAGTGGGTGGCCAAAGATAAGTGTGCTGCATGATTGCTAAATCAGATTAAGGTGTGGAGAACAAGAACTGTATTGTTTTACAACTTTTTTTCAGTTGTCTGTTGCTATATAACTAAGCTTTGCCATTCCAAAGCTTAGTTAAATAACACTATTTTATTGCTCATAATTCTGTGGATCAGGAATTTGGGAAGGGCTGAATGAAGCAGCTCATCTCTCTATTTGGGTTCAACTGGGGTCGTTCAACTGGAGTTGGACTAGAGAAGGATCCAACATGGAACTCATTCATAAATCTGGGGCCTTGGTGCTGGCCATTGGCTGGGGCATCTCAGTTCTCATCCACATGATCTTTCTCCAGTAAGGTAGCCTGTTCTTTATATAGTGGCTGGATTGTAAAAAAGCAAAAGTAGATTCCATCAAGCCTCTAAATTCTGTGACCAGAACTGACATAGCATTGCTTCTATCTCATTATATTGGTCAAAAGAAGTCACAAGTCCATCCCAAGTTCAAGAGGAGGGGATATGGCTCCACACCTTAATGCAAAGAATGGCATGCATTACAGGGAATGGAGGAATTATTAACAGCCATCTTTGCAGTTTTCCACAGACACCAGTCATTTGTTTTCAGGATTCTCGTGTCTTTAAATCAGATTAGCAATATCTACTCAAAAGATACAGACTCCATTTATCCCTGGCCTCAGCAGAGCAGAGGATTCAAAGAGTTATTCCCTGGCCTCCTCCCAAGAGAGGAAGAGGTCAAAGAAAAGCAGGGTGATCTCTATGGCTCTATCTGTTCTTTAGAATTCTTTGTTTCTACAGGTTATTCACTGAGCTGTCAACAACTGTCCAAAACCCCGCCTTTTTTTACCATTATAAAATCTAAAACTAGGGTTGAAATATTAGCAAAGTGAGTTTATACCTAAGATATTGTTTGTTTACTAAAGATCCTATTTTTACACAGTCTAAGTGATAGACGAAGGACTGATCTCCAAGATGTGGCAGCCTTTTGGTTTGTAAGTGAAGCCTTCCTCAGAATCAAACTGTTGAGCTAGCACTTTATTAGAGAATGAAATGGTGGTGATGAGGGTTTTCATTATTATTTTTTTCATTGCAATCACAAATGTTAACTTGTATTTAACTTTCATCAGAGTTAAAACTATTTTGCATGATGGCCTTAATTTAAAATTTAATAAAATGAAAAACATGGGGAAATATTTGCAATAACAGAAATGACAAGCACAATTCCTTTGAAAGTCTGTGCACAATGTGGAAGATGGCTTCTATCACCCCCAAACTGAAAATTGTAAGCTCTGAGTATTACAATCTGTTTTGGCCATTTATTCTAAAAAAAGAGCCACATATGCAAAATGATATGGCCTTTTTTCTCCACGTATGGTTACAAACTCAGCCAACCTGGGATTTCTTAACATTAAGCCTACACTGTCTTGGAAAGGGAGCCAAAGGGCCCAATGTCCGCTAGAGATGCACAAACTTCTTTCAAGTGAGTGACTGTTACCAGCTTTTGATAAAACCCTGGTGGCAACACTGGGAAAGAAATAATGTATTTTGCTAATTTCTTCCATATAGTCACAGGGTTCTGCTTCAACAATCTCTTTTGTCTAAATTTGGCCTCTCTTTTGAAATCATGTATGCCACATCTGAACTGTGAATTGTTTCTTCATGTCTTTGGAGTGGAACTGGATTGAGTCCTATCTTGTGGGAGACCTCTCCAGTTCCAAATCCTCTGAAGAGCATAAGTTAATATGTCAGACCAAAAAACAGTGAAAGAAACTGTCAACAGATAAGGAAAATCAGATGAGGTTGAAGAGGGAGTGTGACTTTGACTTTTGCCATTGCTAGTATATTCCAAATTCTGATTCCACTGCAAGTGGAACTAACAGCAACTAAAGCAAAAGCAGCTTTACCCTGATAAGCTGCAGATTGGGAAGGAAAAAGCAGGTCCAGGTCCTTCTTGGCACATAACCTAGATTAGTAGTTCTCAGTAAGGCTACACATCGAAATCACCTGTGGGGTTTCTAGAGGTGCATATGCTGCATCGGAATCCGAGGCAAGAGCTTGAAAGTGATTATTCTGATAAGAGCCTCTCTTGGTGGTCACTATACTAGGTTATACACAAAGGTGAAAAACCTGGCCTAGTTTAACCACTTGTAATTCATCAGGGTGAACAGAGGGCCTTATTGCATATTGGGTTGAGCACTAATCAAGGAATAAGTCTACTTTTACTCTGTGGTAACAGACTTGTTGAATAGTTGTAGCTAATTACATGTCTTCCATGTCAGACACAGTATTATGTCCTTATATGAATAATTCTTTCAGATCCACAACTGCTTTTGTGAGACAAAGGTTACCATTGCTCCCTTTTACCAGTGCAGAACCTGAAATTAGTGACTTGCCAGAGGAAGTGACAGGCTATGATGCCAGGTCTGTCTGAACTATACTGGCCTCTGAAGGACAGGATAGCGTTTCCAGCCTGTTTTCAGTACTCCTCGTAGTGAGGTTCAGCTCTTTCACAGTGATTAATCTTGACAAAATATTAAAATAAACTATTCTTCAGTGAACAGTGGGCAATATCTCCTACAGCAAACTGTCCTGATCAAAATGAGATGAGCTAAGTAAAGAAGGTATTGAAAACTAATATGCCTTAGAAATTAAGATTTCTTTTTATCTTGAATGTCAGCTCTTACTTCATTACCCTCTAGTATAAATTATTTGTTTCTTCAAATATTGCTACTTCTTCATTTTATTACCTGAATTCAACATTTTCTATTATTTCAAAACTTCTATTTCAAAATTTTCTGACATAGGCCACCATGATTCTTCTTGAATAGATGCATAATATAAATAAATAAATTGAAATTGAGCCCACTATTAATGATGAAATATTCCCAGAAATTACATACTGACTCAATTTTTAATGGTCTTTGTTGTTGGATTTTGAAAAAGCTTTTTGAACATCTTAAATATATCCAATTGGTACAACACAGAGACTTCTTATAAAAATCATACTTTCATGTCCTCAATAACTTGTTCTAGCTTAATACTCAGGGACCAAGGTCACCATGTTGCAAAATTACTAAAGAACCATACCGTAAACTTTGCTACCTGAAGTTGGGTATTGCAATGGTACTGACAAAACTTTTATTTATTATTTCATTATTTATTGTTAACTAATTTTAGAAGTATTGGATTTTAGTGTGTGTGTTAGGTTTGGGATTTTAAAAAATGATTCTATGTGCCTAAGTTACATGTTTTAGATTCTTCAAAGAAAGGATTAATTAAATTTTGCTTATTTTTCTTCCTGGTAAAAACTATTCATCGAGCTAACATCTAAAAAAAATTGAATTTCAATATTACCATAAATTTGAAGTGGAAAATGTTTTTCCATGAAGGAGGAATTTGTGAAAATTGTTAAAAAATAATTAAAATGATTCTCAACTAAAGAGTTTATTGTGGGAGGGAAAGTGATCTCTTCTTCATGAATGGAAACTAAATGTTTTCATAAAAGTGGTGTAGTTATTACAACAGTGCAAATTATAATAATAGTTGGAAATTGAATAAAATGTTACTAAATTTCAAAGGCTCCCCTTTTAATTCAGTTTTACATGATTGTCACTTGAATGAAATAATGTCTAAGTATTTCTCCTTTGTGTGCTTGTGTGGTAGATATTTATTATTTGAAATTTCCCTGTTTATAATCATTAGCATTCAAACTTTTTGACTGTCAGGTTATCAAAAAGTTGAAAAGTGCAACCCAGAAACAAATTGGTAGAAAGAAATATGAAAAACTAGCATCTCCCTAGTGTTTGTTAGAGACATTTATGCCTGGAATCTCAAGAGCTGATTTTTTTAGATTGCTGATTATTCACTCTTATGGTTTAACAGACACTCAGAACTCAATGCAAGTACCAATTCCACTGTACCACACACCCTCATTGACTGTCCCCCTTTTCATAGTTGTTTAGAATTCATTGTCTATTACACCAGTGATCTCCAAAGAAAGGTATGTGTACCCTCAAGAGTCTGCAACACAGTCCATTAGGGCGTAGGAAGTACATGTTAAAATTTCTATTTGTTTTGCTTTCCTTTTGCATCCTTTTTAAAATTCAATTTTTGTGAGTTTTGTAATGTGTTAATTTTAGCATAGTAGCGTATGTATACTATTTTTAAGTATTTAAAATGTATATTGCTAGTACATGCTCAAAAATTTTTTAATGACAGAGATCCACGTCCAACAAAGTTTAGAGCCAATGTTCTATAGTTCTTTACTCATTTTAACATTTAAGTAATGACTGAATCTTCCTGGGCTCCTACTATCTTTATGATCTTAGGTGAGTTGTGAAATCTATGTACAAAATAAAACTAATAATGATACATTGCAAAAGATGTAGTGATGTGTATCATTTTTGTGAGATGAATTTTGTAAGAAATAAAGTGCTGTTCAAATGTGTGTGAACACTTTGGGAGCAGACAATAGTTCATTTGTGTACACCCAGGACTTTTCACAGTGGCTGGCAAATAGAATATGTTCAATAAATATATGAATGAATGAATGAATGAATGAATGAAGTCCGTATATCATTAACATTCTTATGAGAAAGAGCAAGATATGATGGAAAATATAAATGATCATAAATGAGAAGAACCAATTTAAGGCTTGCTGTATCCTTGGCCCTGTGATTTTGAAAAAGTCATTCATCTTTGCTGAGCTTAGTTTCTTCCATAAATTAAGCATAATAATATCATTCTCCTACCCTACCTCACAAGGTTGTTTACAGAATAAAATTTTTGTGAATTATATATATGAAAGTTTATCAAGAACTATAAAAAAACTCTATGCTAACATCGGTGATTATTTCTTATGTGTCTATCATCTCCTAGTAAATTGTACTTAACTGAAAGGAAAGATTCTTCCCTGCTTTATGCTTTAGTTACATTCCCTCTCGTGTCTAATGCAATGCTTTACCCATAATGAATTCTTAAAAAACAGAAGAAAGGAAGGAAGGAAGTGGGGAGGGAGAGAGGGAAGAAGAAAGGAAAGAAAAGCTTTTTAAGGAATGGTGGCCTTTTATTTTCAAACCTGCCCATACTTTTGAGCAAAAAGGTGGTGGTGTTTGAGGGGTTCCAACCAGTACCAGCTTGTGTCCCCCCAAGCACTTTCTATCAGGAAAAAGGCAAAGCATGTACTAAAGAGAGTGCTTGATTTATACCTGTCTAGGCAATCAACCTGCCACCCACAGAAGTGTTGGAAGTTTGGCAGTTAATCAGCAAGGCATTTTTTGTGCTCTATTCTCTATTGATAATCCTTTGAGTTTGTTCCATAATGGTATTTCTTAGTCATTTTGTCCCATAATGAAAGCTCTGTGGGTAAGGACTTAGTCTATACCTCCACAGCATCACCAGTGCCACAACAGTGCCTGGGTGCTCAATAAATACTTGTTGGATTAATAAATTAATCAACTCATGGAAATGAAGAATATGTATACTGAATTAAAAATTCGAAGTATTTATCCAGTCATTGATTTGATTTAATTCAGTAAAAGTTTTCCCCAATTTCTATCTTTATAGAAAAGATTGAAAAAACTAGAGTTTGCACTGAATTTTTTAGTTTTTAACCTTCCTCTCATATTCAAATTACATTACCATTTCTCTTTTATGTTTATGTGTATGCATGTTTGTTTTAAATGTATATAAATAATGGCCATCCTTTTTATTAAAACCCAGTCCTATCTAAACAATTTTTCTGAGGACTATATTTTATTTTTGAGAAAAAGGAAAAAAATAATCACCATGTTTGAACATACACACATCCATTCTCAAGGATATGCCTTTCTTTGGACTAATTACACCTTTTTCCAAATTTATAACCCAAGGAATCATTTTTCACACAAATCAGGAAGGTTATAGAATGTATTTTAGAATTTAACCATTCTATCATTATATTTATTTTCAGAAGTTGAATTATGAACTCAAAGATTAGAAAATAATCACATGGTTGGTATTATTTAAATGTGCTTTCCCTAAGACTCAAAATTTAGATGTAATTTTTCTCACTCTTCCAAATAGAACTTTTCTAAAGCAGTTGACTATTATCTCTACAAGGTTTATAGAGTAATAATACTGAGGGACCCAGAGTTGTTTCTAGTTGCTCAACTGACCAATTAAGTTTCTTTCTCTTTTCTCACCCTACCCACCTCTTGGTGAGTCAATTAAAGAGGAGCGAACTGGGCAAAAGGCAAGGAGTGAGGGATGAGGAGAGGCAAAGTCCTGGATAAAAAGAACTACATGATTAAATCCAGACTAATCAAGAGTTGACTTAAAATGGCCCTTTTTAAAGGAGACTTCAAACTGTTGTCTCCTAACCAGACTGGAGAATTCAATTTGGCAAGATCAGTTGATTCTTTTGCAGATGCTTCAACCTGACAGTGAGCAACATGTAGTGGTCTGGTTACCAAGGCAAGAAATTGGTAGCACAGAATAAGTGGAGATGAATCTTTTCCTAATCGATCAGGGTTACATTTCTTAGAGGTTGCTTAGCCTGTTACACATTAACAGCATGTTTTAAACACTTTTTGTGCTTTTTAAAATTGATATAATTATAGAAAATTTTTCTGCTAACAACTTAATTACAGGAAAAAATGATGATGAATCCTTAGCTACTGACTCATGTTCATAGCCTAGGATGCTAGGGATATTTCATAGTAGATTGGCATAATTCAACTTCTTTTGCATGGATGACTAAATTGGGCTCAAGTAGAACTTAATTTAGAGTTTATTCTATAAATATTCATTTACTACAATACAGTGAGATTCTTTTTTAAGTGACAGTTTCTACTCTATTAAATATATGCAATAAATTTTCCAGATGCCTAATAATATAACCAAGAAAAAAAATACTTTGGAGAATTGAAAAAAAGATTCATGCAATATCTGGATCTAAGCCAGCAATAAATAATTAATCCATCTAAATTATGTTTGTCCATAATGAAACCAAAGTACCAGCTTTCCAGATGTTCTTAACGTCACCCATCCCATTATAAGTCTGCAAATACTGACAGCACCTCCTTTGGGGCAGGGGAGATGTAAAAGAGAACATATGCTAGTGGAATGGGAGAATGCAACCATAGGCATGTTGGACAGAATAATTATAGTTCTTAAAGCAAGAATATTCAAGGAACATTGCATAATTGTGTGTTACTGAAAAATCACAATGATCAATTGACCAGTCTACAACATCCTCCACTAGAGATGGGGCACCTCCTTTTCAACAAGTACCCTTGGTACTGGAAGACAAGTGGCAGTTGTGAATTGCCAAATGTTCTACATATGTTGACTGTCAAACAAAGGATCATTTTTTTTCAGTATGTGTTTCCTGTTATGGATACTTAATTAATATTTGTTGGACTTTCTTTACTTCCTCATTGCACTTATTGCCATTTATCTATTTTCTTATTTGCTTATTTGTCTCCCATTCTAAACTGTATACTAACCATGGCCACTTGTATTAGGAAGAGAGATAGTTTTTTAATCAAGTTATAATTCATGCAGGAAAGTTCATATATACTTAGTGTAGAGGTCAACAAATTTTCACAAGTTGAACACAACTGTATAACAAGTGTCCAACTTAAGAAATAGACTAGCAGAGACTAGCAGCACCACAGAATACTCCTGCGTTCTAAGTTGTTAAATTCCAGTGGGAAACATTTCCTGACTTCTAAAAGACAAGATTTCTTTTGCCTGTTCTTGGACTTAATATAAATAAGATTATACAGCATGTATTGTTGTATGCCTGGGCTCTTTGGTTCAACATAAGATTCATATTTTTATGAGATCCGTAAAAATGCTATGTTTATGAGATTTGTATTGTGTGTAGTTGTAAATCATCCATGTCTCTCTGCAGTGTTACTTATGAGAAGATGCCATAATTTATCCATTCTATTGCTGATTTATATTTGGATAGTTTCTAGTTGGAACTATTCCAGATAATGCCACAATAAACATACATTCACAACAAATCTATGTCTTTTGGTGCACATATGTACGTATCTCTGTGGTATATATATCTAGCAGTGTAATTGTCAGGTCATTCCAAAGTGGTTAAACCAGTTGCAACTTTTACCATTAGTGTGTGAGGAGTGTTATCTGGTCTGTTCACCACTGTATCTCCTGCATATGTCACAGTGCTTAGCAACTAGTGGGTACTCAAAAACTTTTTGGCTAAATCTAATTGATATATGTTAGAAATATCTAAATAACTATTAGCACTTCATTTATTTTTTCAAGTTTGTAAAAAATGAAAACAATTTCTAGCCCACTTCATAATTTTACCAAAAACTATTCCTAGATAATCAGTTCCTGAAAATGAGACTTCACCATTCAATGCTGTTTTCTAGCACAAATAGCTGACTCAATGGAATAAACAGTATCAATTTGACAACATAACAGAGTATGGATATGTCAGCACTGAAAAACATTTTAGTCTCAACTTTCTCAACTCCCCTTTATACAGGTATGGACACAGAGGCCTAAAGAAATCAGATTAGGTGCCCTAGGATTAAGAAAGCATTCTTGGGATTCATAACTGCATATTCTTTTTTTCTCTTTAAAACTTCGAGTTGAATGATTATTTCATTTGTATAATGTGTTTTACCAAGAACAGGACAGAGTTTTATATTGGTGTAACATTCATATTTTTACTGTGACCACCCCCAAAAAACCTTTTTTTCATTACTTAAATAGAATAAATTTTCATTGCTATTTAAATTGCTTAGATTTTATATTTGGGATAAGATTTGCTCTTTTTTTTACATGATATGATCAGAATGAGTTCTCAAGATTGGTGGTTTTTTGGATGGACATTTTATTTGTTTATTTCTTTTTACCAAATGCACCTAATGAATAAGACCATGTTGAAGGATAATAAGGCTTTCTTTCATCTAAAGAATAGATACTTTATAGTGAATACAATAAAAATTGAGAGAAATTCAATTCGATATTTAATATGTTTCTACTCTGTGATTGCCAATACTCTGAAGAGGATTAAATCATTTCAGTGTTTCAAGGTCTGGGACATAGACTCAATTTGGATGAAGATATGTATAGTAGATTCTACTAATGACTTCAAATTTTTAACCCACTATTTGACTTTAAATTCAGTCATGTAACTTTCTTTGGAAAATGGAATGTTAGGGAATACAAGTGGCCAAAAGATTGAAAAGCACCTGTGCTACTAAGCTTTCTCTCTTGAGCCTCTCCTGTGACCATGAGATACCCATGAGTTCCCACAGGAAGTTGAGAGACATGTGGAACAGAGCCTAGCCTAGATTATCTGAGTTCCAGTTAACCTCCAGTTATATAAATGAGTCCAGCTGAGATCAACCAGGCTATTCTAAACCCCGTATAGATCAATTGATCATCCTTCCCCCAGAAAACCATTAAATATGTGATCTAAATAAGTGCTTGTTACAGTATACCACTGAAATGTCATTGTCATAGTGCAGTGGTATCAAAGAGATAGGTAACTGATACGTGTCATTACATAAGTACAGGTTGACAATGACCACATTTGCCAGAGGGTGGTAAAAGGTGCAGGTGCCACAGCAAGGGCAACCTGTTGGTAAATAAGAGGCTAATCCAAGTTAAAGATGTAAAGAGTCTTTAAAACAGGACTGCAATTAGGCATATAAGAGCTTAGAAGTCACACTTTGTCCTAACAACAAGTAAAAAGCTAAACAAACTGAAAAATCAACAACTCCCTTTAGATCTGTCAGAGAAATGAGGCCACAGGGTAAACTCCTGTCCCCAAAATGACTTTTATAATGTCTTATAGATCAGGAATCCACCTTTGGGATCCTTTCCATCCATCTAAACTTATTACTAACACATTTTATGTGCCATGTTTTGTCTTTCCAGAAATATCCTAGACTCTTCTGTGAGAATAAAATATTTACTTACTTAGGCCATTGCTAGGGCCTATTAAATCTCAGGCCTCATAATGACAACTTTTTCAAGAAATAAAACAATGTAAGTAAGGGATAAAGTGAAGGGTTGTCTAAGCTCTCTTAAGTTTCATGAAGTTAAAAAATACGCTAACATTGACAACTTTTTGGATATAGCCTGAAAACAATTTATAGTAAACATCCTTAAAAGGAACTTAGGACCAAGAAAGAGGGAATAAAACTGTCATAATAAAACTGCCTGCCTCAACTAACCCTATTCTGATATAGAAAACCATATCAAAGAGAGCACGCGTCAGTTAGACTTGAACAAAACCTACTTTGTTTCATCTACATTGTTGAAATTTTTCTGTTTTATTAGACAATGATTCTTTGTGTTAAGGGTAGTGTATGTACACTGTAATTAGTCATCTGTCTGAGCCTCAAAAACCTGCTTGGGATGCTGATTTTTACCTCCATAAAGAACTGAATTACAGAATCAAGAAATATGATAGAGAATTGGGAATGTGACATTGAGTCAAAATAATGAGCCTAAAAAGAATCAGAAAAAAAAAATCTTTAAGGAAAACACCATCCTCATGGAATGGACTTTCCATAAATCCATGACAAATACTGGATCCAATCTTTGCATTGAACTGCCTTTCCAGAAAACCTCACAAATGTTTCAGTTTTTATTAATTCATTTACAGCTGTCTATTTAGTACTCATCTGCTACAAGAGGGATCCCAGACACCTGGGAATTGGGGATTGTACAAGGCTCACCATCAACAGGACATGTAGCTTCAGCCATGCTTCCTTACCATAGCTTGGGTGACATTTCCCAAGGTAGGAAGAATAAGACGTGGCACTTCTGACCATCTTGCTGTCTGAGGGTCTCAATAGCCTCTTCCTGTCTCAGCAACAATTAATCTCAACTCTCTCTAAGGAATTCTCTGTTTTGGAAAAACAAGAGAAATTCTTTCTCATCAGAAGGTAACAACCTATTATGCAAGAGCTATACAAATGGTATAAAACATGTTTTACCTTTCCCAGAAATTTCAGTCCAATTGAAGAAAAAGAAAATGATATACACAAAACCTAGTGTTATTAAACCGTCGATTATGTGGTTCAGGTTATAGCAGCAGCAAATGAGATAGGCATCTAATAAAATTATTTCTGTTTCCATTTCAAAGAGTTTTATTGTTAATCCAATGTTTAATAGAAACAACTTACTAATCAGAGCTGTTTTAACTTGTATGTAACAGTAGTTTCACCTATGGAAAGCAAACACAAAACAGGAGAGAAAAAGGGGATTAACAACCAACTACTATTTTTAAACCATCAAGTCATACCTTATTTCTATAAGAATCATATAGAATCATAAAAGTAATGAAGTTTTTTTCATCTACATATATGAAAATTCTACTGTTTCTAGAGTGCTTACCTTTTCTAATATAAAAAAGACATGGAGATTTCATATTCATATTAAATACAGACATTAATTAGGAATATAATGTATATAAAGGGTATAAAAGAAATATGCCAAGCATATTAAGAGTATACTGGTATAAAAAGTTTCATCATTTTTTATGCCAGTAAACTATGTTGAAAGAATTTTAGCAACAAAGCCTTTATTTATACTTCTTCTAAATATCTTTTTGCGAGGCCAAGGATATAATATACTTCCAGATACAACAGGCATATTTTCCTGGAATTTTGCCATTGCTTTTTAGAATGGTGTGAACTACATTATTTCTATGTATGTTATTGTCTTCTGGATTCCCACCACCATAAAACCATATTGGCATATAGAAGAAAATATATATGACAAAGAACTTAGTAAATAAGGGAAAGATTAATCAGGTGGTGATTTCAAAGGAAACTATAATTCGTAATGCACAATTATCAATAACACAGAATAGGAATAGAGAATTGAGAAATGTGCAAGAAATGCTTTGAAGTAGTTTAAATAAACAGTATAAAATCTTGGCACAAGTTTTCCAAAATTATATGATGTTTATTATATTCAGAGAATATAGTCAAGTCTGCTTGTTCTTCTTTTGTGTTATTATTATTTTTTAAGCTTTATTGATCCATGGGAGTACAGGAAGAAAATTTGCATTCAATTTTATCATTTTATCCTGTTCCTATTTCTAAATGTTTCATAATGTGTATAATGCATTAATATGGTTATTTATAATACATAAGTAAATTGTGTATTTGAGAAAGATACTCAAACATTTTTTTCTCATGAAGAACATGTTCAAAAAATGTAGAGAATAACTTTAGAAAATTAAAGGCATAATTCTAAAAGCTAAATTATAAAAAGAAAAAACAGAATAAAGCAATTGTCTGAACATTTAGGGTTGGATCGGCATACTGTATTGGAATTATGAAAAAGGAGGAATGAAGTAAGTGAAAAATTACTCTCTTCCTTTTGTTGAAGAAATGAATGAGGGTGGATGAGCCTTGATATGACATACGGATAAAGTAAGCAAATACAATAGTAGTCAAGGCTAAGTATAGAGGCGAAGGAGAATGTGTGAAATAGTTTCCTACATTATTTTTTGTGTCACAAATACGTGAAATAAATGGGAAATGACAACATAGCCAAAAAAAAGCAAGCTTAGGATGACTCAAAAAGGAATGGATAAAGGAAGGGTACGGCAAGAGCAAGAGAGAGAGTGAGCTCCATTTCAAAACTACCAAAGTATCAAAGCTTTTTTTTATTTAACATTAAATAAGATCGGTCCACTATATATTCCAAAGATGCTTTTGTCGTCTCCCTTGCATTCTCTTCCCTTACTAACTTTTTCTTCTTTTCTCTCTTTCTCTCTGTCCCACCCTTGATCTACTTTCTGGACCAAGGGCTTAGAAAAGATGGAGTCTCAAGCCTCAAGTCTACATTCTCCTCCATCCAACTCTCTGGTCTCATCTTAAGAAAGACAATAACGTTAATAATAACAGTAACAAGTCACTATGAGCCCTTACACTCAGGAACTCTTCTAGGGTTGATATAGTTACCCCATTTTACAGATGAGGAAATTAAGGCACATGTTGCTTAAAGTAGTCAACTATTAAGGGCAAGACCAGAATTCAAACCCAGGTATCCCGACTCCAGTACCTGTGACCTTGACTGCTTTGTAATACCACCTAATAATATGCCAGATAAAATACAAGTGAAATTTGAATAGATTCCCCATTTAATCTTTTCTTTGTATCCCCATTCCTAGGATTCCAACATTCTAGAGCATTTATTTGGATCAAGTACCAAATTACCACTACTGGATTAAGCCCAACATATGGCCTTTTCAAGTGTAAGGGAGTGGAATAAGAGAAAAAGGGAACTAGTCAGTTACAGATGTTATTTTTATGTATTCAGATGTAGGTGAAGAAGAAATTGTAAAATTGGCAGTGCTTCTTATCCTTTGTACATCTGAAGACTGTGCTCAGCAGTATAACCACTAAGCAAAGCCTGGCACAGCTGTTCATTCTTTCTCCTCATCTTTTATCTATGTAGTGCTTTCCCCTTAAAGTGAGTCTTTGAAATTCTGAAAGCTGAGTGCTTCGTTTCCCATCATTCCACACCTAAGCCAAGTTTCAAAATTGGCTTTGATGTGTATTTAAAGTGTCCTGGCATCCTGCTGTCATCATTCCCTGGATCCGTCCCACTCTGTGAAACTGTGATATGATCATCACTGTCCCAAGTAAAGATACCAGCTGCATAGGGAACCATGATAGTGTCCATGGGTTATACTGATGACTGCTAGAGAGAATGCAAATGGGTAAGGGTAACATATTTTGAAGTCACGTAGGAGTTATGTAGCTACCCTTCTTTTACTCTACAGGTTTTAAACCTTAGAGTTCTAGTTCTGAAGTTTCATTCTTGCCACAAATTACAATAGCAGCCAAGCTTAAACATGTCAGATTCAAATGCTTTTTTTCTAAGATTGAGGAATAAGCTTAACATATTCCTCAATATGTATTCTAGATAATTTTTTTTGGTGAGCATTATAGTATTTGGTGAGTCATTCTCAGTTAATTTGTGATGAATTTATAAATTAGATGTATTTTTCTTCCAAGCAGTATGCTAGTTCAAAGCTTGAATGGCTTTCATGAAACGAATGCCCAAATAGAAACTGATTTGTAGTGAATTCACTATGATTGCATGTTTTAATGATATGGTGGTTATTAAAACATGTACCAACAATAATAGCAAAAACAAACACCCAATCCCTATTCCCCACTCTATCTATAAAATGTAAATAAGTGAAATTTTCTCAGTCTTTAATAAACATGCCCCTGTTTTTCATGTGCTAAATGAGAGATTGCTCAAAAAATGTTATCTGTTTTTGTGTCTTTTTGGTTTTCAATATGTTGATTTGTTTCTTGAGGTACATGATACCTAATCTTAAAGTAAGGCATCTAAAGCTCTCAGAATTTCTCTCAAATATTTCTTTTAGATTCTCATCTCAAGTATAAAATGATGGAATGGGAAGATTAATGTTGAAAAGGACCTCGAAGAGCATCTTAATATCTACATTTTATAAATTGAAAAGGAGAGAGATTCTGTGATGATTCAATGGCTCTTCAATGCAATACGTGGTTCCAAATATTGTGAAGAAAATTGTGCAGAAGGGGATGGGGCCAGGCAGCTTATATTTAGCTCCCCATGTCCAACCTTATTCCTCATCTTGCCCTTTGCCCTAGGCTGACCAATGTGGATTAGATTCATCAGCTCCTAATCCTATGGCCTCCAATAGAGTCAGCCAATGGAGATCCCTGGCAGGAGATCAATCAGAAGAAGGAAGGATCCAGAAGAATGACAAGGGTATTTATTCCCTGGCTCATTGACTTTTTTGGTTCCTCTGACTGACTCCTCAGATTGACCATAGCCACTGCTCCTCTCAAAATATGCTTTTACCTTCCAGGCTCAGATAACCTCATCCTTCTCTCTTTTCTTAGAGTCTGTGATTACAACATGGTTGCTGTTGCTGGCCCTGGGCTCCTGTACTATGACCTGTGTTTTCCCTGTACCCCTCCCAGACTTTTATAATTGGGGTAAATAAATTCTCCTTAACCAATTCTGAGTGTGTTATGTTTCCTTTTGGGATGCTAACTAATGCAGAGATGTCAACTCAGATCTCAGGAAGTTTACAATTTAGCTATATTTCCCAAAGCTATTTAGAAGTAGCAGACTTGAGATTAGAATTAAGGTCTCCTAACTCCTGACTGAGAGATCCTTTAAGTACCCCATATGACCCATAAACCAGCTTAAACTGACCCAATAAATGGGCAGGTATATATACTTTGTCACATATAGGATTTTTTAATCTACTGATAGTATTTAAAAGTTAGGAAAATTCATATAAAACATTTGGATATTTTGGTGAAATTTTGCTGCTATGTGTGGGAGCAGATTTGAATCAGCCCTCTTTTATGTGCAACTTTTTTGCTATAGTCTACACCATTTTCCCTTGCCACACTCCCAACCTGTTGGTCCTAGTAGGAGATGAGGTTGTAAACTTTATTTTGATGTGTTTTCTCTTCCAAAGATGTTTATATTTGAGAGAAATTAAAAAAAAAAAAAAAGAAAATGTTAAATAATGATCTTCCAGTGGTAGAAGATTAGGTATCAGTAGTTACAAAAAAAGCTGGAGAGAGGATTGTTTGTTTGTTTGTTTGTTTGTTTGTTTGTTGTTTGCACCAGGAAATGAGAGCGGTAGAACTGATAGCCTGAAAATTACACAGTGTTTGAAGATTCCTATTCCGGGCAGCAGTCCCAAGAGACTGTGGCTTTTCAGAACTCATTCCAAAGCTATGCTATGGTGTTGCTTGTGTGTCCTTACAAGCCTTTTTCCCCTGTCATCAGCCTTTTCCAGGTTTTCATTTCAGCCCAGCATACAGCTGCTCTGGTATTGTGGTCATTTTCCCATTGAACATGCTTAGCATTACTACTGGTAATAAAAGAGATAATAAAACACAATGAAAAATCCTGAACCCAGAATGTCCAGGAACCACACCTATTTCAGTTTAATAATATCACTGAATCATAAATGTCTTAATTCCAAAAGAACACAATGATCAAAAAAGAGCTTTGTTCCAGCTCCAATATCTGTTGGAAGCATTCTCTTGGATTTTCCACCCCACCCTCCACCCCGCCACCAATATATGAGTTAAGAAATGGGTATATAATATACACTTACACAAATACAATTTGTCTTTTAAAAAAGTTATTACCCTTAAACATATGGTAATGACTGAGAACCAACTAAAGTTATGCAAAATCAGCATGGTTTGCATGATATCACTGCAATCATCTGGCGTAATTTATAAAATTCTCCATATTTTTGGAGATTGCTTTACTGAGACCTTGCCATATATAGCCAGGCTGATCATCTAATTATTATATGCTCCTCTCAAGAGCAAATTAGTTAAATGGCATTTTCCAGAGGTATATAATTATTTTAAAATATCTATATAAATATTACAAGAAATATTTACAAGAAATATATTCAAGAAATATTTAGTGTCTTAGATTAACAAATCTCTACATATTTTGTTTGCTTGTTTGCTGAAGTTGTCTACAGCTATTTCCTTTATTCATGCAATCATCAGCAATAAAGTGTTTTTACTTAATATGTGGAAACTACAGGAAATAGGAACTTTTACGTTTAATAGCAATGTTTAGAAGAAGACTGAAAAAAGCAACTTGTAAGCACAAAAATATTTAAATAATTAAACAGAAATATCTCTATGAAATTTCTAACAACTTTATACAAGAAAATAGATTCTTTTGTGCAAGTTAGTGCTAAGATTATATCTGCTTAAAAATAAAGGCAGAATAATTTTTTCCAGTATATTTTTATTTTTTTTAATTTTTAAAACTAAAATACAATATCATATTAGTTTTAGGTATACAACATAGAGATTCTATATTCTTTATGACGTGATCACCATGTTAGGTCTAGTAACCATCTGTCATCATACAAAGTTATTATAATATTCTTGACTATATTCTCGATGCTGTATATTCTATCCACATAATTTGTTTATTTTATAAGTAGAAGTTTATACCTCTTATTCTCTTCACCTTTTTCACCCCACACTCCTATCTGGAAACCATCAGCTTTTCTCCTGCATCTATGAGTTTGTTTCTGCTTTGTTTGTTTATTTTGTCCTTTAGATTCCACATATGAGACCATATGGTATTTGTGCTTTAGATTCCACATATGAGACCATATGGTATTGCTCTGTCTGACTTATTTATTACCTTCCAGGTTCATCCATGTTGTCACAAATGCTAAGATTTCATTATTTTTTATGGTCAAGTAATATTCCATTGTATATGTGTACCACCTCTTCTTATCATCTGTTGATGGGCACTTAGGTTGCTTTAATATGTTCGCTGTTGTAAATAATGCCTGAATGAATATAGGAACCATATATCTTTTCTAATTAATGTTTTGGATTTCTTCAGATAACGCCCAGAAGTGGAATTGCTGGATCATATTGGCAGTTAGTTCTAATTTTAATTTCCTGAGGAAACTCCATACTGTTTTCCATAGTGGCTGCACCAATTTACAATCCCACCCATAGTGCTTGAGAGTTCTCTTTTCTCCACATCCTTGCCCATACTTGTTGTTTGTTGATTTGTTGATGATGGCCACTCTGACAGGTGTGAGGTAATATCGCACTGTGGTTTTAATTTGCATTTCTCTGATGATTAGTGATGTTAAGCATCATTCATGTGTCTGTTGGCCATCTGCATGTATTCTTTGGAGAAATGTCTCTTCAGGTCCTCTGTTTTTTTATTGGAATGCTTATTCTTTTGTTATTGAGTTGTATAAGTTCCTTATATTTTGGATATCAACCCCTTATTGGATGTATCATTCAAGAATATCATCTCTCATTCAGTAGGTTGTCTTTTCGTTTTGTGGATGGTTTCCTCTGCTGTGCAAAAGTTTTTAGGTTGATATACTTCCATTTGTTTATTTTTGCTTTTGTTGCCATTGCCCAGGAAGATCAATCCAAAAAATATTGCTAAGATCAATGTTAAAGAGTTTACTGCCTATGTTTTTTCCTAGGATTTTCATGGTTTCAGGCCTTATATTTAAGTCTTTAATCTATTTTGAATTTATCTTTGTAAATGGTGTAATAAAGTGGTCTAGTTTCGTTTGTTTTCATGTCTCTATTCAGTTTCCATTATGCTTTTATTGTTTATAATAGTCTACATCAAATTTTTGTGTCAATATTAACATTCCCTTCTGAAATACATAATTTCCTATTTTATGTCTAGATAGTACAATTTAGATAATAGATCATTTCAGTGATACCCTATGAAGCTTGCTCAAAAATGAGATTTTTTTTGTAATTTTGCATTTAGCAGTAGGACATTTATTTTCTTAATTAGATCACTATTTGTTCACCAATGTATTCTTAGAACCTAACAGACACAGATTGTATTTTCAACATTACTAAATGAATGAATAAATTAATGAACGAATTTCAAATGTCATAAAATATTTTGATTAGAAATATCACTATCCCACTTATATGACAATGTGTATGATTTTCAAAATGAGAACTTTCAACAAAAGCATAACATCATTACTTTTTAATAAAACCCAATTCTCATTATAGGTTACAGCTGGTTTTTTATATTATTTTCTGTAGAAAGGAGTAGAGTAGAAAAGGTTTTCTTTTATGGAGAAAACTTCTAATACCTTTTCACTGGTCCTTAACATCTTCCTGATGTTTCCTCAGGTTTGGACAAAATGTGGGAAATGCCCTGTAACAGGCTACAGTCTCAGCCTTCCTGGAGCTGGGTTTTAATTTCATCTTATATTGTCTTCCTTGACCAGGTATTGGTTATTATTGAATATGGCCATTTCATAATAAATCTGACCAAAATCTTGATCTAAAAATTTCACAATTGAGAAAACTGAAAACATTATCAGAAGTAGATAGTAACATTAGTCAAATCTGCCTTGGTGGGAGTTAGTGTGACAAAATATGGCCATATTGTTTGGCATAACAAAACATGAATATTTTAGTCTGGAAGACACTTTAGTCACTATCTAGTTCAATTCCCTTACTGTATGGATCATGTAATTGAGCCTTAGGAAGCATAAGACACCAGTGTAGAAAGGAGTAGAGTAGAAAAGGTTTTCAGTGTAAGTTCACCCAACTAATTAGTAGCAGTTCAGTCTAAACTATAGCTCAGTTCTTATTTCCAAGTTCGCAAGTCTTGAAGTCACTTGCATAAAATTGCTACATTAAAAAAATTGAAA
Source organism: Pteropus vampyrus (assembly GCF_000151845.1). Classification (NCBI taxonomy): domain Eukaryota; kingdom Metazoa; phylum Chordata; class Mammalia; order Chiroptera; family Pteropodidae; genus Pteropus; species Pteropus vampyrus. Next base: position 4,126,471 of record NW_011888785.1, on the reverse strand, counting down.
ACTTTAATATTATTTTATTATGTCAAACTAAGTCACAGATTAACTGTAAAATTTTTCTTAATTAGTATACAAAGTAGACAAAAAGAATCAACTCTTAGGAAAGATAATGTCAACAAACAGGCAAAATGACAACTCTTCGTTAGGTTATTAAATACATTTGGCATTTTTTGTCCTTGGTTTATAATAAGGAAATCTGTGGCAAGAAAGAGTTGGGTTTATTTGTTATTTTGTTGTTGTTGTTGTTTAAACTTTCTAAGCTTGAAGAAGTAAAAAAAACAAACCACACATACACAAAGGAAATATTTTATAATATGTAAATCACAAATGAAAAGTAAGAGAGCAAACAAAAGAAACAAATATACAGAAAGTTCCACTTAATAAAAATTGTCAACTATTTAACATAAAATATAGTGCTGATTAAAAATTGTAAATGATTGTTAAAATATCCTGGTTACTGGACTGCTGGGATCATTGTTTCACTTTGTCTTTGAATACCAAATTTAGGTTAACACCTCAATGACTAAAAGAACTCAAACGATCATTCAGTGAAATATTTGCCAATTTTATAACATGTAAGATTTTTAAATTTATGTAACTTTAATGACAATAAATTTCAAAAAGAATATATTCCTACTGAAAAATATGATGCTTATGTTTTAATAATAAGTTATCAAACTCTTGTTCAGCTTTAATGGTAATGAACTTTGGCTGAATAAGTCTGTATCACAGACAATGTCAGTTTAGACATTCTGTCTCAAATTAAAGCACCTAATCCCACCACTAAAAAATGAAATCAATATTACAAGGTAACTCTTGGTTTGCAGTTACTAAAATTCAATAGAAAATATTTAAATTCCTTTATAAATCTCCCAAACTGTTTCATTCTTTATCTGTAACAGAAAATAAATCCTTCAGCAGGTCTGCCAATGCAGATGATAAACTATCACTGTCTAATTTGCACTGGAAATAATTATGCAGTCAGCTTGGCATTAATTCAATTTAATCAGTTCTTGAATCTGGAAGTTGAAACATCTTCCCACTGGGATTTCTACAGTAGTTGTTACCCTATAGCTCTTCCAGACAATTTGCAAAATATGCAGGCAAAGGCAGCAGATGCCATGTTAACTCAGGAGTCAGTAATGATGGGCAAATCAATAAAATTGAAAATGATACTGACTAGGAGAATGTTTTTGGGGACATCCATTCTTGTATGGCTATGGCTCTCTTTGTGGCTGTAACGGAGATTTCTAGCGGCCAAATGTCTACTTACTTCTCAAATGTAGACTTACTTCAATTCAACCTAGAGCTGTATTTTAATAAGCTCCAATGAAACAAGATGGAAATCATCTCTATCTGCCCTTAAGAGAAGGAAACATTCTAACAAGAGAATGTGCTCTAGCACCAAGGATCCTAAGACATTTTCCCACTGAATTCCTTCAGAATTTCTGCAAAGATTCCATGAAAGATTTGATATGTATTTCATTTTTATTAGAACTGTATGACTATAAGAAGCATAGAAATGCTGAATTTAGGATGTGCAGTGAATTGTCAAATTTAATGCAAGAAACATTTCCAAGAGTTAAGTGTAATCCAAATGATACTTTAATTCCAAAAATAATGAATTAGATTTTGAATTAATTTCATGGTGATTGCAAAAAATAAAAAATATTGCAACATACTAAATTTACATCTTCAAAGGCTTTAATTTTAGTCAGCAATTTGGAAATTCTCTGGTTTTGCTTCAGCAAAATATTATTCTTTCCACTCATAACTGCCGAGTATAACTATTCTACTATCTGTTAAAGTAAATATCATGCTGAATAGATCATGTTACATAATAAAAAGAAATCATTCTAGTAGAATAGAGTGAAGAATACAGCAAAATCTGGTAAAACCTTACTAGTTTGATATAGGGTTATAATGGATTAAGATTCAGTTTTTTTATTAAAAAATTTTTTTTCTTGCTTTTCAAAAATACTCAGTAAAATAACAAGGCTAACGAACTATTGCCAATTAGTAGTTATTTGTAACTAGCTAAATGAGTAAATATAAATGATTTGTAATATTATTTTTTATGAATAGATATTTCTATAGGCTCCATGTCCATGTTTTGCTTATGTATAGCACACTATATGTATTATTTGTTTTTATACACACTATTAATTTTTCTTGTTATCGACATCCACCTGTATTCTAATATATCTATAAATATTAATGTCTATTTATCTGTCTATTTATCTATCTATCATCTATCAAGCCACTTGAAAAAGTCCTTTATTCATAATGCTCAAAATAAATTTGATAAACAAATTCTTTATAAATATTATGACTATGAACTAGAGGTCAGATTGCTAAAATGATCACAATTCACCATTTTGAAATGATAGTTACTAAGTGACAACAATAAAATTATGCAGAGTTTAATCAGATTGGAACATGTGAGTTAACTGAAAAAAATAAATAAATATGATCAATTCAGATGCAAGTGCATTTTAGCATTTTTAAATAATAACTACAAAACTACTCTTTCTGTTTTCTTTTAATTTTTTCTTCGCTGAGAGCCCGAATTTTTCCTAGGCCTTTCTTATTGATGCTGACCTTTTCCTGTTATTTGATGTTAAATGCCATGCAATAAATGCATCACCAATGTAATGTAACCTGAAATAGATGAGTACATTGAATGTGACCATGAGAAATAGATCCAATTCTTGACTTAGCAGAGACTAAAGAGGTCTTATTTATATGCTTTTTTAAAATTCCATTTTATTTTGTCCTAGTAAGTTCATTTACTAATAAACTGTTAGCAATCAGTGATGATTTTAGCATTTTATTATCACCAAAACTTTTGTTTCAATGTTTTATTAGCAAAAGACAACAATATAGTCTTCTTGATGGTGAAAAGCCATTGTCAGGTCAAATCTTTTTTATGCCTCAGATCTTAGGACACACTAATTTTTGAGATCATCTCTAAGGCCTTCTGTAGAAGGTGCTATCATATTGAGAAGGAATAAATGACTAAAATGTCTTTGTTTTCTATGTTATATAAATATCCCATATTGAGCAATAATGAACAAGTAAAATATACATATGGAAAAATAAATTTTTGGTATATTCAACCTATAATTACTATACATATCCCATGTATTCATATGATGATATAATATGAAATAGATTAAGATCTTAGTTATTAAGATTGGAAGATAAATCAATAGTTGACTAAATTGTTACTTTATTTGATGATACAAATAATTAGCATTATTATAAAATCTAGAGAGTTTTTTTTTTGTCTTTATATATGTTGAGACTCCTACCTCTTATAAGAAAGGTACAGTATTAATGTTCTTATTTAACTTAGTATGCTATAGGTAATATATATGTGACTTTTAGACTCATAATTACAAAAACAATCTAGTACAAAAATGTACTAAGAACACCTTCATGCTCAGGATCCAAAATGAGAAAACCCAGAAGATCTTATCAATACATAACCAAGCCTCTTTGGTTTTCTTCATTTGAAGTGATGGGATCGATCATTTAATTAAATCGACACATCAATCATTTAACTGTATAATCTGGTTCAAGACTGTAATTATGTTGCTTAATATGACAACAGCCAAATTTGAAAAACACTGAAAAATTAGTTTTTGTTTTCTTAGATGTTTTTGTTTTATTTTTGGTTTGGGGTCCATGCAATAATATTCAAAGTTCCCCAACATATGATAGTGATTTTTCCAGTTTCTTTCCTAAACTGAGCTATACATTGGAATCACCTGGAAAACTTTAAAAACTGCCAATATCTGAATTCTACCCCCAGAAATTATGATGTAATTTGGATGGCAGCCTGGGCATTGGGTCTCATAAGTTCTCTCACAGGTGATTATAATAGGCAGCAGACTTGGCATTTTCAGGTGTATATAAAAATGATATTCTTAATACAGCTCATTGCCAAATTGCCACCCAACCTTTTTAATCATCTCATTTACTGGAGAGATGGTCTGCCTTTCTCTCTTTCCTCTCGTACTATAGAACTTTCTGGCAATACTCAAAAGTGCCTTATCAAAAAAATCAATTACTACGACACATTTATTCTGTAATTTTCATAAACATGTATATTTTTATACATGTTAGAGGCAAGGACAATAACTTTTAATAGTGTTTATTTTTTAAAAAGAAACTGATAGAATCGAAGGTCAAATCACCTTCTGATTGCACAGATTAAACAAAATATTTTATATTTTAGCTTTACAAAGCATCTTATTGATTTTAAAAGATCCATACTATTGATAAAGTTTATGACCAAACATATGTGTAATAAGACTAAAATATTTATTTTACATATCTACAACAGGTTTTCTTATATTTCTAGATCAATCACAAATCATACAGGAAAATATTTAGGTACATGAAAAAGCTTCATAACATAAAAAAAATTTGACATTTTGAAAAAAATCACATGTGAAAGCTCATTAAATAATAACATTGACAAATAAATAGTTAATCAGCTTTACTTATTAGCTGCTGCCATGCATTTCTGGCATTCCATTCCAAGCGAAGTTCAGCATGCAGGGTATAATTTCATACAATGAGACTGTAAAAAGCTACAGGGCTTATTTTTGAAGTGAAATGTCACAAGTCTTTCACTCTTTCAAAGGAAGATCACTCATGGCCGCTAAACTGTACCCATGAAGATTACCCAAAAAGCACCTTTCTGAAGTGTAATTGGAAAGATTCATGGCAAAAATTTTAACTCTTCAGTTTTGAAGGGGTTTTGTTGGTGGGGATTGGTTAGGAAGTGAAGGGTAATTGAGAAGCCCTTTTCTGTTTTAAAAAGTAATGATTCAGCATACAGTATGTATATAGTATCACCAGTCTTTCAAGAAACATGGAGAATTATACTACAGGATGCGTAGAATTTAAATGCAAATTGCACTCATGGATATGTATACATTTCGAAAAACTTGAAAAGGAAAGCTATTCCCGAAGAAGGTCCTGATACTTAGGACAGCTTGCTGGATTTGATCAAAGCAGAAAGTGTATATTTTCAAGTAAGAAAATAGCAATGGCAGGCTTGAGTCTTCCAAGCTATCAAATCTGTAAAGCAGATGGTTACTAGTTAGTACAGTTTTTGAGAGTCTGAGTTCTAACTCATGCTGTGCTTGCTGGATTTGCTGGCTCTTTTCCTCTCTCTGTGATGCTGGGCTGGCTTGGCAGGCGACATGCTCTCGAAGTTATGACTGGACTCATTGTGCTGCCGAGTGTACCTCTTGCACTTGCAGGCAGTGACCATGGTGATCTTGTAGGTACGTGTGCTGCCATCTTGGCACTGCAGCTGGATTCTCTGGGTACGTGTTTTGTCATTGACACACCTCCACTCCTGGGAGCTCCTCCTGCTCCAGTACTTTGCTCCATAGCCTCCACCGATCCAGTTGGGGAGCACAGGAAGGGGCAAGCACTCACCAGCACATACCAGCTCCTTCAGAGGGCTGATGCTGGTGCACTGGCCATCAGAAATATATTTGGTGGAACGCAGTTCCCGGCAACCCACCTGAACCCGAGCTGGAGGAAACAAAAAAGAAAGTGCATCAGAGGCAAAAAGCAAATGGACATTGTTTTCTTCAAGTAATCTGCAATGAGAAAAATAATATGCAAATGATAGCAAATGGTCAAATAGAAAGTGAATTCCTATTTTATTTTCACAGTGCAAAAATCTGCCTGAATGGTTGTAGAGACACTTTCATGAAAATTACCAGTTTACATGGCTACAGCTTTTTTGGAATAAAGTAAATTAGGCCTGATTTTTTTTTTCATGTATGACATTAGCTAATTGCTTACTGGAGTATTTGAAAATCCCACTTTCTTAGTTTTACTCCCCAATAAAGGTTAAGCAGCTCTTACATTTATGTGTAAATATTCATTCTTCAGTGAGCTAAAAAAGAGTATATCTTAACATTCCTTTTCTCACAGGTCATATTTATTAATGTTTGCAAGTGCTCTTAATTAGGTTTTTATAAAAAGTCTGTTGAGAAAATGTGGAAAGTATTTAAATATTATGTATAATACATAAACTGTCTTAATTAATATTTTGTTTCAGTTATAAAATCTAGCTATAAAAAATCATACATACATATGTGTACAAAGTCTGGCATTTTGCATATCAAACTTAATAACTACATTTTAAACATAAATTCCCAAGCTATCTCTTAAAAACACAAAGATTAAAATGTTTAAAATGCAAAATGTCACTGCAACTCAAAATGTAAAGAATATAAAAGCCCCTAAATCAGGAACGTATGGTTGCCATAACAACTTGGCTACATTTCCATGAATTTTATGGCAGAAAAATGCCTAACATGTCTGATTTACAACTGCAAAAGGAACCACGGTGTTCATTTTCTGAATATTGGTCATGGCAAACTTTTTGTTTAGTTATTTGAATTAGATAAGTATGTTCTCTAATTGGCTGTTTCTTGTTATATGCCTTATGTAACAGGCATATAACGAAAACTCATATTTGAGTTTTCTTTTCTATTGCTTTGTTATCTAAACTTGAGGAGAATTGCTTATAACAAGCTTGAAAAGAAAGCAAGTCTTGTTAGCCAGGGGAAAAAAATGTTTAAAAGTATAACTGCTAAAATTTAGAAAGTTAAAACTTATCAGGGACATTGGAGTGGTCTTGCATAGAACAGTGAAAGCTAACTTGAAGTAGATAATGAATTAGGAGTTTTACTTCACCTCTATGCTCCAGTACTTCTGAGGTGAGAGATATAGCTTAAAGAGATATGATAGCTATGAAAAATGTGTGTCTATACACATATCCATATAGCTGTAGAGTGTGGGATTAAAATTCAAGGGTGAACTAGCTGGCTGGTCAGTACGTTCCCCTGTCTGATTCTGTTCCAGCTCACCTTCCTGCAGCTGGCTTAGGAATGCACCTGGAAACAGCCAGAGACAATTTTGACTTGTCTAGCTTTTTGTTCTTGTATGTATAGAGCATAGGCATTTTTGCAGTGACAGTTCATTGACAATGAATACCCACCACATTGCTCAGTAATCTAATAATAATCAGATATTTCCTGTGTACATAAAAGCAACCATCTTCATGAAAGTTAAAACATCTTGGTTTTCTTAGAAAGACATCAGCAGTCATAGGTCAAAACTACTTTTTGCAGTTAAATAGAGTTGAGGAAGAGGAGCCAAAGATTTGTGTAAGATTTTCTGTTCACTGTTTCTCTGTGTCTCTCTTAAAACCTGATTATTAGCATGTGAGTTCTTCTAAAGGAAAGGAGTGAAGCAAAAGTTAGGAAAAGAAATTTGAATCCCTCTAACCTAGTGGCCAATAAGTGTATCGATTAAGCAAACAGAAAAGGAGAAAAATGCTCGCTATACAATGTATTATCACACTGTTATTATTTCAATCTTTACAGTTATAACAGTTCTCCAGTCTTTCACAGAAATACACAGTTACTTAAATTTTGATGTGATTAATAAAGAATTAGCTCAGAAAAATATGATTCTCCAACATTTTCGGTTTTATCCTTCTTTTACATTGTTCATCATCAAAACTTGCAACTATTTCACTATTTTAGAAATTCATGATGAAAGGAAGCTTTTTTTTCCTCTCATGATTTCTTATACATTCTTTGGTTAGTTACCTTTATGTACTTTACCGGAATTGCACATGTCCTGAAATAAACAGAAAACGATCTGAATTTCTACTATCCAGAACAACACTTTTTAAAAATTCCCATTGTGCATGATTTAAAGAAGCAACAGTTTAATTCCTGGAAACATTTTCTCTTTGGATGTTTGATAAAACTTAAGTCTGTGCTTGCATTATCAAATCACTGTTTTAGTTATGTTAACTTTATAGGGAAGAATGCCAATATACACATGCATCAGATTACTCCCAGTTTGTTTAGCAAAATATATATAGTTCAGGTTAGTTAGCAATGAAACGATTCTACAGGAATGTGAGCTAATGCTACCAAAAACTAAAAGACAAAATCCATACAAGTAAAACACACTTACTGTTCCGATCCAGTCCAGTGTTACTGAAATGCCTGCCTCCATTTCTGGCTTGATTCATCGTGCTGTTGCTGCTGGGGTGTGCTGGAACAGGTTTAACCACATGTGAATAAAGGATTTCTGTGGCATCATTTTTAAAAGCCAAACAGCTTTTCATTAGGATGCATGCAAGGGGAATGAGATAGAAATGAATGGCAGGAGGAAGCATGGTGAGTAGAGGATTTGCTTGTCTGGAGAGCTGGTTAATTCCTTTCCCTCTGCTTCTGCACTGTAACTGTGAAATTCCTCCTCAAGGTCCCCTTTATATATCCCTGAGGTTTGGCGTTCATTCAGGTGTAAAGTTGTGTAGAGCTTCAGAGTGAAAACACAGAGAAGGGGTGGGATCCCTACATGACCCTGCAAAAGAATTTTGCCAATGGAAAAGAAGACTACAGAAAAGGAGGAGCTTGGTATACAAATTGCCTGAAATTTCAAAGTTGGACTTCATTAGCTGTCTGTGAGCTAAAAGCCAGGCACATTCTATAGCAACTACAGACTGCCTCTTTTTTTTTTAATCCTCTCTCTCTCTGCCATTTCCTTTCCTGAATCTAGATTGCATTCAGGTTTAATTTCAACGAAAATATGCTGCTGTTCATTTAAAGAGATTTACATACCCATAGTTGTTCTGTATTCCCTTCAGATTTTAGAGTATTTGGGTTAAGAAGGGGGTCCATCCCAGGTAATAGGAAGAATTCATGCGAGTTTAAATATTATAGGACTTGCATGAAGCACCTAGTTTAAACATATTTTGTTTCTCAAGAAACAAACCAGTATATTCTTTTTCTTTAAAGTGTGAAACAGTAAGCTAGAATCTGCCCCCTGGACACACTTAAATAATACAGCTTTGATCTGCATCAACTGCTGTGCTGCTAGGTAAATTATTGCCAAGGGTTCTCTGAAGAGAATAATGAGCATAGCTCTGTCTGCATTAAAGTAACTAATATCAATTTTCTTCTTAAAAATATGTCACCAGCATTAACATATATAGCATCATTTTATATGAAAGAAAGCCATTTTTGACAGATTATTGTTTGGCAAATTTAAAATAATTTTTGCTAGTGTTCTACCTGTATTTCTTAATCATTTGACTCTGCTTCCCGTGTAAGAAACATTATACTTTTATGAACTTCTTTATCCACACCTGGAACAGATGTTCCAATTATTAATACTCGGCCACTCATCCCTATTTAAAAAAAAAAAAAAAAATCATGACATTCCATCTGATTTATGGAACATATTGATTGGAATAATTATATATTCTGAATCATCTTTCCAATTTTAAATCCATTTTTGCCCTTTTATGACTACTAAAATGACCTTATAGCATGGATATTTTATAGCTCTCTTCTTTATAAACCTTTGTCTGTTATACATACTATTTATATCTGTCTGTCTGTCTGTCTATCTGTCTATCTAGGTTTCTCCACAGAGACACTATTGACATTTTGGAATAGATAATTCTTTGTTATGGGGTACTGTTCTGTGTGTTTTGCAGCATACCTGGCTTCTACCCACTAGATGCCAGTAGCAACCTCCTTCCCCCTCCACCCCAGTTATAACAATTAATGTAGACATTGCTAAATGTCTTCATGAGCTAAAATCACCCCCAGCTGAGAACTACTAATTATCTATCTATTTTACTACAAAAATAAAGTAAAATTAAGAACAAAAGATTATTTAATAATACTAAGGAATTATTGTTCTTTTATTTAAGAGTAAAATGGTACTGTAGTTTTGTTTAAAAACGACTGCTTCTTATATAGAGATATGTACCAGACTATTTCTACATAAAATGATATTATGTTTGGAATAAATTTCAAAAACAACATAGGGGAAGGTGGTTAAATTGAGAGTGGGGCAAGATTGGTTATGGGTTGTTGGTTGTTGGGGCTGGATAATGGATGTTCTATTGTTTACTCTGTGTATGTTCAAACTTCTACATAATCAAAAATTTAAAAAACTAGAGTAAAAAATTTAATTTACTGCATACATACGTATTGCCTAATAATGTTCAGATCTCTATCTGAAGGTTATATGTAGCCATTTATTCTAACATTTATTCCTAGAAAATAACACATTATTTTATTAGGTGCACATGGATATTATATGTCAGGCATCCTTCTAAAATACTATGAAGAATTTCTTATCGTGCTTATCAGAAAAATTGACATGAATTACATGAAATATGTTAATATTAACCATTAACCAATAGATCCAATGCCTAAAGGAAGTAAGAGGGTTGAAATAACCTAATTTCTTCCCTACTACTATTTCTCTTTTTGTACCAGGAGGAGATATTTTAATTTGCAGTTTAATTATTAGGTTAGTCTAATCAGATTGACCAAAATAACTCATAATTGTTAAATCTGCTCTGCATCTAATATTCTGTAGGTTCAGCCTTAGGATATCACCTTGGGCAGAAGCAAAATTAGGAATGAAGGCAATGTAGTTGGTACATGTGGAGAGGAACAATGCTGAATTCTTAGGCCCAATATATCTGGCAAGACCAAATTAGAAACCACTTTGATAAAATAGAAACAATCATAAATTTAATATTTAACAGATTCTGACCAGTTTAAAGCTACTTCATTAAGAATCATCACAAACTATAATACTCTGACAAGATTATAGGTACAGATGTTTAATATCATACTCGATTAAAGAAGTATTCCCCTCAGCAAGCTATGTTCTTTCTCATCTCCAGGCCTCTGTGTATACATGTTTCTCCTTCTGTTTGAGGCAGCCTTCTCTCACTCCTTCCTCATTCCCTTCTTCATTGGCCAATACCTATTTTTCCTTCAGGTCTCATTTTTGATGGCACTGGAATTAAGAAAACTTCTCTTGCCTTCTACCCGCTCAGATCTGGAGTCAGCACCCCATCCATATGTACCAGAGTGACTAGTTGCCTGATGGCTTAGAATATCTTATGATAGAGAACTACTTTTATTTTATGAATATTGTTGAATAAGTGGATAAGTTAATTATTTAAGAAATATATAAAAAACTATCCTCTCATGTATAAAAATATTGGTTAATATTTTTGTAGGCAATATGGCCCCTGATAATTCTCTCCTCATGGGATTCACACCTTTGAAGCAATCTTCTCCCCTTGAGTGTGGGTTGGACCTAGCAACTAACTTCTAATGAATATAATATAGTAAAGTGCTGAGATGTGACTTCTATGATTAGGTTACCAATAGACTGTGACTTCCATCTTGCTTGCCTGATCTAGTTCTCTCACTTGCTTTGGTAGAAGTCAGCTGCCATGATGTAAGCTTTCCTATGAAGAGGCCCAAGTGGCTAGGAACTGATGTCTCTCACCAACAAGGAATTGAGGCCTCAGTCAAACAGCTCATGAGGATCTGAATGCTATCAAGAAGCACATGAGTGAGTCTGAAAGCCAATCTCTCCACAGTCAATCCTTCAGATGAGACTGCAGCCCTGGCTTATGCCCTAACTTCAACCTTATATAAGACTTTAAGCCATAGGCACCCACAGGAACGATGAGATAATACTATTTTAACTCAATTTGTTACACAGCCACAGATAATTAATATAATTTGTTACATAGGCACAGATAATTAATATAATAATATCTGTTTACAAATGAAGATATAGTAATTAAGCCAGCAATTTTCTGAATAATGCTAGAGTCTCGAAAGCATCAGATGTAGAACCATTGTGTAACTTTTGTTCTTTGGGCAAGATTCGAAACCTGTTTTTCAGTCCTTAGCTAAGTCATCAGTGGGTCATATTATTAATAACCAAATAACGATATTAAAATTACTACTATTGGTCTGATATGCAAAAGCTGGAAATTTATTTTAGCACTCCGAGTCATATTGTCTATTATGCATCTCCTGGCATCAGAATTAGAAAATGTGAATTTGAATCTTATTTCTAACATTTACAATCTTTATGAAGTTGCATAGATTCTCTGAAACTCTCTAAGTCAGTCCTTTATCTGTAAAATATAACCAAAATCACCTACCTCACAGAAGAATAAAGAATATGAAAGTGTCAGTGCAAAACCTGGCCCAGAAGAAATGTGGAAAAAATAATCATTGAATATGAGTCTAAAAGTAGTGTTTCTCATTAGAGACTTTGAATCGAAAAACGAGTTTGTAAATATTAGAGAAGTCTCAAACAAATACAATCACCCTATTAAAGGTAGAGAAGAAAAAAGTTGAGAGAAAAGCGATTGTTTAACCTGATTAAATAAAAAATAATGTGTAAATTCCATTAAAAAAATAACCTGACTGATTGTTTTTCATTTTTGACAGAGAAAGAATTAGAATACTGGGGAAAAAATATAAACGAAATGTGTTTATTGAATGCAACAGTGAGCTATATCTGGTTCTCTATAGGTTCAAACTATTTTCAAAGAGTTCCAGTTAATAAGGTAGAACTTGGTAACTGGAAAAGTAATTAACCATCATTGATTTAGAAGGGAAAAAAAAATTATATAGAATCTTCATGCATAAAAATCCTTAAAAAGAAGATAGGCTAACATTTTTCATTCATTTTGTATCAACATGTGTTGGGCCCAGTATTTGCCAAAGCTGTAGTCCAAGGACTGCAAAGCTGAATGGGACTTGGTGCCTGCCCTCTTCCCTTTATCAAATGCTCTGCTTAGAATCCCTCTTAAGGTTCCCCCCGGCCCTTGTTCTTCTTTCTCTCACCACCTTTATTAGTTGTCTCTTTATTTTTATTTTTTTAACACTTTTTGATTTTATTTGTAGAATAAATGTTCCTTTTATTATAATCTGCCTTAGCATAACATTAATTTAGATAACACTGTTTATAATGCCCTAAGTAACCTGATATAAAACCCAAGTGGAAATTCCAAATTCAGTTGATATATTTCTAGATAAAGCTCCTCAATCTCAGCGCTGTTGACATCTCGGGCCAGATAATTGTGGTGGGAGGTGTCTTGCACGTTATAGAACATTTAGCAGCATCCCTGAGTTCTACCCACAAGACGTCAATAGCACCTCCTTCCCCCAGTTGTGACAAGTAAATGTCCCCGGGTGCGCAAAATCGTCCTGGTTTTAGAAACTACTGGTTTAGGTAAATTCTCCAGGAAACTTTCTAAGCTGCCAGGAAAGCTGCTGTGAAGGAAAACCTCACTTGCAAGCTCAAGGGAGCAGGTTAGGACAGTGGGGACAGGGCCTCCACCTGATTACCCAAACTAGAGACAGTAGTCAGTTGTCCTTTCTACTGGCATTTGCTACCTTGTGTGGTAGAAATTGATGTCCTAGCTGTATGTATTCAGCCCACACATGTCCCTAAACCAAACTGGACCAAAGCTGGCGGCATATCCTGCTCCCAGTGGTGCGTGGGAGCTGGAATTTGTTTTGTTCCACAAGCCTGATAGTTGTTCTAAATCATGTTTTACCTGGGAGCTTGTTAGATCTGCAAATTCTGGGCCTGACCCCAGACCTGAGTCAGAACCCCTTGGGGTGGAACCTAGGAACATGTGTTTTAACAATCTCTTCACATCCTTCTTACACTAGGGAATGTTTGAGATGTACTATACTAGATTACACATGTGCCCTCCTGTGGCCTGTCCCCACAGTTTCCATTACAGTTGCCTAATCTGTTTAACTGGAACTTTGCTCCAGATTCTTTCAGTTTGCACAATCACATAGAAGCTTTGCCCTAAAGCTCAGCCCAACTGGCCAAAACCCGAACCAATTTCCTTTTCCTTCATGTATTTTTCCCTAGGGAACTAGATGCCCTCAGTGTCCCCTAGTGACTGATTAACGCTTTGTTCCACAGCAATGGCCAAAACAATTATTACCTACAGGGATATTGTCATTCACTAGGAATTTAGGAGGCCATATCTGGGTCTCTCAGATATCAGTGTTGACCCAGATTTAGCAAAATACTTTGATCGCTGTGGTTTTTGATTGTTGTCCACCAGCCTCAGGATCATCCCACAGCCCAGTCAGACTCTCAGCCTTGGCAACACACAGTCTTGCTTCACTCTTTCCTGAAGAGCCTCTTATTCAAGTACCAGCAGGCTTCATCTCCAAGCCTAACTTGGTTATGGCCTTATATCACCAGTAGAGACTTGACAGTTTACGGTTCCCTGGTATGTCAGAAAACTGGAGAACAAAAAGAATTTAGCAGAGGATTTGGACCAACAACGCCAAAGTCTTTTCTGGAAAGTTGTTATTACAGAAATTTTTATTTTCAATTCTTCTATTTTTAGTGAAGTACTTTGCTTCTAAGTTACTTACAGGTGGAAGATGGGGGGATCCCACAGCAACCACACAGCTGGAGTGAAGGGACTGTGATAGGGAACATAGAAAACAAGTTTGACTACATTGATCAGTAAATTGGAGCAGATTGTTGACTACAATTCTGCTTTGTAGGTTTCAGAAATTTGTACACAATTTCAACATGTGGAAGAGCCACTGAAGGATGTCTATGTGTGTATGTGTGTGTTTATTTTTATTTTCACAAAGTGAAAACGCCATGTAACTTATATCCAGGTAAAGGGATAGAAAATTTCCAGTATCCAAAAGTTCCCTTCCTGTCCTTTTTAGTAACCACTTCCTTTCTCTTCCCTAAAAAAAAACTAGTGTTCTGATTTTTGATGCCAGTTTTTTGTTTTGCCTTAGAATTTGATATAAAAAAGACTTTTTTCATTGTTGTGTACTATTGCATTGCATGGACACCCAGAATTTATCCAGTATAGACTGAATTAATTCCAGCTTTTAGCTGTTATGAATAATGCTGCCATAAATATTCTCATACCTGTTTTTTGATGTATGTGGGCGTACATTTTTGTTGGATATATGCCTACTTCTGAAATGGATGGGATATAGGATGTGTGCATGTTCAACCTGAGTGGATAATAGCAAAGAGTTTTCCAAAGTAATTCTATTAAATGAAATTTCCACTAGCCTGACAGATTTTAAATAGGGGAAGGACAAGATCAACACCATGGTTCAGGCCACTGAGTCTAACTGCAGTGTGTGATTTAGGTGTGTTTTATCCTGGAACACAGGGAAGGGGGACATTATTGCAAAAGTTCAGGTGGAAAATAGTAAGATCCTGCACATGAAGGGGAGAGAAAAGGCTAGGACAGAGCTTAGAGATACAGTGGAGGTTGGTTGGCAGGTGATTGAAAATGAAGGTAAAGGTGAAAATAAAGTTTTAAAGATGGGTGACTAGAGAGACTGAGGTGTCAGAAGGACTAAGGTTGGCCAAGTTTAGAATTCAGTAATGAGTTTAGACTGAGGTCAGATACTGGTGGGAATTCAAGAGAATGTGTCTAAGAGACAACTGGAAACAGAGCTCAAGAAATCTGTCTAGCGACTAACAGCCGTTTCACTACCATCCTTTCTTATGACCTTGTAGCAATAGAACTTGGTTAAGAAAACTTTTGTCAAATAGCACTAAGCCTTTACGTACCTACTGTCATCTAATTGTGCCTCGAGATTTTTAAAATATAACTCCCTCTTTCAGTAATTCTCTAGTATGAACTATTCTGTAAATATATTTGTACAGTTTTAAAAAATGTAAGCCCTACATTTTATGTGAAACCGTAAATAATAAACATCTCCCAACATCTCTCTTCTTTTATTACCCATGTAATCACTGGCTTAGTTCAAGTTGTCATCTTTATTGGTCTGAACTGCCATCATAACTTCTTAACTGATCTCTTGCCTTCCATTCTCATCACTCTAAAATGCATTCTCCACAGTAAGATACAGAATGATCTTTTAAAAAATGAACATCTCATTTTAAAATGTCAGTCGTTTCTTTTACTTGCAGAACGAGCAAACACTTTCATGAGCCAGCTACCCTCATTTCTTGCCACTTTCCTACTTCTATTTTATGCTTCCCTAGTCGTTTTTCATGCTCACCATTTGAATTAATGCCTTTACGCCTTTATTCCTGTAAAGGTTCTTTTCATAATTCAAAATTCTGCTCTTTGAAGTCATTCTTTAATATATAGACTTAATTAGTCAAACAATGAGAAACAAGGAAAAAGACATTTGGGGTAAAAAGAAGCTTTTCTGAACATGTGGGAGAAGGATCTCTGAAAATTTTGTACTACGATTTAAAATAATATAAAGACAGTTAGTTTAATGTCCATAAATCATGTGATTTACATTTCCAGCCCTTACATATGGAAAAATGAATTTAAGATCAGTAAAATAATTTAAAATGCAATAAAATAAAGCATTAAAACAATAGAGTAAAAAATATATGCAGATTTTCTGGATAGACAATTTATGAAGCTCTCAAGAGAATGCTGCTTTTAAGTTTCAAATTTTCTGAACAAGTACCCTTCTTAATGTTCTCAGGCATTAACAAGAAAAATTAACATGATTCTTTAATAATACTTAAGCTTATTAAAAATTTATTGAACAAATACAAAAATGATTCACATCATCGGACAGCTACCTTTTTAAAAACTGAGGTTATAAAATTAAGAAAATAACATATGCATTTAGTAAAAAGTGTTAATAGTACACTAAATAGAAGGGTAAAGTTCACCTCTTCCCATCCCTCCTCCAAACCTCTTCTCCAGAAATGATCACAGTTAGGAGTTTCATGATGTTTTTCAACATTTTCTGCATTTACAAGCACATTTAGGTGTATGAGTATGTGTGTGTGCATGCACGTATATATTTTTAAATTTTTCATACAGACTGGACAAAATTACATTTTGTTCTTAATGATCTATCTTGCACATTTTCTATGTCAGAATGTACTGATTTCCCTCATTCTTTTCAATTTTTTCATTGGAGGGGGTTGTGTGGATATGACACAAACTATTTAACCAGTTCTTTATTAATGGATTTTTAGATTGTTTTTAGACTCTCTCCTAAATGTGGCAGGATATTTGTTTTGAACAGTTATGTTTTAAGGTCCCTATCCTCCCCTTTTCCTTCATTTGGGTAGTTGAGGAGGGGGTAGAATTAGAAGTGAAAGAGTAGGATTGAGTCTGTGTGCTTCATGAAAGACCAGAAGCCAACCCCTACTCCCTGACAGTGTTCCAGACAGGCTGCTAGGCTGTAAAAAGGCATGATAAGCACATTCATTAAAGATTCCAGTAGGATATGGAATTCCAGCACTTCTAGACCTGAAGGGAGCTGGTAGACCAGACATGGGTAGCTCAGTCGTAACCAGTAGGGATTGATTGCTGATGACCAGTTCCTGAAGGAACCTCCCCAGTACCATGGACTTAAGGAAGAAACTACAATGCCTTGATGAGGGGCACGGGAAGGAAGGAAAGGAAAATGAGGGCCAGAGTTCTAAATGAAACTGATTTAAAATTAGAAGGAAATGGAGTATATATTTTTCGTACTCTAAGCTTCTAGACCAGAATTTATATCATCTTTATCAATGTTTATAATTTCCAAGATACCAAGATATTTTCCATATATTTCTTGATATATTTAAAGTTATACTTTAATTTTGGAGGCTTTTTATCCATAAGAAGATAATTCCTTTTCATTGCTCAGAGAAAATTCCTGTTGGAAACAGTGTTCTTTTACATGTGGAATTCTGTGATACCCATTTATTCTTTTAAAATACAATTTCAAAAAAATAAACCATGCCTTTTCTATAGGTTTCAGTTGTTAAGGATTTATTATATCACTTTGATTCCACACTGGTATCAAACATAGTTTGAAACACATAATATGAAGAGAGAAGATTTAATAGTTTATTTTGAAGAGAAAAAAATCATTTATGGAAAAGCCATGCCTGCATTGTGACCATTAGTTTTTGTTTGCCATTGCTTTTACCTTCAGTTGGTACTTTTGCAATCTTTATTGAAGGCTTTAGCCTGGCTTAAGGTTGGCAAAAGATTAAGTCAATTAAACATCTCATGGAAACAATTTAACCATTATTCTCTGATTAAATAACATTGATTAAAACTGCTTTCAACGAAGAACGACAAAGAGGATCCTTAAAATGTCTTATGGCTTAGAATTTTATTATGTCAACTAACAGTTTAGATTGTCTTCAGGCCTAATTCTCCAGCATGTTTATATAGCACTTTGGGGCCGCTGGCCCAAGTGCTTGGGGAGGCAAGACTCCACTGACAAACAGCCAAAGAAGAACTTAAAACAGACTGGGGAAAGTTCAACCCTGCCAGGACATTGCAAGCTGTTTAGTGACCATCTAAATGTTCTGCTAGTTTTGTTGCCATACTTGGTAGTCCTGGGAATCTGGCTAGCCTCAGAAGTTGAGCAAAACAAAATACAACTGTGCACAGCCACGCCCTAGGGTGACTGTCTCCAAATACCATACAAGTCCCAGGCTGAAGCACTTGAAAGGCTTGGATCCCTACAGATCAAATCTTCGTAAGATTGAGCCTTTAAAGACAACCCTTAAGCACATAAATGTTGTCATTTACAGCACTGTTTCAGTGCTATTTTACCTTTCCAATTATATAGGTGGCTAATGCACATGATAATTATAGTTCCTTAAAATTTATTCACTCTCAAGCAGATCAGCTCAGAAATGTTGGCACAGTTTCAGGGTTCCTTAACAACTGCTTGCCAAACCACTCTTTGATCCAGTGAAATCATCATATGATTCAAAACAAGGCCTACAGCCTTTCAAGAATTTGCGTCTTTAAATCCTCATCTTTATCACCCAACCTCCCCATGTTCGACCTAAAAACTGATTTTTCCTTATCGATGCCAAAGGAATGTTTTTCTTTTCTCTGTGGGATTTTTAATATGCTTTTTTTGTTCCCCATTGTTTATTCACTGCTTTAACTAACATATATTGAGTGCTTGTTATATACTAGAGATTGTGGCTTGCCCTGCAGTGATAGAACTAAGCTACCTCCCCGAAATTCGCTGCATAAGGTGGAGACAGTCAGTCAGTTAAAAAGATAATTACAACATAGGGCTGTAAGTCAGAGCAGGTAGAATAGAGAAAAAGAAATGGGGCTCAAAGCCACTAGTGGACACCAGAATGATTCCCAGTGGAGGTGAATTCTGAACAGAGCCTGAAGGATAAATAGACGTAGACAGATGATAAAAGCAAGTGTGCTGGGGTGTCCTAGACGGAAGAAACAGCACGTGCACTCAGGTCTGGCAGTGAAAGAAAGCATGGCAAATTTTAGAAGCTAAATATGTCTTGATAGCCTTAAAATTCTTCCCATGAAGTAGCTAGAAATGTGGTGGGAGAAATAAGCCCTGAAAAAGGGTGAAAAACTATATTTCGCCCTTCTAAGGAGTTTGAATTTTCTTCTAAATTCATTGTGGACACTTAGACGAATTTTGAACAAATAAGTGACATGGTCATCTTGAGATTTTGCGTAGATAATTTAGAGGGATTGTAGAGGAAAGTTAAGTCCAAAAATCTTTAGGACGGAGTGAGCATATCTCAAATCAAATGGGGGACAAAGGAGAAAATCTGGGAACAGGAAACTGCTGTGCAAAAAGCTAAGGGTTGAACCATCACTTCTGCGTGTCAGGACGATGATAAAGAAAGAAAAACTAAAGAAGAAATGTGAAAAAGGACAGGGAAGAAAGAAAAATAAGAGGACTGGAGAGCCGGAGGGAGAAGAAGTTAAGAAGAGGAAGAAAGGAAAGGAGGTGTTTTGGAAACAATCCTTTTGCTGCCTAAATCATCGCTCTCCCATCGGGGGTGAAACAGGGGCTGGAGGATAGAGTTAGGATATTTCCAGAGCATTCTATTTCTTCCAAAACAGACAAATTATTTTCTTTCTTTAAAAAAAAATACACTCTATGGAGGAATGATTGACTTATAAAAAGCCGTGTATATGTAACGTATTCAACATGATGAGTTTGCGTACACACCTATGAAACCATCAACACAATCAAGACTATAAGCTTATCCATCAACTCCAAAAGTTTCCTCCTGCCTCCTTTTTTTTTTAAGTTTTTGACAAATTATTGTTTTATTCACCTTGTTCATCCTAATAATGTTGCATCAGTTACTCGTGTTAATTTGTCTTGTTCTGAAACTAATACAATGAAATGCATGGAATTTTTATAAATCTTCCACTATTATGAATTGAATACCATATCCAACTGATTTGGTCAAAAAAATTCCTTAATGGCTCTTTTTCTAGCACGTGTGTTTTAAGTCTACCATCAAATGCTATCAGCTCTTCCCTAAAATTATGTTCAGAGTCCAATCACTTCACACCATCTCAACTACTACCTTGATCCAAGCCACCACCTTCTCTCACTTGGACAATTACACAGCTTCTGAACTCATATCTACTAGTATCCTGTGGGCACCACTGCTTTGCTCATAACTCTCTAGTTGCTTTCCGACACCTTATAATGATCTAAAGACTGTGAGAGATCTGGTTCCTTGCTACCTATTTGTCCCCACCTCCTCCAACTTTTCTGTCTTCTCAATCTGACCCAGCCACCCTGAGCTCCTTCCTGTCTCTAGTTTCCATTATTGTCCCAGGGCCTTCACACTAGCAGTAACCCTCTACCCGGAACATTCCTCCCCAGATTTGCTCAAATGCCACCATCACTGAAAGATTTTCACAGTCATCTTGAATTAAAATAGCCCTCATCACCATTCACATTTTACTTTGCTCACCTTTTTTATCTCCCACCCGCACCACCAGAATGTAAGCTCCTTAAGGAGAGGGCCTTTATTTTGTCCACTCTTGGCTCCCACACACCTAGAATATATCTGAGACAAAGTTGGTGCTCCATATTTCTTGACTAAGTTGATAAATGAATGAATGTATAATCGTCCCCTTAATAGCATTATTATTCTTTGCTTGATGTGTCACAAAGTAACTATTATTATTTACAAGAAAGTTATCACAGAGAGCTCAGTCCCCTCTCTTTACAGATAGATATTCCATCACTGCCAGAATCCTAGAGGGTAAACATCTTTTGTTTGGAAATAATAATGGAAATTATTCAGCAGTGGTTTTAGACCAGATGTTAGTAAACTGAACCAGAACTTAAAATCTTTTCAGAATTCCCATGTAATCTAGGAATGGGCCAAAGTTCTGTTCCACTGAAAATGGTAACTTTTCAAAGGAAATAACATCTTTGTGATGGGACGACTCAGAAATATTTAAGGAATAAGTAAATTTAAAAATCACCCTTACACACTGAGAGGGAACTACTGTTATCATGTAAGTGCATCACTAATAATTTTATTGATATGATATTGAATTAATAGTAGAAAGTGTTTAACTGAATTCTTTAAAATATTTACTCTCTATCCAATATTTTGTCAATGTAGTCCATCTATTTTTGTCCTTTAGTCAAGTTTTGTAGTTTTCTTTATGTCTATATATTTCTTAACTTTAATAATAGGTATTTTAGATTTTAGCTAGCTGTTGAAATGAGATTTTTTTTCTTACATCACGTTTTCTAAATGTTTATTGAAAAGCTATAGAATTTGATCATTGATTTTGTAATGACCACAGTACTAATACTGTTTAAAACTTTTTTTGTTGATTATCTCAATATTTTTGGTAATCATATCATCTGCCAATAATAACTTTTCTTCTTCTCTTTTCAATGTTTAAAATTTTTGTTTCCATCATATATCGTTATTTATTCTTCTGGCTGAAACTCTGTTCCAATGTCAGTTTATAACAGTGAGTCTTGTACTATCCCTGACTTCACTTGGAAAGTTCTAATATTTCATCTTTAATGTTTATGTCTGTATTTATGTATCAAATAGACACTTTTCAGTTGTCTCTAATTCGCTGATAATTTAAATATACTGAAGCAAACATCTTTGTGTATAAATATTTGTATTTTCATTATTTCCTTAGAATGGATCCCATGATGTTTGATACCTGATGCCAACTTGTTTCCAGAACTTCATATACAAACTCAACCTGCAGTGTGTTAAGTCCCATTCTTATCAACATTTTGTATTGATAATTTTTGAGATCTCAGAAATTTAATTGATAAAAAATGCTATATATTTTAATTTCTTTACTCATTATTGCGTTTGTTTCTTTTTACATTTATTAATTGGCCATTTGTTTTTTCTGCAAATTATTTATTCCATATTTTTATGTAGTTGTGAGTTCTGAAACTATAATACAGAAGATGATTCCTTGATTGTTGTATATCCTCATTGTTTCATCTCTAAGACTGTTAATGAAATCATTTTTCATGTTTATCATTAGATTTTTTTCTTTCTTTATTATTTGCCTCTTTATTCTTTTTATGTATTTGTAAGATCTTTACCTATAAAGTTATTAATGCTTTATCATAAATAGAAAGTATGCTTTCAGTTTGATTTGCCATTTGATTATGCTGGTGGTTTTATTTGTTTGTTGTATTAAGCAGCTCTTGTGTCCACTTCAAGTCCTCTAGACTCCCCTCGTATTCCAGCCATTGTTGCAGTGTCCACTTCCCTGCTGGCTTTACCCAGCTACCTTCAGGTGCAACGTGAGAGCATTTACCTGAAGACCTTGTCTCAAACCACTTTCTTCGTGCTGTGGGCTGTCTCTGACCTCACAGTAGGATACTTTCAGGATCTCGCTTGTACTCATTTTTGCAACCTGAAAATGTTGGAGAATCGACACTCTTTGGTTACTGCTACCTTTGACTAATAAGGTCAGTGGATGGGGGGAGGGGCAATGGAGCCTCTTCCTTATGCCTTCAAGTGGATATTCTGAGTCTTCTCAGGACATCTCTGGGGATAGAGTAACCCAATGCCCAGAGGGTTGCCAACTGGATAATGTATCCCTGTATTGACTTTTTCTGCTAATCTATTTCCCTCCTCCTATAACTCACTCCTGCTGTCTGGGATCACATTCTCAAATAAACAACCCACACATGGATTTTTGTATTAAGTCTGTTTTGAGGCTAAGTCATACATGCTTTTTACATGTAAGGTTTATCTATGTCTGTGTGTGGGCATGGGTATATATAATCACATATATAATTCATTTATTTTAATATGGTTTCTGACTATACCTTCATGCTTATAAAGGCTTCTCCTATCACTAGGGTCATATAAATGTATATACACATTTTAGTTCTTTATGATTAATTTTCTCATAAAGATTTTTTGAGATAGGGTGTAATGTAGTGATCTTTTGTGTTTTTTTCCAAAATAATTTTTAAATAAATAAATTTTTAAATAAAGTCTACTGAACATTTAATCTTTTCTCACTGATTTTGTCTCTTAAAATTTCAGAGTTTTAGGAGAGTTATAGATTAACAAGAAGAGACTAATCCTCATATTCCTACTCTTCTTCACACATGCGATAATTATATCCACAGGTAGGAGCAGATGCATTATTTGTGGATGCTTTTTGTTGGTTTCCTAACTGGACTCACAGGTGACACTGCACATAGAGGCTTGTCACAGCAGAGTAAACAGCCAACGTGAGTAAACAGCTTTACCATGAGTCTTAAATATCCTTATGTTGAAAGAATTTACATCAACAATCTAATTGCTTCCATTTATGGGCACTTTTATTAACACTAAATTTTTTTTTTTTAACAAACCTAGTTATCAGTGAAACCACAGCCACATGAGGGTGGGCTGTAAGAACAGATAGTACCCTGGTATTCATGAATGATATCATTGCCTTAATCTTCCAAGTATCTCAAAACAAAACAAAATCAAACTTTTGCCTCACAATTATGCACTAAATATTTACGTGTACAAGAAGTTGTTTTTGCTGTTCAGAGCTGTGTCACTGAGCTTTCAGTTTATTCCTATGACAGTACTACCAGGCCTTACTGAAGCTTTTAAACTATGTTTTAATAACTGACAGAGCAAATCCCATGTCATTATTCTTTTTCAAAAATTTGTTGACTCTTCTTGTTTGCTCATTCTTCCTGTTGAACTTTAAAAATCACTTTGCCTAGTTCTCACAAAAATGAAGCAGACACAGAGATACGTCACCCAGATGCCCTTCCAAGGAAAGGCTTGCTGCCCAGCGGTGAGGACTGCATAGACAACTTCCAGCTGTCAGCTTCTTCAGGGTCTAGCTCTTCCAGAGGCCACATCCATCAGGTAACTGGGAGAAATTATAATAAAAAAATCAGTCATCTCAGCTGCCCTGGGATGACTCCATGGGGCAACCAGTTCCCAGAAGGTTGGCTGAGGCTTTGCTGCATCTGCATCTCAGTTCTCCCATTTTCCATCCTGTTACTTTCCCCTTCTTTTCTCAAACATCAATCCCTGATGAATGTCTTATACTCTGAATTCCATCTCAATCTCTTTCTCTGGAGAACTCAACCTGCAACAAATTTGATTGCAATAATACAAAACTTATTAATTAATTGGGAAAAACTGACTCTCAATACTCAGTTTTCCATTTAGAAACACATGATTTCTCTAAATTTATTCAAGTCTTCCTACATATTCCTTACAAACCTCTCTTCATATAGGATTTATAGATTTCTTTTTTAGGTTTTTCCTTGTTCTCTTGTATTTGTTGCTCTTATTTATTTCTCTATTATAAATAGAAGTCTTTCATTATATCTTCTTTATGTTCCATAATGTTATTAATTAATTTATGAATAATGTTATATTTACTATAAATCATTTTTAATTGTAACTCTCCTGAATTCACTTACAAAGTATGAATATTTAAAACATTATCTACATTTTTTTCCACCAAACTTCCTTTTTTCCTACACATACGCACACACACATATACATAAAGACAGTCCTTACCCTACAATAGTTTGATTTACCATTTTTCAACTTTTATAATAATGTGGAAGCAATATGCATAATAAATTACATGAAATATTCAACACTTTAATATAAAATAGGCTTTGCACTAAATGATTTTGCCTACCTGGAGGCTAATGTGATTATAGAGAACGTTTAAGGTAAGATAGGCTAAGCTATAATGTTCAGCAGTTTAGGTGCATTGAATGTATATTTGACTTAAAATATTTTCAACTTATGATGAGTTTAGCGGGATATATCCCCATTGTAAGTCCAGAAGCATCTGTGTGTATAAAAACTTCATGAATAATTTCTAAGTGCATATTACTTATATAGCATTTAAACAAAAAGAAGTATATGAACTAAAAAGTTAAATTTCACCTTCACCTCACTCCCTTCCAAATGCTTGCCCTTCTCCAGAGGTAACTACTATTAACAATTTTCCATATATCCTTACAACGTGCTTTCTATTAATTTAAACATTCATATGCATACATAGACCCTCACATGAGTTTGCATGTATGCAAACCAAATATATATACAATTATTTTTTATGCTGGTTAACCTAATGGGTTTATACTTTATTCATTATTTTGGAACTTACTTTTCTTAACAATGTCTTTATGTGTTTCCACGTCGGTATAGAAAATTAGCTCTAAGCTCTTTAGGACCCCTTGATTAGCACCCAAGACCCTGCAAGGCCAGAGGTGGCCTGGGCAGGGACTTAGAGCTGAGGAAAATCGGAGCCCCAAAACCAAGTAAAGAATTGAGGCAAATTACTTCATAAGATAGAGTTTTAAATATTATAACTAATACTCGTGTATTTCTGACTTCATTTAACATTTTGTTATAGGATTCAGAATGTAAGGCCTTTAGTCTTACAATGTCGAAATAAAACAAAATGAAGATTAATATTTCAACAAACTAATAGCCAAGAAATTTTTCACATAATTTATTTGAGTAATGCATCTGATAGAATGAAAAATGTTACACACCAAAATTAACCTGTCTTAAAAGTTAAAGAGCAAATTTTTCTTGAAGGAATGATACAAAGTTAAAATGGAAAAAAATGAGTTTGAAAATGACTTCAAGAATACAAGACACCCTGTCTATCATGATAAATTTATATATTTAATCCTCATTAATTGAGGGGACATTTTCTTGATACTAGTTCAAGTCATCAGTGTGTATTCAGGGTGTATATTGATGACAGATCACTAGAGAACGTCCTTGGGAACTTAGTGACAAAGCATATCTCTCTATTAAGTTGACTTTATAGGATAACACAAATGGCTTAGGCTCCTGAACAATTTTCCGATAGGGATTTTTTTTTTTTTTTTTTTTTTTTTTAGTTCTGGGTCATGATCATGCAACATGTTATACCAGATGACTTCTGTCCTTTGGTTCTTTGCACTTAACAGGACAATGATGAATTTGTATACAGGTTTCTTCTGCTTAAGCCTCATATAGCTTATATGTGTGTTTCCTTATGTATATGCATTTTCTGACACTAGCATTTACTTTCTTAGAATATCTAGACAGTAAAATATATGCCCTTCTCAGATAAAAATAAAATCTTCCAAGGCATAGCCCAGCCAGATTATACTAAATGTAATAATTTGCACAGTATGCATGTCCGCCCCAGTTTCTTACCCCCATTTGTATGTAACGTTTACTGACCCATGAGCATTCCTGTAGACACATGATGTGTGGGAGTTCAGTAAGGCTCAAAGAGAGTTCAAAATAAACACATTAACGTCTACTGCAAAGCAATAGGAGAGGAGGTTGGGGACACCGATAGCCCTGAGAGGCCACACTTTCCCATTTGAACTAGAACTTGCTTCCAACACAGAAAAAAAAAAAAAAGGATTGTCATTCTAAGAAACACAAACAAGCAAAGAACATTATTGTAGTTTTTTCTTATTCTTTTTATTCCGCTGTAGTAGCCCATCTCGCACTGAAAATGATGACATAGTAGGAAAGGAAGTCAGGGCAAGCCATATCTCCTTTTCTTTTCAATTCTTCCTTACACATCAGTATGCCCCAGGCAGAGACTGTTGGTAGAATGCGTATATATCAAGAAGTGAAATAAAAATAGTCGAGTTAGTTTTGTGCAGTGTCTCTATGTTTCTGGTAAAAATGAAGCATGTGCACGTACAAACTATGACACACGAATTGTGGTAATTTCAGTAATTCTGCATGTAAGTCAAGTGGTCTTATGATTTGCATTTTAGATCACCATCGTACAACAGAAAGGTGAATGAAAAATTCATACTAAAATATTCAAATTTTAGTTTTCGTTGACTTAGAACAACACGAAATAGCAAATAAAGAACATCAGGTCAAGTTGCGAGACGGCAGAAAAGAAAGCAAGAGCTCTATATTTTAATGTCTTTAGTGGAAATTTGCTTACTTTCTGAACAAGCAGCCCTATGTTTTCATTTTGCGCTAATCCCCACAATTTTTGTAGGCTCTGTGTGAGCTCCAGAGTGTGTGTCCCTCAGCGACCTCCACAATATGAATTAGGCATTGCCCTTTTTATGTCATTTTCAAGTGTGATTCACTGTCCCTCCTACCTCCAGAATCTGTGAGCCACCTGGTCTCCTTTAAGGTTCCTCTTCTCTTTAATCTAGCTGGGGTGGGTTCTATTCTTTGTGACTAAGCACACCAACTGATAATAATAGTAATAGTAGTAGTAATAACATTAATATTAATAGGTTCTTACTCAATGCCCAGCACATATTCTCATAATAGTGAGCTAAACACTATTCTCTATATGATACAGAGGAGAAAATCTAGGGTTAAAAATCAAATAAGTTGGCTGAGTTTCACTGGGTAATACTTCTAAGGGCCAGGACTCAGACCCAAGCAGTCTGACTCCAACCCTGTATGGAGCCACATTTATATTACCATTTGTCCTTTTAAATATTGTTGTTCCCTATGGCAAGAATTTAACTAAGTTCTAAATAGGCACTGTGCCACCTAAACAAATAGCCATTGTTAGAATCCAGGACAGTAAGTGTTTGAATCAAGTCTTGGTGCTGAAAACATTATTCTTAGGCAAGATCCAGTAAACTGTCTTTTCTAAGAACCATGTTGGTGGTGATCAAAATGTTCAAATGGCTTTTATGTCTCTAGAATTTGTTGTCTCTGGATTTTATTTCCTCTGATTTTATAAGATTTTAGCAGGATATGATTAGACTGATTAGGAAAGGCAGACAAAGTGAGAAATTTGGATGGCTTTAAATATAAATATTCACTTCTTTTTTCATTTATCGGAGGAGTTAAAATAGCTTTCTCAGTAAGTTGTTTTCATGATGCTTGTGCTATTATCATTCTTATTGATGTTTTCATAGACATTCTTGCAGGATACAAAATTTGGCAATTACAACTGATTCTTGGAAGGTTCCACACAAATCGATGAGAGACTAAAAAGGTTGAGATTGATGGAATGTGGGAGCTTTAACAATACCTACCTGTATGAAATTTATTCTGCCAGGAATCCCTCAGTCTGTGATAATTAAATCACTCAAATTTAGGAGAGATGTCATTTCAGTTTTTAGATGTTTCCAGTTTTTGCTGATACAAGGTAACAGAAACATGCTACTTTTTAAAAAAAATAGTTGCAACTTACTGTAAAAAGATAACATGTAATGTGGGCTAAATTCTGCAAGTTAAAACACTACAAACCACAAAGGTAAGGATCATAGGACAAATTTTTTTTTTTACCAACTATGGGTGGGATGGTGTCTTTATGATTTATTCTAAAATAACAAAACAATTTGAAACAATGAGGTGTTTCTCTGTGCTTTATGAATATATATATGAATTCAGTTCATGACAGAACAAGTCATTGGCCGCCTCTGCCAAACAGTCAAACAGGGATGATTGATTGTTTTATGCAGAACCTTGCACACTCTAAAAGTACTTGAAATCTGTGGTTGACAAAATGCTAAACACTGCCAAAAATGAATGTAACTCTTAAAAAGTATCACAATATTTATACTGATGAACAGAAGTACTTGAAAACTAATAATCACAAACTTCCCAAATCCACTGCAGACATTCTTATACAAATTATGTTTTTATTACTTCTTTAAACAAAACTTTTATTGCCTTTAAAGCAATATACTAGGAAACAGATTTGATTAGCTCTAGTTACTCACTTCATATATACTACTGGGTTACTGATTTCAACATAAAAAATTTTTTACTGTAAATCAATAGGAGCAAGTGGTTTATTTTGTTTATAGTCAAATAAGCAAAATGTCCCTTCATAAAATGTAAATTGCCCAATTTTTTATTTACTTAGCATCTAAATTTATGTCTTCGTGTAATTAGGGAATCATTTATTGCTGCAAACTAATTTTTCAGATTTCTGGGTACTTGAAATTATTTGGGGGAAAGGGATTGCTTATACTTGTCTCTCTCCATAAAAATGTTATCTTAATTTAGATTTCCCCAAATGAGGATCCCAAGACTTAGATTTATTTGAAGGGCAATCACAGGAAGTGGGAGTGAAGGAGCAGGGAGAGAGAAGGGAAAGGAGGAGAGGCTAGTACAGGCATGCATGGGAGGGACCGGGGGACAGCGGGAGCTGACTGTGATGCAGGTCAGACCACCGGTAAATGAGAGAGGCAAGGAAAAAGGATGGGTCGAAGAGTCTTAGACTGCAGTGCAGTTTTAAGAACTTTCAGGGCTATTAGGGAGTCGTCCTTCACAGGAGTCCTGCACTCTGCATTAGTGACTCTGCTACACTCAGTCATCGACCAGGAACAGCTCATGGGAAGTGTGGTCTCAGTGCAGACAAGTATGGATGTCACATAATGGGAGCTAGTGCCCTTGGTCACCTGGGGTCTCTGCAGTGGTAGATCTTGGAGACCTTGTTTCATGGGCAGTTGCTACACAGTAGCTTTCACAGGGAGAGGCACATGTATGAAATTGAACATGTATGAAATTGAAATAACTGTGATAACTGATTTGTAGAGATATTTGGGAACAGGAAAATTTTGTAGCATTTTTTCAGATCACAGGTACTTGGACATCGGCTCATTTCATCAGTTCTTTAGCGTTGTCTTGCAGTAAGCTGGCAAAATAAAACAGCTACTTCCTAGGGATATTATGAAGATAACTCAGGTAGAGAGCTCTTAGCATAGTCTTGCCACATAGTAAAAGTTCAATTAATATTAGCGATTGTTGAATGATCATTAAAAGCCAGTGTGGGATGGAAAAAAAATATGACATATGTCCATATAAAATCATACTGTTTTCTACATTATTCTGCGCTCCACGTATCTGAGGAAGAACACTACATCGCCTTTCCCATTGCCAAAGAAACAGAGAGGACATAGGAGGTGATGGATGTATTAACTAACGTTACTGTGGTAATTGTTTCACCATGTACATACGTATATCAAATCTTGTGCCACACCTTAACATTACACAATGGTATATGTTAATTGTATCAATAAAGCTGAAAAACCTTTTTTAAAAGAAACTTAGAGCAACGAGTCACCAGGATTGATTATTCTACTCCTTCTAAGTGATAAATGCGGGCAGTTGTGGATACACACCTCTGTTTGCCATGTCATCTATTGCTGCCCAACAAATCACCTCTAAAACTTAGTGGCTTAAAATAATAATAAGCATTTATTACATCTCAAGTACCCTCTTTCAGCACAGCTAAACTAAGCCTTGGTTTTTCATTTGTAGACACAAGCAAATACAACTTATCATGTCCTATCCTTTTAGGAAGGGCCTAAAGCAAGGATGTAAGTGGCCAGCTCTCAAGCAGAATTCACCCCAAAGTCATATCTGGCTTGGCCCACACTGCATAAATGAATATGTAATTAAATTCCTTTAGAGGAGCATTGGTTCTCCACTTTGCCACCACTCCCTACAGGCTTACATTCTACAAGTTATATATTACTGGCTTGACCCCTAAAGGCTCCTGCAATCCCTACCTTTAAGTAATGGAAACTATAAGTGTAGAGAAAACAAGGCCAAGGGTGAAAGAGGGACACAGAGTGCCTGAAGCCAATTCACTCAGCTGTCCTCCTTCCCTGCAGAGGATATTGTAAGAACAAATAAGAGTCTTGGCAGTATTATGAAAGATTTCACATAGGCAAGAGACTGGTGTTCTTGAGAAGGAAGTCTGTTAAATACTAAAGTGAGGAAGTGGAAACTCCTCAGGAGGTCTTTGGAAATAGGAAAGATTCTAATCTGTCTGGAAGAATTTAGGTGTGGTTTTTCTTGGGGGTAAATGGGTTAGTTTGTATAACTCTCAAAGTTTCTCCTATGATTTTTTGACCCCTTTCTTTGACTTTTTAAAAAGTTATTTCCCCTCCCTTCACCCTCCCCACACACAAAGGCCCCTTGGGAGCCGAGTACTCATGACTCCATTATGAAGCTCAGTGATCCCCTCTTCTGGGAAATGGGGGACCACCCAGGCGAGCAACGATAAGGCTGCTGCCTAAAATCTACATATTTGGCTTGCTGTGAATTGTCTGTCATTTTATTCTTCCACTTGTAAAATTCTTTTCAATGTCTGGTCATTACTATTATTAATTTTAAAAAATCTATCATTTTGCATCATTTCCCAAAAAGCATTCCACATGCAAAAATATTCTGATCTTTAATATATCCAATAATATGCATATTTTTAAGTTCAACACTTTTAAGTAAAGGAAAAAGTGGTCTGTAATATCGGCTTTATCCAAGCCTCGTCATTTTCAATGTGTGTGTTCTCATGTGAAGAAATCCAATGCTTCCAACATATTCTTTGAATGTTATGTTTTCTTTTCTAAACAAACAATGTGATGATCAATTTCAACCTTATGCCCCGGCTTCTATACAAGTGTGTTTTCCATTAAAGTTCATCATAACGTCTCCAAATCTGTTTCTCAAACAAATCAAGATTCTTTTATCCCTACATAGCTAAATAATCTTGATTTAATTTGAGAAAAATGTCACATATCACAGGTCAACAGAAATTGTGGATGTCAAAGTGCCACTGTTAAAAATGTTATTGAACTAATGGAGAGATATAATATACATAATTTTTTATACTCAAAATCTAGAAACTTTTTAACTCCTTTTTTCCCTGTCTGGTGCTATAACTTTTAACGTGTTCACTCAGTGAGTCTTTTTTTTTCACCAGCTTTGTATACCTGAGGACAGCTATATTGAGGACAACTAAAGTTATAAGATATTTAAAGTAGACATCATTATGATTTGATATAAGTATACATTTTGAAAGGGTTCTCCCCACCAAGTTAATTAACATACCCATTACCTCACCTATTTACTATTTTTTTTTTCCTGAGTGAAAGAAAAAAAAAAAAATACTGTCATATGGTAGTTCTTCTATTTTTAATTTTTCGAGGAACCTCCATACTGTTTTCCATAGTGGCTGCATCAATTTATATTCCCCCAATAGTGCCCAAAGTTATTTTTCTTCATATCCTCGCTGGCATTTGTTATCTCTGTCTTTTTGATGGCAGCCATTCCAGTGAGGTAGTATCTCATCATGGTTTTGATTTCCATTTCCCTGATGATTAGTGACATTGAGCACCTTTTCGGTTAGCCCTCTGTCTGTCTTCTTTGGACACATGTCTGTTCAGTTCTTCTGCCCATTTTTAATTGGATTGTTTGGGGTTTTCTTTGCTATTGAGTTCTTTATATATTTTGGGTATTAACCTCTTCTTGTATACATGATTTGTAACCATTTTCTCCAATTCGGTAGGTTGTCTTTTCATTTTGTTCATGGTTCCTATTGCTGTGCAGAAGCTTTTTAGTATGATATATCCCATTTGTCTATCTCAGTGAGTCTTAATTTCTAAAATCTAGCTTCTTTATTTTGTTAGTTGTAAAAAATTTCAAACTTATAGCCAAGTTCAAAGAATTTAACCATAAAAACCTATATATCCACAAACTCTTACTATAACCTCACCATAAATCTTTTACCATATACCCAGACCAATTTTAATGAATATAAAACAGCTATCTTTCCCTCCTCCCCACAGTGTGACACACAGGTCACCTTGAGAATTTCTGCTGTGTCATCTGTGTGTCCCCACCAGACAAATAAATTTGGAAAACCTTTATATTCTGTGATTTGAATTGTAGTAATAGTAGATTTAAAAAAAATAGTGATGACTACAATACATGATTGAACATGTGAAAATCCATGAGTTTATAATAAAACTTAAACAAAACTCCATTGGTCATCGTTGGAGATTTCTAATACCAATCCACTGTTCTGAAAATGGATCAATAAATTGAGAAAAATAAGGCATTTGTTGTTGTCATTGTTTTTTCTGTATAGACTATATTTCTCGATAAATAAATCATTGATGAGAGGAAGTGATTTATAGAATTACAGCTAATAAATATAGAGTCTGGAAGAAAAGTCCCCATTTTGCAGCCCCTAATGAAATAAAGGAACTAGAGAAACATCAAAGACTGCTAAACCTTTAGGTGAAAGGTGGGTAGGGAATGTAATAATGGGATAATCAGGCTGGAAACTCCTAATCCACTCACTAATCTTAGTATCACCAAAGGTAGGGCAGAAGACTTTGTAGGTTTCCTGAAAGATGTAATAAGTATTCTTCTATAGTACCATCTAGAAAATATTCCTCCTAGGACAAAAAATATATATATACTGGAATCCAAATCAACCTCTGATAAGCTCTAACTCCCAATTTACAAAAAAATACAGGAGATAGAAGCACAATATAAATAGTACCATGAGGAAGCAAGCAAACAGATGCAGAAGAAAGGGCATTATCATTATACAGGGCCAGTTAGCTGGTTCATTCCACAACTAAGAGATATTAAAGTGGGGGAAGGTGGTAAGTGGAAGTAGATTGAAGAGACATAAGAAACACATTAACCAAATACAAATTGTGGACCTTGCTTGGATCCTGCATGAAAGAAATCAGTGGTAAAAATACATTTTTAAGACAATTGTGGAAACTTGAACATGGAATGAATTTTAGATGATATACAGCAATTACTAAAATTTTTATTTTAAATAACATTGTGGTTATATTTAAATTTCTTAAAGTCCTTATTTCTTATATGCCAAAGGTGAAATGATATGATATTTGAGATTTGTTTTGAAATACTCTAGAAAAAAATACATGGAGAGATAAAGCAAGATTAGCAAGATTTCTTTCCAACGTATACATATATTTGATTTTTTTTATTAAAAGAAGTTTAAAAAGAATAGAAAATATGTCATTGGGAGTGGTGATGATAAAGGAAGACACATGATAATGAATAGGGGGACAACAGTTTGTTAGCTTTAAAATATGTTATACTTAAAAAATTAAGTCAGTACATAGGAATATGTTGAAAAATTATGTTGAAGTCATATTGTATATAAGGGAGGTATCTTTTAATATCACATTAAGTATTTCATAATCTATTTTATAATAAATGTAAACCCAGTAAGGAATTTGACACTGAACAGTAACAGAATTAGCCCTGTTTTGAGAAAAATAATTTATCTTTAAATAATTTTGCAGTTAACCAGTATGAGGTCACTTGAGCACAACTTTTAAAAAGAGCAAAATCTTTAGTTGTTAACTTTAAAAATATACAAAGATCTTATAATAATGAAAAGGTGTTTTTAAACTATTTCCCATCTCCAGAGATTTCTGAGATGTTCTGTCCTCCCTTCCAGCCCACCCCCCAGCATTAAGTTGAGAGTCTCTGTTTAATGGGGCGGGAGGGGGGATGAAGAAAAATAGCAGACAGAGGAGCAGAGGAAGGTGAGAAACAGGCAGAATAAACAGGCAGAATACCACCAACCTTACAACCTGAAACCCGGCCACTTCCCCACTACTTGACACAGAAAGAGAGCGGCAAGAGAATCGTGCCCAGACAGATTTCTGGCCGAGTCTGCCTTCAGCTGGAACAGATGAAACAAGGAGATGGTATATTGGATCCAAATCAAGGGGATCAAGTTGAGGAAACAATGAAACTCTCAAGTGGAGTTTGTAGACTTTGGTTCGGGGAGCGTTGAGCCACTCTGTCAGCCCCTTTAGGCAAGCAGGAGCTTTCCCCAAACAGAGAGGGCTCAGTGACTCATTTCTTGGGAACGCTAAACAAAACTTCACTGGGTAAGTCACAGAAAGGAGTCCCAGAGAGATCTGACTGCAGCTTCAGGCTCCGCAGGGGGTCTCGTGGAGGCAGCAGCGAAAGGAGGTCACACAGTTTAGGAAAGGCCTCCTGACAAAGGCAAGGATTTGAGATTAGAGAATAGACACCAGTGGCAATAAAGGCTGGTGTTGAAGAAATGGAATAAATGAGCAGGGGCTGGGGTAAGAACTGTCTGCTGCTGGTCTTGTGGTAGCAGTGGTCCTGATAGGCAGGGGGCCTAAGAAATGCAGAAGGCAAAGGAAAAAATGAGAAAAGAAGAGAACGTGGGGGTAAAAATCAGATGTTAGGAGGAGAAAGGAAAAGAATGCTGAACCAGCCTACAGAGTGCCTTTATGCAACTTTAATGTATAACCCGTTTACACATAACACACCCTGAAAGGACAATACTGAGGTACAATATCTTGGTGAACTCAGGTTACCTTCTCCTTAAGATGAGCCTGTTTACGAAGCATTCAACTGCTTGGGTATTTTTCTCATAAACGAACAATATTGTTTGCCTAAATAAATTGTAAGATAACCGTCGTGTATTATTCAAGAAGAATAAATGTAGAAGCAATTTCACTAGAAGTCTGTTTTTAATCGCCAAGTAAGAAACTTCCATAGTCAAGTGATTCACCTACTGTATTGGAATGATGCTGTCACCACTTCCTCAGATTGTCCCAGAAGCCTTATCTCAATTCAGATCAAGTACAAACCTGTCATCGACTATGCCCAATATCACATATTTAACCACAAATAGCCAAGTCAGCCTTAAGATAAAAAGGAAGAAGGCAAAGAAAGTGGTCTTGGCCTCTGAGATATTGATCTCAATAAATAGAGTAACGTATACTAAATGTCTTAATCATTTATATTCATCTGAATTTTCCCTAAATTAATCTATAAATTTAATGAAAACCAGTCAAAATTCCAGTTGAACTTGTTTCTCCATAAAACTATTCCCATTTTAATTTCATCAAGTTCCTAACTTTCATAGGTCACAAATTTCACTCAAAAAGTCTTCACTATTTGCTAAACAGCCAGATTGGTTTAGGAAAATGCTCAATCCCTCTGAAACCCAGTGGTGAATTTGCCAAGAAATAAAAACCATGTGAACATAACTGCCATGCCATCTTAGGAGGAGCCCTGGGGCCCTCTCCCCTCCTACACTAGGTCCAGGCCAGGGGACCTTCCCCTTTCCTAGGACCCAGGACTCTCCCAAGACCCTCAGGACCTGGGACCAGTTAGAGAGAGCTGCCCGGGTGGCCAGGCTGTGTCTTCCCTCTAATCCTGGGCCTAGAGTCCGGGCTGTATGGGGACAGGATTGGCCATCGTACAGTTTGAGTCCCACAGGTAAGGCCATTTTACTTATATGATGACAGGTAATGTCATATGATGGCTGGCATAAAATAGAAGAAGCCATTATGACAGAAAGGTTTCAAGTCTCCTGGGCATAACCAGTTAGCTCAGCATTCTGGATGTTGGGCCTCACTCATTGTCAGAAAGGAAACATGGCCTCTCAAATGGGATGACACAAGTTTCAAAGGCAGTGGACTGGCAGATTAACCCTGGCCACTCAGCTCCTCGGGCCAAGAACTGACTCTCATTCCTGTGTGCACCTCCAGCATCAGCATCTTTCCTAAAACATGATGGAGGTTCTTGAATTTCTGAAGGGAGTTAAACAGAAACCAGGTCAGGATGTTCTGAGTAGATCATTCATGACTGAGGGCTGATCAGCCTCCAGAGGAAGCTCCAGAAGGGATCCCTGGGTCTCTTGGACCCCTCTGACCTTTTCCTTCTAGGAAAGGACTCTCCATGGACCAGAGCTCCATCCAGTATTTACCTGGGGTGGGCTGGGAGGCAGAAGATGCCTGTTAAACCTGAAAACGTGAGGGACCCAAGTAAGTGCCCTTGGCCTAGGTATGCCTGACCACGCCCAGGAGCTTGCCTGGGCAGCTGCCTTCCCTGCAGGGAGCTGAGACAGGGGAGGCCCCCCTCTCTGGTCTTTAGGATCCAACTCCATCCTCTTGAGCATTCCTCTCTCTCAGCTGGCCTGGCTGACCTTCTTCCCTTTCTGTACTGTCAACTTTCCTCCATTCCCTAAGATTCCTCATCTCAAATCTCAAATTCTACTCTCCTCACCAGAATGACACTGTGGACAGTTCTCCTGGAATCTTTCCAGTACTGTTTTGGGCATTTGTAGGTTTATATGAACACTCTCTTTATAATCTATAGGTGATCTTGACTCAGTTTTTACAGCAAACATTGTGTGATCAATTAAATATCTTTCCTTGTCAGTAAATGTGACTCTTATCACATCATTCTTTAACAGCTATTTAATTTCCACAGGACACATGGATAAGGATTGATAAATCCTTTCTCCTTTACACTTATTCCTTAGTTTTCTCCTGCTAAAGATAATGCTGCAGTCATGTGTTTATTTCTCCCAGATCAGCACACACTAAAGAGCATAAGGGCATGGGGGGTGGGTCCTGCCTCCCTCTCTTACCAGCTGTGTGACCCTGGACTAGTTACTGAACTCTCGGTGCCTCAGTCTTGTCATCTGCAAAATGAGCCTGCTATGGAAATCTAGTAGCTAATTCAGCAACATAAAAGGTTATGTCACTCTAAATTGCCTTCTGGTGGCGCGAGTGATTCATTTGTGGTAGGGACTGATCAGAAGTACCATGACATTAACTCTTGCAAAGCTCTGATTCTATTTTAAATGTATTTCTTGCTAAACAGGGCCAGATTCTTATTTTTACATTTGCACTTCATAAGTATCACTACACAGTTTTAAAAGTTAAAATGTCATTTGAAATCGCTATTCTCTGTGTCTGTAACTTGAAATACTGCTGATGGGATGGAAGAATAGTTATATAAATATATTTTTTCATTTATGAAACCACACTTACTAGCTGTATGTACCATAGCAGCAGTGTGCATGTACCATCACAGCTTTCTGTTCTGATGACTCCCCTTTTTTGTATATGAATGGAAAAAAAAATCTCACATAGCTTTTATTTTTTTTTTTAACTTTGTACATAGCTATTTGGGTATCAACTTGCTCCTTTAAATAGACTGTTATAAAAGTTGCATCTGAGCAAGGTTTTAACTCGTGATGGAACAGACCACTGCTGGGGAAGCAATCAGTCTCAGTGGCGTAAAGGAGGGCATGAATGTCAGATGAGTGGATGCAGAAGGGGTCCATGCTTGGAGTGGTGTGTACTGGGGAATCAGGGCCTCAGCACTTTGCCGGAGCAGCCCATGGGGGTTGGAGGTGGGAGGACAACTGGGTGCAACGTCAGAGTTCAAGCAGGTGAGGAACATGTCCTCATGGAAGGCGGGCATCCAAGTGGGAGTACAGGCAAACATGTGTGGGCTGCTCGCCTTCGGAGTGAAGGAGCGTCCACCTGGCGGGGCAGCCTAGCTCAGCACGTCGGAGTGGATCTGACTGTCTACCAATCATAGCAGTACGAGTTTCCTTGCCAGTGGTGGTTTTGGGGGCATATGACCATTCTGGCCATGGATACATGAAGGAAAGCATTCAGGGAAAGGTTTCAGGAAAGATTTCTCCTCTGGTAAGAAGGTGACAATGGAAGGCAGGCCCTCTCCGTCCTCTCAATAGTGATGTCAGAGTATGAAACCTGGAACTGCTACTGCTGTCCTGTGGATCTGAAACCAGCAGAGATCTTGAGCTCTGGCCCTGGCCCTGTGGAGACTGGAACTGCTCTCCCTTTGGATTCTTGTTAGTGGAAGCAAGACATTTCTTTACTGTTTAAACAAGAAGAGTTTAGTGTCCTGACATTATAATGAAAAATAGCCTGATAACAGTACTTTTACTCCAAAGCACCTATCATTGCCGATTAGTCTGCTAGTAATTCTGTACATGATGAATCAGAGGGACATATACTCTGGGTTCTTGAGGGCAGCAACCAAGATCATTTATAGATAAATAATATATGAGCCAGGGATTAGAAGCTGCCCTAGGAAAGTCCAGACTTTATGGTTTCCCAATATGTCTCTCCTATGTAGAACTTCACAAAGAGCCTCAGGGTCATTCCACAGTTAACTGAAGTTTCTTAAATGTTCTTAATACAAAGTGTGGATTTATGTTACCATAACTATGCAGTTGAGGTGTGATCCATATCTAAGTAACAAAATGAAGTGAATAAAAAAAATAGTTTATTCAAATAAGAGTAGTATTTGAAAAAAAGAATGAGGTGGAGAAAAAATAGCTGTAGGGTAGGAAGAAGTTAAGCTATGGAAACTATAATATTTCTTAGCGAAGAAACTGTCAAGTTTACCAATCCAATAATGTTCTTGGTAAATTTTCTTGTCAAGGGACTTCCGACATGCAATCCCTGAACCTTTAGAGAAAACAGAACCAAAAAAATACCAAGAGATCATGTCAAAGAACAGAATAATTTTGATAGTAGAAATAATTTTCGGCATGGGCCACACCAAGATAAACAAATAGAGGAGCAAACATGTAATACTTTTGAGTCATTAATTTGTAAATGACAAAGATCGGAAATAAGGGATTTTCTTCACCCAAAAGGCATCCTAGTTACTAAAGCTATGATACAAAATATAACAAAAGTCAACAGAAGGAAATTGAAAAGGAATGTATGTAATTACACCAAAGACAGGATGCATGACATTTTTCACCACCTAATATTACAATAGGTAGGTGGATTAACTAACTACACAAAGTGACTTGGAAAATATAGAAAAGATCACTTAAAATAATATCGTGTAAAGGGCTCAACTGACTTCCTTTTGTCAAATGGTACTCACACTTTAGTGACAGTACTTTAAAAGTTTATGAGCAAAAGTAGGAATGTGGGAAAATAGTTTTGAGACCACCTGCATTTAGCATACATTAAATTACACAACACATTACTTTTAGTAAATGCTCTTTTTATAACATTCATTCCAGTTACTGATAGAAAATGCAAACAGGGTTATGATGTTTAATTCATTCACAAAAGGCAGCTGTACTTTAAGCTCTTGGTTGCTGTCTAATAATTTTAATGTAAAGTTTGAGAGAGTGGGAATGAGAGAGGGAATTCTACTAGAAATAATTTCAGATTTTCCTATTAGTTCTTGATTTGGAAGTAGGAGGACAGACAGGGAGGTCAATAGACACAGGCTCTGGGTAAGTGTTACAGTGAAAATTGGAGTTAGTGTGGGCTGGATGTAAACCCAAGAAATGACATGTATATTTGAAAATGCCATGATATTTTGAGGTATACCCTCAAGATAATTTTACCACATCGACTGACTTGATCAGACTGTTGATTTATAGTAGAGAAATCTAATGCAAACTAGCTTAAACCAAAAGGGAAGTATATTATTGACTTGCATAGCCAAATTACAGTTTCACAAATTGCAAGTGTGGAGCTAGCTGGAACCAAGACTCAAATACTATTAGACTTGATATTCTTTTGCTCTGTATGTTAGTTTTATTTCTTTCTACTGTAGATGCACTTTCTATATAGGAAGAAACATGGCTGATGGCAGCTTCTAGAGTCCTACACTAACAGCTTAGTGATAAGATAGTAAAGGAAAGATTCTGATTGGCCTGCTTGTGTGATTGACACGTAGTTGTGGCTAGGGTTGTGAGGTCCAGTTAAGTTTAGGTCCTCACCTATTCTAATACAGGCCCTATTCTAATTCACTGGCTCTTTAACCAAAGTTCTCATTATGTGGATAAGGTAGAAAAAAGGATACCTGTCGGATAAATTCTAATTAGCATTAACTGGAGAAGAAGTAAACAATCTGTAGGAAATCAATAGCTTATAAAGACAACCTAGAAAATGGGATAAAGTATTTGCAAATCATGTATCTGGCAAAGGTTTAATATTCAGAATGTATACAGAACTCTTACAGCTCAACAACCAAAAAACAAACAAAATAATTTTAAAATGGGCAAAAGTTGTAACCAGTCATTTCTCCAAGAAAGATATTTAAATAGCCAACAAGCACATGAAAAGATGCTCAATCATTAGTCATTAGGGAAATGCAAATTGAAATCATAAAGAGAGTTGGAAAGAAGTAGAGAAATTTAACTCCTCATACATTGCTAGTGAAGGTAAAATGGAGCAGTCGCTGTAGAAAACAGTTTGGTGGCTCCTCAAAAAGTTAAAATACAATTACCATATGACCCAGTAACTCAAATCTTATGCATATACCTAAAAGTATTGAAAACGAGTGTTCAGACAAAGATCTTCTCAGTAAATGCACATAGCGGCACTATTCTCAATAGCTGGAAGATAGAAACAACCCAAGGGTTCATCAACGGATGCATAAATAAACAAAATGTGGCATATCCATACAATGGAATATTATTCAGCCTTAAAAAGGAGTAAGTTACTGATACATGCTAAAACATGTATGAGCCTCAAAAACATTCTGCTGAGTTCACTCAGCAGAAGCTAGACATAAAAGGTCACATATTGTATGGTTCCATTTATACAAAATATCCAGACCAGGTAAATCCATAGACATGGAAAGCAGATTCATGATTATCAGGGGCTGGGGGAAGGGATGAAAGGGGAACAAATGGTCATGGGGTCTTGTTTAGGGGTGATGAAAGTGTTTTAAAACTAGATATAGGTAATGTTTGCAAAACATTGTCAGTGTACTAAAAGCCACTGAATTGTACACTTTACCAGGTTAATTTTTGTTATGTGAATTGCACCTCAATAAAAAATTTTTTCAAAGATCATCAGCACATAAACTTTAAGACCCTCTCATTTTCTAGACAGAAAAACTACAGACCTTCAAAAAGAATTTTAGTGCTTTTAAACATAAATACTACTTTATGGGTAATATTTTAATTTCTTAATACTTGATCTTCATAGGGGTAATTTTTAAGTGATGTCTTCCTTGTCCTACTACAAAATGTGCCTTTTATATCTTCAGTTTTTCATCTCAAACTTCTACTAGCTTTCTATACCTATTTTCTACTCTCTCATCCTAAAAGGAATATGTAAGTCACATAATTATGTACTTACTAAATAAAAGGCTATTAATTAGTCAATTCAAATAAAAGGCAACCAAATACCATTGATTTCACAAATGCTGAAGTAACTGTTATTCCAAATGACTATATACAACTTTCCTTTCATTTTTTTCCTTCTGTCCGCTCCTTTCTCTTGTTGCCTGCATTTATTCAAACTCCTGAATGTCATTGAAAGAAACCCTAATCAAACTAGTAGAAATAAAAAGTGGAATTGGAGGAAAAAATGTAGGAAAGGCAGAACCCCAGTGGTGATTGGAGATAGTAACTCTAAGTCCTAAGGTCTCCTCTCTTTTTCTCTCCTAATTCTATGACTCTATGTGATGGCTTTGTGCTCTCAGCCCAGCTCCTTTACGCCACTAGAAACATTCCTGGCAGCACTCAGTTTATATCATAGTTGGTTTTAATCACCTCCTCTTCACCCCATTGGTAAGGAAGGAATTTCCACCATAGGCTTATGGGGATGACTGAATTCATGACACCTCACGTTGGAAAGATAAGATTGGCAACAGTTTATTAGTCACCTATAGTCTCAGCTTGGTAAAGGAAGACACTGCATGCCATGCAGGACCCCGTAAAGATTACATTCTGGAACAGAGTGAACATCCAGCGGCTTTTGGAAGGAACAGCCAAGAGCAGTCGGAGGCAGGCTTTGTAGTAATAAGAGGGTGGGGTGCCTTGGTTCCTACACAAGGATGTGCTTGGATTGTTTGAATAATTCTGTGGGCTGGCAGGGAATTTAAACCT
Source organism: Pteropus vampyrus (assembly GCF_000151845.1). Classification (NCBI taxonomy): domain Eukaryota; kingdom Metazoa; phylum Chordata; class Mammalia; order Chiroptera; family Pteropodidae; genus Pteropus; species Pteropus vampyrus. The sequence continues at coordinate 4,083,840 of NW_011888785.1, read as the reverse complement.
GTTACTCAGGGATAAGCATCAGTTATATTTGGTCTGTTCGATAAGGAGGGGTGCTTATCTGTGGAAGCAGAGTAGGGAGAGGAACGTGCAGTTAGGTCATTTGAGGCCCTCCCAGTTTCAGATATTAAGGCGGCACAAAGTTATAATTTTGCACCTTAGATCACACAGCTTCATCACAAGGAATGGACCTCTCCTTTCCCCTTAGTTTAAATTTGAAACATCTAGGAGGAATTATTCTGCTTAGTATGGCATGGATCACATGCCTACCCTTAATGCTAGGAGTTGAGATAGTATTTATTCTAGAAAATAATTTTTTAAATTTTTATTTATTTACTATTTTTATGGTGCCATTGATTAACAAAATCCAATGTTTCAACTGTTCCCTTAAACAGTAGGCATATATATATTTACACTGTGTTCACCTCTCATAGTTAGATTTCTTTCTGTCACCACATATTTGACCCCCTTTACCTCATCTACCTCTCCCTTCCCCCAACCCCTTACCCTCTGGTAACCACTAGTCTATAGTCCATGTCCATGAGTCTCTGTTTGTTTGTCCTGTTCATTTGTTGCTTTTAGGTTTATATCTCACATATAAGTGATATCATGTGATTTTCAACTTTTTCTGTCTGGCTTATTTTGCTTAGCATAATTACCTTGAGGTCTATCCATGTTGTCTCAAATGGCAATATTTCATCTCTTCTTATGGCTGAGTAATATTTGGAAATGATTTTTTAAATCAACACAACTTAGATTAAGTTGTAGTTTCTTTAACATCTTTTTAAAGTAATTCTCCAACTAAATTATTTGCTATTATGATAAGAATTGAATTTATTTTTACATTTAAACATGTGTTTGCATGTAGATAATATTCCAAGAATAAATATGTCTTTCCACATTTAAATATTAATCTGGAAATTGTCAGGATGGGAATTTTGTCAAATTTTTACTATGCGTGGTGATGGGAACAGGAATTCCATTGAGAAGGACTGAGTCTGACCAGAGAAATGTACCTTTTTGGTCTCCTGTATATTTTTAATTTAAATTTATATAATATAATATGCATTTTATACTCTCTAGAAGTGACATCATGTTCTTCTGTCATATTCTGTTCATTGGATGTGTTTTCATAAGTCCAAGGAGAGGGGATTGATTACACAAGTATATGAAAACCAGGAGATAGGAATCACTGAGGGCATTGTAGAGATGCGTACTCTGTGTGTGTCTTTGTGTGCCTGTGTCTATGTTTGTGAATATACACATACATACATGCATCACAGATATTTATGTGTACATATGCAGACATATATGAATACACATACCCACGTACATATACCCACACATTTATGAGAGATAATTTATGCTTCCAATGCCTGATATATCATATGTATGATAAAATGAAGCATTCCTGCTAGCATAACAAGATTTCTCTGCCAGCTTAGGATAAGCTTCTCTCTATCAATAACTCATCAAGTCTAAACTGAGCAAGGTAAGGAAAGGGTTATTAATTTTAATGACATCACACAATGAAATAGCATAATAAAAATAATTTTTATGGCTTATATGACTTTTCCACAGAGTACCATCCCTAATCTTAGGTGCTGGGCCATCTCTCTTAGGCTCCTCAATTTAGAGGATCTTGCTGAGTTCGTCCTCTGGACTCACCCCCCGCCCCCTGCCCGCCACCCCCACCCACACCATAGGACGAGTAAATAGACCCACCTGGAGTTCTTGCCCCCTCTATACCTAGGATCCCATTGGGCATGTGCTCCTCTAGGCCCAAAAGATAGTCAAAGTGTGGCTGTTTGGGAGAATGAACAGAACTTAGACATGGGGGACACTTTTTCTTGGGAGAAAATGTAAAAGCATATTGAAGCAAACACAGATTCAGAATTGAAAAATATATTATTTGGTTAAGCTGGGGTTCTGTCCAGAGGTTTCTAGCTGTTCCAGACAGTATAGGAATGTTTCCAAACCTGAACCACTTTCTATTCCTATACAGTTAGTTTGGGAGATTGTGTGCAAATTTTGAGAGAAAACAAGGTATACAAGGAAGAGGTGGAAATGGAGCTTTCCTGAGAGTTTAAGAAATGCTACTTATGTCAAAAGGTATAGGGATACCTTTTGACCCAGCAATTGCACTTCTGGGTATTTATCCAAAGAAAACCAAAACAATAATTCATAAAGATCTATGCACTCCAATATTCATGGCAGCACAATTTACAATAGCCAAGACATGGAAGCAACCTAAATTGCCATCAACAGATGATTGAATAAAGAAGTTATGGTTCATATATACAAAGGAATATTACTCAGCCATTAAAAAAAAGAAATCCTACCATTCACAATGACATGGATAGACTTAGAGATTATTATGCTGAGTGAAATAAGTCAGACAGAGAAAGATAGATACCATATGATTTCACTTATATATGGTATCTAAGGAACAAAAAGAACACACTAATCAAAAACAGACTCACAAATATAGTGGACAATTTGGTGACAGACAGAGGGGAGGGGGGTTGGGAGGCTGGGAGACTGGGGTGAAGGGTTAAAGAAGTACAAATTAGTAGTTGATAGTTGGGCATGGGGAGCACAGAAGAGGGAA